>NC_133855.1:1550000-1860000 GCF_047830755.1 Zonotrichia albicollis
CAGGGCACTGCCCTTGGCACGCTCTCTCTTGGGACATCGCGGCGAAGAGGTCAGATCTCTCCCCCGTCCAGACCGCTGCTGCTGGGCGGGGGAGGGGCAGCCACGTGGTAGGCCCGGGGCCTGGACAGAGATGGGAGGTGAGGGGCCTTCAAGGATGGAAGGGTGGGGGAGCCCCAAGAGACTCTCTCCCAGGAGGGAGAGAGAGGAGAGCCGGCGTCTGAATGTGATAGCAGCCGCCCAGGAGGAGAAAGGGGAGGGAAGAGTGCAGCCTGGCCGGTGGAGCAGCAGCACTTGTGGGAGTACCAGCATTCTACCAGCATTCTGAGATAGACAGAGACTGAAAACTTTTAACCCTTTCTTTCATGATTGGGGCCTTGCAAAAATGCTAATCCTCCTCGAAGCTGAATAAGAAGGGAGATAAGAGATGAGATGAGACAAGGACCTGGCCCGAAGAACGTGGAGATGATTGGATGGGGAGAGATGATTTGGAGTGGCCTTTTGGCTGGACTTTTCTTGTAGCCATGGACTCAGTTGTTCCTGTGACACAGACTGCATTTAGGGGGAGGCAGTGCCTCAAAACCAGGAGGGTTCATTCGTGAGGACCCCCCGGCCCCAGGGGGTTGGAAAAATATGGGGGGGACAGATGTCCCAAAGCAGAGACTGTGCCTTTTTGGAGTGAGACAAGGCATCCTTGAAAGACAACCCTAAAAGCAGCTCTGGCCATGTCTCAGTGGTGAGAGCACTGGGCATGGAAGGAAGATGTCACAAGCGGCAAAAGGACTTTTTCCGGGCGGTGCCGAAGTGACAAGGAAGCACACGAGGTTTCAGTGTGTTTCCAGGGGAAGCCTATGGAACAAGAAGGACTCCTTTCCTCTTCATGAACTGCAGTTTGAGTATACTAAAGTGTCGTGCCGGGCTGGGCAGTTGGTGTTTTGGGAGAATGTATCGGATTGGGAAAGTCAGGGAGTGGGGAGGAGGAAAGTGGTTTTTTTGTAAGGTTTTCAATTTTTTTTTTTTTTTCTTTTTCCTTATAGTCTTTCCCTATTTTCCTGTAGTTTAAGTAATAAAGTGTCCTTTATGTTTAAGTTGGAGCCTGTTTTGCTTATTCCTGGTCACATCTCACAGCAGACACCGGTGTGAGGCATTTTCATGGGGGGCACTGGCTCTGTGCCAGGCTCAAACCATGACAAAACCTACCCTGTGTCTCATGCTACGGCCCGGAACACCATCCTGGGCCTGGAAAAGCAAATCCTGTGGAGACATGGTGTGGGAGGATCTTTGTCCATTTGTCCCAGGTGTCCACAGGGTTGGTCTTCTTACCTAGGTATGGGAACTCATTTGGTGACAGGGGCACTTCCACCAGGCATGTTGAGACCAGATCATCCATGCTTCCCATGGCCAAAGATTGTCTGGCTTTAATGACTTCACCAAAGTGACCCAGATGTTTTGTTTTGGCTGAGGGATGATCCAGCTGGGGGTCATTTGGATACGGATGAGGGCGCTGATAAAGACGATGGCAATGGTGGCACTGGTACTGCTGCAGGGTGCCCTGGAGGGTGTTGTAGGAAGAATCATACTTCTTCTTTCCCTAGAAAGGAGAAAGCTAAGGTAGTTTTCACTTGTGGATTGTAAAAGCACACATTAGTTGACTTATTTTAAGACATTCTTAAATATTCTTAAGTTCCCCCTATAGTTCTTACCAACTCCTCCCAATCACTCCCTTCTCTTTTTTGAGGGAAGTTTGAAGGAGGGAAAAAGGAGTAGTTTCAAGAGGGTGAAGAGGAAGGGGGTAGGGATAAAGGGTCACTGGTAGAGGGATGGAAAAGGGAGGGGGGGGTGTCTGCATTTGAGATTGACATGGATGTTATCAGTGGGATATATCTACGTGTGATGAGTGTCCTTGCCACAATGTTTGGATATGTGAATTGCTTTTTTCTTCATCTCCAAGAGAAATCTGCTTCTGTAGCATGGTGGGAGAGGGAGCGGACTTTGTGTTCATTTGAGGGGTCGTCTTCAGATCTGTGGTCTATGTAGGGACTGACAATCTTCTGGGAATCCACTGGGGTCCTGTATCTGTAGAAACACAAGCATATTCTGTCACCGACATAATGAGAGGCTATGGTCCTTGAACAATTTTAGATTCATGATTCTGGTGAAGTACTGGAGGTCTTTCTTTGAGGTGTGTGTACGTGTTGTTATGAAAGTGCCTTAAGACAGGGGGGTTTGGTTCTTTTTGAGAGGAATTCGTGAAATATATATGACATTAGAATTAATGAAATTCGAATAACATAAAGTACTTTGCACAGTCTCTCCTGTATAGAGAGAGCCAGGGGCTATGTATAAATCGCAAACGGGAAAGGCACTGCTGTGGAACGTGCCTTGAGCTGTTTTATTTTTCAGCATCAGTCCCATTACATGGTTGTGACAATGCGAAGATGCCAGCAGCTCACATCCCAAGCAGCAGACCAAGAACTTAATAGTACAACTTAGTTTATAAGTTTTTTCACCAATCACACAAAACAAAAGCACATTGACGGCAGTTCTATCCAACCACTATAAGCACATGTACCTTTGGTAAAAGCAATGCTTGCCTATTTTAAATACAATACCTGCTTGTAAGCTTTAAAACACAATGCACAGAGCTCCATTATTAAGCTTCAAACTTCCTAATATCTTGCCAGAAAAACTTTTCTGTAGCTTAGGGAGTTATGCTAGACAAGCGTTTAGACACAGACTGTTGTTCTATTTCTCCTTGCTTTTCTACTTTTTAAATAATTTTTCTGCTGACCTATCTCATGGCTACTGCTTAGCTCTAATCACAGTTCTGCTGTCTCTGAGGCCTGCCTTTTGCAGCTTCCCCAAAACCCTCTGATTTTGTGGATTCCCACACTGAATACAAGTTCAGCTATTTTAAATCAAATGCTCACTGATGTAGATAGTATTAGACAAGGCACACTGCAAAATAGAGCTGCTATCGACTTTTTGCTGTTAGCCCATGGGCACAGGTGTGAGAATTTTGAAGGAATGTGTTTTATGAACCTCCTCTCTTCCATTCACAGGAAACTCAAACAACTAGAAGACAACATGAAGAAATTAACTGTGAATGATTTGGGCTTGGATGAATGGTTTGAGGGATGGGGAATAACTGGATGATTGAAAGATACCTTAAAGGGAGCTTTGTTATTACTAGTAGTCATTATTATATTGCTTTGTATTATTCCATGCATAGTGAAATTGGTGACCCACTTGGTAGAAAATACAGTGAAAAGGGTTTGGCTGGTGCAAGAAGAAGAAGAAGAGGGAATTGTAGCAATGTATCTGAACAACTTGGGCCACACTGTGCATGAGCCATGTTGCTTGTAGTTGTTCTTATCAGAGCCCTCTAGAAATCACCAAGGTTACTAAGACATAAACTGTGCTTAATGAAGAAAGAAAAGACTGAGAAACAGAATACCAAGACCGCAAGAACTCGATAACCGAGGGCTGTGAACCATCTGAACTGTAACCAATCACATACTCTGAGAAGTGAGTGGAGAACACAAGGACAAGAGAGAGGCTCCAATGAAGAAGAGTGTGATCAGTGCATGCAGTAGGGTTAGAATGTATAAATAAGTGCATAATGCAAACAATTAATGGCTTCTGCTTAATCATACTGGTTAGTCGTATGGGAGACCTGTTTTCCCACAATGGGTGCCTGGGAAGGAGGGAGAATTCTTTTCCATAAAAAGGAAAGCACTGAGGCAGGAGCAGGAGACAAGTGACCCTTGCAGGCCTGGGGCCTCATTGCCTCCTTGTCCCTGCTCAGCAGCCTGGCAGGGGCCGCCCCATGCTCCTGCCCTTGCCATTGCACATCCCCACATGCCAGTGCCCATCCCGGCAAGAGCCCTGAGCAAGGAGGGAGGGACAGCATCTGCCTGGCCAGGGGCTGGGGCTCAGGCCTTGGCCCTTTGCATTCCTCAAACACATCCAGCTTTTTTCAGCACCAGAGACACCTTTGGCTTGTTTGTCCCCAGCTGTCATCACTGCCTCCAGTGTTCTGCTCTAACTGGAACCTGGGGACACTTTCTCAGAGAGACTTATTAAACTTTTAGAAACTTTGGAGTTTCAATTTAATTTTGTGTTCTTGAGAAGTTTTTTGAACACTCTCTCAGAGACTGAGTCTGATGTAAACAACACCAAATCCCCAAGAGGCTCATTAAAGTCCTTGTGCTGTGTCTGTGCTGCTGAGCTTTAAAGGAACAGCTCTTCCCAGGACCAGCTCCTCCCCCAGCCCAGCAGGGCTGAGGGCTCTGCCTGCAGGCACTGAGGGGACAGGAGCCAGGCAGAGACAGGCTGAAGGCAATCAGGATTGGGAAGACATTGAGCTGAGACTTCACTTGGGGAAAGATCTTCACAGCCCTGTGCATGGTGAGTGTGTGGGTGCAGGGCAATGTCCGCTGTGCTCCTGGAGGGATCTCCTGAAGCCAGCACACCCCACAGCCTGGGGGATGTGTCAGGAGGACTCTCCCAGTTTCTCTCTGGCACAGGAGGAGGAGGATGTGCTGCAGAGCGGGGCTGCCCTGGGCACTGTCAGAGGGACAGGGCAGGACGGCTCCTGCTGCCAGGGGCGGCTGCAGGGGCTGAAGCTGGGGCTGCAGCCAGGGCTGCCCAGGGATGTCCTTCAGAGCAGCTCCTGCGCCCTCAGGGCTCTTAGCCAGCCCAGGGCATGTGCCACCTGCCAGGGGCAGCTCTCAGCCTGCCTGGCAGCTCCCCATGGACGCTGCAGGGAAGAAGTTGGAGGTGGAAGGAGCCACCCCCATCAGGGCAGATTCCTCCTGCTCTGGAGATGGTGCTGCATGGCCAGGGCCACTCCCAGCTTTCTCCCAAAGGGAAGGGAAAGGGGCTGTCAGATTTGGCTGTGTCACTGTCCTGCACTGTCACCCTGGGCATCAGCAGATGGGCCTCAACTCTCCCTCAGAAAGGGCCTCCTCAGCCTCCTCTCCCTACAGACAGCAGCAGCAGCACCTTGGCTTGCAGCATCTCTGTTTGTCTGGCCTGCCCTTAAGGTTTTGCTGCCAGGGAGATGCCCCTGGGCAGGTCCCTCTGCTGGGAGGGGTCTGCAGGGCAGAGCTGAGCCCCCAGGGCTGGGCTGGGCTCGGGCAGCACTGGCAGGGACAGGGCTTGGATAGAGAGAAACAGCTCCCAGTAGGCACTACTCCAGGATGCAGAGAGCCAGACAAACCCTTGGTATCCCTCCCTGTCCAGCTCCAGAAGAAAAGAGAAAAATTTAGAGATGTTGACGTAGAAACTGGAACCTTCAAATGTGCACTTTATTTTCAAGGATGTTTGAAGTGCAATCATGCTGAACTAGAGGGAGGTATACTGATCAAAGGGCACCTGTGTGACACCAGCAGGTCGGACTGCACTGGGGCACCGGGAACCCTGTTTTCCCTCTGGGCTCCAATGTGTTCAGGATGAGAGTAATGCTGAAGATCAGGCGATAACTCAGAAGCACAAACCCAAACTTAGAAAAAAAAAAACCCCAAAACTAAGTGAAATTTCCCCAAAGAAAGAAAAGTAATTTTTAGTGAATGTGCAACAAAATACAAAAGGATTGACTCAAGAAAATTCGTCCCGACTTGTCAATGTCTTGTTTCAACTGTCCACCATGGCCAGAGTGAAGGAATGTCCAACAGCAGCTCCATCAGGCACTTCCTCCTGATGGCATTGGCAGACACGCGACAGCTGCAGCTCCTGCACTTCTGCCTCTTGCTGGGCATCTCCCTGGCTGCCCTCCTGGCCAACGGCCTCATCATCAGCGCCGTAGCCTGCAGCCACCACCTGCACACACCCATGTTCTTCTTCCTGCTCAACCTGGCCCTCAGCGACCTGGGCTGCATCTGCACCACTGTCCCCAAAGCCATGCACAATTCCCTCTGGGACACCAGCACCATCTCCTACAAAGGATGTGCTGCTCAGCTCCTTTTCTTTATGTTCTTCATCTCAGCAGAGCTTTCCCTTCTCACTGTGATGTGCTACGACCGCTATGTCTCCATCTGCAAACCCCTGCACTACGGGACCCTCCTGGGCAGCAGAGCTTGTGCCCACATGGCAGCAGCTGCCTGGGCCAGTGCCTTTCTCAATGCTCTGCTGCACACAGCCAATACATTTTCCCTGCCCCTGTGCCATGGCAATGCCCTGGGCCAGTTCTTCTGTGAAATCCCACACATCCTCAAGCTCTCCTGCTCACACTCTTACTTCAAGGAAGTTGGGCTTCTTGCTTTTAGTGCCGGTTTAGGTTTTGGTTGTTTTGTGTTCATTGTTTCCTCCTATGTGCAGATCTTCAGGGCTGTGCTGAGGATTCCCTCTGAGCAGGGACGGCACAAAGCCTTTTCCACCTGCCTCCCTCACCTGGCTGTGGTCTCCCTGTTTCTCAGCACTGGCACATTTGCCTACCTGAAGCCCTCCTCCATCTCTTCCCCATCCCTGGATCTGGCCCTGTCAGTTCTGTACTCGGTGGTGCCTCCAGCCCTGAACCCCCTCATCTACAGCCTCAGGAACCAGGAGCTCAAGGCTGCAGTGTGGAGACTGATGACTGGATGGTTTCACAAGCATTAAACTAGTTGCCAAATTCTGCAAATGACTTGTAATAAAAGTGATGTTTGATACTATGTGGGTTTGGTGGTCGATTTCTTTCTGTCTTTCTTTTTTTATTATTATTTACAGCAAAGGAAGGTCATTTTTGGTGCCATTTCTCATTTTTTTTCTCTCAACATTTACTGTGGCCTCAGACTGTGTCAACGAAGAGCTGTTGTCTCAGTGGCTTTAGACAGAAAAAAGGCTCTCCCAGGAGAGTTTTCACCACAGATCCCCCTTTTGTTGCCTTCTCTGGAGCTGCAGCAGCAATGCCTGTGTTCAGAGCTGGGGCAGATCAGTGCTGGCATAGCAGCTGTGCCCAGCAGCAGCAGCAGCACTTGGTGTTGCCAGTGCTGCTGCCGTGGCCCTGCCCCGCTGCCCTGGTGGCCCTGGTGTTGCTGCAGGGCCTGAGTGCTCTCGGGGCGGGGCACAGCCCTGGGGGTGGCAGTGCCGGGGCTGCAGCAGGGACAGGCCATGGGCACTGCTGGGGCAGCGCTGACGCCACAGCCCAGGGCCTGGGGGCTCCAGGCTCCTTGCTCAGGCTCTCTCAAGAACACGCCCAGGCCAAGGCTCAGCACAGAAAAGCCCCGTGAGCAGCCCCAGGCTGGCCGTGGGCAGGCTGGGGGCAAACAGCATGGCTGGGGCTCTGCAAGGGCCCTGGGGCAGACGGGAAGGAGCAGCAGAGCAGGGGCTGATCCATCCCCAGTGCGCTGCACAGCCCAGGGCAGCGTCCCAGAGCGTCCTCATGGAGCTGCCAACAACATCCCCCCTCTGCAGCCCTGGCCTCTCCCCCAGCTCACACAGGTGCCCCATCCTTGCAGGCACAGACACGGCAGCACTGGCTCAGCAGCCCCTGTTTGCATTGCACAGAGCAGGGGGAGCACCCCCATGCTGTTGCTGTGGGGACATGAACCTGAGGGAGCACAAATGCCATCAGCCCTTGGGGCCAGCAAGGGCTGGGGGACACCAGGGAAACCACTCAGGTTTGTGGTGGCCTCTGCAGTCAGCCAGAAAGTTTGTTCCTATGGGCTGGGAGTTTTCTGTCCCACTGCAGATGCTGTTGCCACTGCTCCAAGGATGGTTTCAGAGAGTCACAGATTCAGCAAGGTTGGAAAAGACCTGGGAGATCATGAAGTCCAACCTCTGCCCTGACATCCCCCTTGTCTCCCTGAGCCTCCTCTTCTCCAGGATAAACAACCCCAGCTCCCTCAGTCACTCCTCACAGGACTTGTGTTCCAGACCCCTCACCAGCCTTGTTGCCCTTCTCTGGACACTCTATAGCCCCTCCATGGCCTTCCTAAATTGGTGGCCCAGAGCTGGACACAGCACTCGAGGGGTGGCCTCACCAGTGCTGAGTGCAGGGCAAGAATCACTGCCCTGCTCCTGCTGGCCACACCATTCCTGATCCAGGCCAGGAGCCATTGGCCTTCTTGCCCACCTGGGCACACTGCTGGCTCATGTCCAGCCTGCTGTCCATCAGTGCCCCAGGTCCCTTTCTGCCTGGCCGCTGTCCAGCCACTCTGTCCCCAGCCTGTAGCACTGCAGGTGTTGTTGTGGCCAAAGTGCAGGACCCAGCACTTGGTCTTGTTCAGCCTCACCTTGCTGGATTTGGGCCCTGGATCCAGCCTGTCCAGGTCCCTCTGCAGAGCCCTCCTACCCTCCAGCACATCCACACTCACACCCAGCTTGGTGTCATCTGCAAATTTCCTGATGCTGGACTCAGTCCCCTCACGCAGATCATCAGTGCAGACACTGAAATCCATGCTGGCTGGCTCTGATCCCTCGGCCATCCTGTGAGTGCCCTGGGATGGCACTTAAGGTGATCTGTTCCATCACCTTGCCGGGCACCCAGGTCAGGCTGAGAGGCCTGGAGTTGCCCAGCTCCTCCTTCCAGCCCTTCTTGGGGATGGGCTCACATTGGCACCTCCAGTCCTCTGGCACCTCCCTGCTGAGCCAGCACTGATGGTAAATGATGGAGAGCAGCTTGGGGAGCTCATCCACAGCTCCCTCATCCCCCTGGGATGGATCCCATCTGCTCCCAGAGACACCTGTGAGTGTCTGAGTGGCTCAGCACGTCCCAGCTGCTTCCTCCTGGATTATAGGGGGCTGTGCATCTCCCTGTGCCCATCCACCAGCTCAGGAGAACCCTTCTCATGAGGACAACTTGACTTATTCTTGAAAACTGTGTCAAAGAAGGGGTTAAGTAGCTCAGCCTTTCCCTCATATTTGGTAACCATATCTCCCCTAATAATGAATGGAGATTGTCCTTGTCCCTCCTTTTGCCATTAATGTATTTATAGAAACATTTTTATTATCCTTCCCAGAGGTGGCCTGGTTAAACCTTAAGCGTTTACCTCTCTTCTTTCTGCATGACCTAACAACATCCTTAAACATTTCCTGAGTCACCTGCCTCTCTGTCCAAAGGTGATGCACCTTCTTTTTTGGCCCCAAGTTCCTGCAAAAGGCGCATCACATACAGAACGTCACCTGTTGGCTAAAGTACACCTCAGAGGAGGAAAATACAAGAGTCTATAAATTAAAAGAGGGAAAGCAAGCTAGGAAAGTAAATAAAGAAGAAGCGGCTGGGAAGGCTGACAAAAACTGGGACCTCCTTGACCACTTACCTCCTCCTACCCTTACAGTACCTCAAATCCTTCCTCAAGTTCCTTTTGCTGTGGACCCAATTCCTCCTCCTCTCCCAGCTGTCATTCCTTTACCACCTCCTAACCCAGTTATACCTCCAACACTCTCCCCTCAACCCTCTCCTTACTCTCTTTACCCTTCACTACCGTCCCCTTACCTCTGCCATCTCAGGCACCCCTTATTCACCAGCAAATTCCTGCTCTGCCTCCCCCAGCACAAACGAGAAGCCAAACAACATCTCAGAATCTCATGCCCAAGAGTGAAGTTTCCCAGTCAGCCTCCACAGCTGATGTTGTAACACCCGGTCCAAGGAGCCTAAAGTGGAAAAATTGTTCCCCCTCAGAGAAGTTCCCATGTGCAGGGTGGCCAGTGAGACTGGATTTGTAAACACTCCCTTGACTGTGCCCAAAGTTAGAAACTTTAAGAAAGAATTGTGAAATTTAGTGAAAGACCTAGTAGGAATAGCAAATCAAATTGATCCATTTTTAGCCCTAATATTTATACATGGAGAGAATTAACCTCCACCTTTAACATCCTGTTTTCCCCAGAAGAGACTCAATTCATAAGAACTGCAGGAATGAAAATCTGGGAGCGAGAAAACCAACCTGGGCCCCAAGTGACCAAAATATGACTTCAGTGGAGCCTGACTGGGACCCTAATCAAGAAGAGGGGAGAAGGAATATGAGAGATTACAGGTCCCTGATGACCAGAGGAATAAAAGAATCAGTCCCTAGAGGGAGTAATACCAGGTTAGTGTTTGACGGCACCCAGGAAATACACGAGGCCCCAGCACCATGGCTTAATAGGCTAAAGCAAAACTTCCAGATTTACTCTGATGTTGACACAGACAGCCCAGAAGGCCAATCTCGGGTTTCCTGTGGTCAAGGATGATCCCGAGAATCCTTTTTTCCCAGGCTGGTGTTCCCAAGAAGGAGTCTGAATTCTTGGGCTTTGGCTTCCAAGGTTGTTTATTGTTCCTTACCTATAACATTTTCTCTTTGACCTGCCAGAGGTCAGACAGAGGCACACTCCCTGCCCCCGGGCTGGTGTCTACGTTTTATCCTATGAACTATGTGTACTTTATTTATCATTATTTTCTATTACCTATCACCTATGTTAGACAGTCTACTTCTACTCTAAACCAATCCTAAAATGCCACCATCACCATGAAGGTGGAGGCTAAGAAGAAGAAGGAAGAAGAATAGGACAACACCCACATCCCTCCCTCTTGCCTCCTAGACCTCTGTATAAAAATCCCCAAAATACCATTTTACATCCTGTGACAGATTCATTATCATTCTAGTTAAAATTTTGTGACTTGTAATTCTTCATACAAGGGTGGTTATCTGCTCCGTGGCTTAAGACCAAAATCCCAGGAATCTTTGGTTCACTGCCAAGACTCCCCAGCCCCCTGCCAGGGGCACGTGTCAGCCAGGGCATCCAGAGGGGTGTCCTGGGTTCCAAGTCCAAGGCCAAGTCCTTCTCAAGGTACAATTTGTAACTAAATCCTGGCCAGATATCCCATGAAAGTTAGAAAGAATAGAGGACTGGCAGAAAAAAAGTATTAATGAACTGCTGAGAGAAGCCATAGGAGTATATACAAGAGAAGAAGAAAAGACAAAAAATAAAAGCTAAAATTATGGTAGCCATAGTCAGAGAAAGTGTGGGAGCCAACAAATACAGGCCAGTAGAACCGCTTAGAAGAGACAAAGGTTTTATTGGACCAAAAGGGGCTAGGGCTCTACCCAGTGAAAAATATTGTTATTACTGTGGAGAGAAAGGACACCTAAAGAGAAATTACAAGAAACTCCAATTAGATGAAGCCTTCGCCTGGGAGCAAGAAACTCTAGAGAACATCTTAAGAAGAGACGAGAAGTATGCGGAATAGGGGTGTCAAGGGTTCTATGCTCTGGGGAATTTAATGAATCATCTAGACGAGCCATTGGTAAATTTTGAGATTGGTCCCTAGAATGATGAATTTGACGTTTTAGTTGATACCGGAGCAGACAAGTCATGTGTGACTAAAATACCAACAGGAATCACAGTCGGTAAAAAGGTTTGCAGAGTACGAGGGGCCAAAGGAGAACCATTTGAGGCCCAGATTATAGAAGATGTAGAAATTAGAGGAGATTCAAGAGAGTGTCGAGCTCAGTTCATTTACATCCCCAAGTTAGGTTGTAATGTATTAGGAGAAGATTTACCAAATAAATTTGGAACTGGAGTAATCCCAAAAGAAGGAAAAATGGTCGTACAAATAATGGTCTTAATAAAGGGAGACATAGACAAAATCAATCCAAATGTGTGGGTGGGGGAGGGAAAAATTGGTTGTTTGAATATTCCACCAATAGAAGTAGACATGCAGAAAGACATGTCCCATATTCGGGTAAGGCAGTATCCAATTTCCCCAGAGGGAAAGAAAGGACCAGCACCAGTAATTGACCAGCTGTTAAAGGAAGGATTTTAGCACCATGCATGTCTCCACATAATACTCCCATACTAGCGGTGAGAAAAGCTGATGGAAGGTATTGATTAGCACAAGATTCAAGAGAAGTTAATAAAAGAATGGTTGTGAGGCACCCGGTAGTACAAAACCCCGTACACCCTTTTAGGCCAAGTACCTGAGGAGCATGCATGGTTCTCTGTCATCAATTTAAAGGATGCCTTCTGGGCGTGTCCTCTGGCTGAAGAGTGCTGGAACTGGTTTGCCTTTGAATGGGAGGACATTGAAAAGAAAAGAAAACAGCAACTAAGGTGGACACATCTTCCCCAGGGGTTTACAGAATCCCTGAATCTCTTTGGCAAGCTCTAGAAGAACTCCTAGAACAGTTTAAACCTGAGAATGGGGTACATATTTTACAATATGGTGATGATTTTCTTGTATCAGGGGGAGAATAAGATAAAGTTAGAAGTTCTAGCATATGGTTTCTAAATTTTTTAGGGGAAAAAGGTCTAAAAGTATGACAAAGAAACTGCAATTTGTGGAACAAGAAGCAACATATCTAGGACATATAATCGGCCAGGAGGATAAAAGGTCGAGCCCCAAGAGAATTTTGGGAATTCTGTCCATACCTGCCCCAAAGACCAAAAGAGATGTTAGAAAATTATTAGGTTTATTTGGATATTGCAGATTATGGCTTGCTCAGAATAATAAAAGTATTAAATTTCCATATGACAAATTGATAGACTCAGAGCCTGTAACCTGGACATCAAATGACAGGGAACAGATTCAGAATCTGAAAACTAAATTGTCTTCTGCCCCTGTACTAAGTCTACCAGACCTTAAAAAGATCTTTGACCTATTGGTAAACGTGGAAGAGGGGATAGCTTGTGGAGTCCTTACACAGGACTGGGGAGGATGCAGGAAGCCGGTCGCATCTCTCTCCAAGTTACCAGATCCAGCAGCCAGAGGGTGGCCAGCCTGTGTGCAAGTGACAGAGGCAACAGCCACCCCAATAGAAGACACAGAGAAACTAATGTGAAAGGGGAAGATCCAGGTTCATACCCCACACAATGTGAAAGATGTTTTAAGTCACAAGGCCCTCAGTGGCTAACCGACTCCCAAATACAAAAGTATGAAGTAATCCTAATACCAAGGGCCTCCAATTAGTCACTTCAAAATGTTTAAATCCAGCCCAGTTCCTCACGGGTGAGCTGTTTACAGACCCGGAGCATGACTGTTTAGAAATTATTGAAATGCAGACTAAAGTGAGAGAAGATGGTCCCCTCCCATATGGGAGAATTTTATTTACAGATGGATCATTATGAATGGTAGCCAGTAAACAGGTCTCAGGGTATCCAATCATAGATGGGCAGAACATGCAAGTTGAGGAAATGGGAAAGCTACCCTCAAAATGGTCTGCCCAGTGCTGTGAAATCTATACCCTGAAGAGAGGACTAAATTTACAATAAAAGATAAAGGAACAATCTGTATCACCTCCTGCTATGCATTTGGGATTGCCCATACATTCGAAAAATATGGGAAGAACAGGGGTACCTAAATTCTAAAGGCAAAAATTTAATACATGAAGAGCTAAGAAAATTAGTACTAGAGTCCCTGATGAAACCAATAGAGATAGCCAAAGTTCACATAGAAGGACATCAAAAAGGAGACATCCTTGAAATGAAGCAAAACCAATTAGCTGATCAAGTAGTGAAAGAAGTAGGTTTGCAAGAGGAAAGTCCAGTTAAAATTCTTAAGACAGAGGCAACATCTAGTAGAGAAAGAAAAGAGAAAAGACTCATCTTTGACGAGAAAGAATTAAGAGAGTTAGAAAACATGAGAGGACAGCAAAAAGAAAATGGAGAATGGTGGACCCTGGATGGACAGAAAATTTTAAATAAAGCTCCAGCCCGAAAGGTGATGACAGAGTTATATGAGTTGACCCATTGGGGAATACAAGGCTTATGTGACCACTTTCCAAGGCATCATATGTGCATGGGAGTATGTACCACAGCGAAGACAGTTACCAAGGGATGTTTAACTTGCCAACAAATTAATCAGAAAGTAATGAGAAGAGTACTGTCTGATCTGGGGGAAGAGCGTTGGCTGTTGGAGAGTTTTTGTGCAGACGTGGCTTGAAGGAAAAAAGGCCATGATCATATACAGCTGGTTAAGCAGTAAAAAGCAGCTGTAAGCAGTAAGTTCTCAGCCTTCTGATTACAAAAAAAAAAAACCAAAAACCACCGCGTCCTTGATCAAATAGTGAGAAAAACATGGTGAAAAACATGGAGTCCTTGAATGTAGTCAATAACAGTCAACAGCAGGATATTGTCGTGGGGTGACAGCCTTTATCCCAATATCATGTGTTGTGTCTAGCAGCTGTGCCTTTTCTCCCCACGCCCCCCCCCCAGCTGTCTTGCTGCGGCCGGGCGGGGAAGAGAGGAGGGAGGGTGTGAGCAGGCACTTTCGCTTTTGGCCTTTTGCTGCTTGGCTTGGCTAGCCACTTGCTTGCTTGCTTGCTTTCTGCTTTTTACGCTGTTATTTTTTTCTTTTCCTTTTCTTTTGTTCCCTTTTTCTTACCCTCCCCTAAAGATACTGGACCGGCTCCAGACCTGACCTGAGAGCTCCAGGACACCCGGAGCCTGCGAGAGAAGCTCAGCGCCCTTCACAACACAGTCTGGTCTCTTTTCTTTTCTTTTCTTGTGTTGGGGAGTGTTCTTTTGTTACTTGTACAATAAATAGATTTTGTTTTCCACTTTGCTCATCTGAGAAATTCCTTCCCGAACCCAGTGTTGGGGGAGGGGTGGTTGGAGGTTTGTTTTGTTTTGGGGGGGTCCCTTTTGGAGATTTCCCCTAATTTGTCATAAACCAGGACAATATATTTTTGTGCGTTGGCCGGGAAACGGAGGCCAAAAACAGTGGAAAAAAAACCTATAGCAGTAATATTTTGGTTTTGGTTGTTTTGTGGGCATATTGGTGATTCATAATGTCATTTGGAGTGGAAGCTTGCCGGTTTTTCTGGTCCCTAGGGGCTTTTGAAGTTTTAATACCTTTGTGGTCCTTAGGGTTATTTCCTTACCCAAAAATAGCTCTGGTGTTGTCCCTAATAAGTACCTCTTGTAAGCGGGGGGCACTAACCAGAGTAATCATTGTGCTGGCCTTATGTGTGATGAAGTGTCGGATAACAATGCTGGACTTTATTTCAGGAATGTATGGATTGTTGTCATGGCTGTGTACTCAGTTTATTTGGGGAGAAGAAGAGGAAGGGACTTTTCAGCCTTTGTCTTCCTTGTTCTCCTACAAATTGTTGACAGCTCTATTAGAAAATATTGAATTTCCCCTGAGTTTGAAAGAAACCATCTTTCTGGCATTTAATTTTTTAAGCCTTTTCTATACTGTCTGGAGTGTATATAAAATGAAAGCTGAGATTTCTAGAGGGGTTAGAGAGACTCCTGATTCAGGAGTAAAACAAAGCTGGAAAAATCTTGACTGGAGTGGGAAATGGCAGGATATGGGCCAGACTTTAAAGGAATTTTCTGATCCTATAGACTGGGACTTTCCATCTGATCAAATTCAGAATCCAGTCGAGGTGGCAAAGTATTTGAGAGAGAAGTGCCATGGTAATACTAAGAAAGGATTACTGCAGTGAGCTGGGCCTTGGCGTTTGTTTACCGTACTCTGCTAGATACTGTGGAGCAGCAGATAGCAGAAAGGGAACAGGGAGATAAGTTAGTTACTATCCCAGTGACCCAGGCTGCAGCTAACATCCCAGGCTCCAGGCTAGCAGCTGAATCAGACAATAGGCCCCAAACCATGGCTGTTGCAGCTAATACAAGAGGTGGAAAGTGTAAAGGCAAGACCGATCGAAAGGTGGAGGATGATGAGGATGATGTGACCGATCGAAAGGTGGAGGATGATGATGATGATGCAGGAGAAGGACCCTCACCAAAATCAGAGGCCACATCAAGGGGCACAGAATCTGGAGCTAATATTGACTCCTTTTCTCTGAAGGACCCCAGAGGCCTAAGAAAGGATTACAGACGACAACCTGACAAATCTATAATTAGTTGGTTAGCCCGCCTTTGGGATGCTGCAGGGGAGGTTACGATTTTGG
Source organism: Zonotrichia albicollis (assembly GCF_047830755.1). NCBI lineage: Eukaryota > Metazoa > Chordata > Aves > Passeriformes > Passerellidae > Zonotrichia > Zonotrichia albicollis. The sequence continues at coordinate 1,565,813 of NC_133855.1, forward strand.
ATGGTACTGAAGCGAGGCATTTGGGATCCCTGTCACATGATCCTGCCATCGATCAAGGTGTGATGAGGGGGGCTAACCCTCACAGCCTCTGGGAACGGGTCCTAAGAAGCGTAGCAGAATGATACCTGTGTACGGATGATCTCTATATGCAGCAGACCATAGAACAGGGGATCCAACGCCTGAGAGAGATGGCGGTGGCAGAGCTCATTTTCTCAGATGACACAACAACTAGGAATCCGGACCTGGTACCATGCACTCCTGTAATGTGGAGGAAACTTGTGTGACTTGGGCCACCTGAATACGCTTCTGCCCTAGCAATAATGAAGCGGGATGATACATATGAGACTGTGCTCAATATGGCAAAGAAGCTTTGAGTGTACGCAGATGCTGTGCATGGCCCAACTCATGCCAGAATTGCAGCAGTGGAAACCCGACTGCAGAAACTAGAGGACAAAATAGAGGAAAATCATGAGAAACTCCAGGAAGAGATTAAGGAGGACCTTATTCAAATCTCAGCTGTACAAATTAGAGGCCCTGGTGTCCAACGCTGGTGCTCCTTTGATGGGGAGAGGAGGTACATCCCACGGGCTGAGTTATGGTTTTTTCCGCGTGAGTCTGGAGAAGACATGAGGAGATGGGATGGAAAACCCACCGCTGCTTTGGCGCAACGGGTGCGTGATTTGAAGAAAAGAGAAAGTATCACCAAAAAGATAGCAGCTCCGGTCGCTCGTAGCCGAGATGTTAAGTATGATGATGACGATGACATGTCCGATCCCCTTGAAGGAACTTCTAAGGCATATGCCCAAGGAAAGAAGGACAATCTGGCTTAGAGGGGCCCTGCCTCCAGCCAGGAAGAGGCACGGGAGAACCGGGTTTTTTGGAAGGTGTGGATCAGATGGCCTGGCACATCAGAGCCACAAGACTATGAAGCATTGGTTGACACTGGATCACAATGTACCTTAATGCCATCGGAACACGTGGGGACAGAACCTGTTTCCATTGCTGGAGTGACGGGGGGATCACAACAGTTGACTTTGTTGGAAGCTGAGGTGAGCTTGACTGGAAAGGAGTGACAGGAAAATCCGATTGTGACTGGTCCAGAGGCTCCGTGTATTTTGGGCATAGACTTCCTCTGGAATGGCTATTACAAAGATCCTAAGGGATTCAGGTGGGCTTTTGGAATAGCTGCAGTGGAGATAGAGGGTATTAAACAATTGAATACCTTGTCTGGACTATCAGAGAACCCATCTGCAGTAGGACTCTTGAAGGTAGAGGAGCAGCGAGTGCCAATTGCCACCTCAACAGTGCACCGCAGGCAGTACCAGACGAATCGAGATGACGTGATCCCCATCCACAAGATGATCCGAGAGCTGGAGAGCCAAGGGGTGGTCAGTAAAACCCACTCACCCTTTAACAGCCCTATCTGGCCCGTGCGAAAATCTGACGGAGAATGGAGATTGACTGTGGACTATCGTGCCTTGAATGAAGTGACTCCACCACTGAGTGCGGCTGTACCGGACATACTGGAACTGCAGTACGAGCTGGAGTCCAAGGCAGCAAAGTGGTCTGCGACCATTGATATAGCTAACGCGTTTTTCTCCATCCCTCTGGCAGCAGAATGCAGGCCTCAGTTTGCTTTTACATGGAGGGGAGTGCAGTATACCTGGAACCGATTGCCCCAGGGGTGGAAACACAGTCCTACCATCTGTCATGGACTGATCCAGGCTGCACTAGAAGAGGGTGAGGCTCCAGAACATTTACAATATATTGATGATATCATTGTTCGGGGGAACATGGCAATAGAAGTGTTCAAGAAAGGAGAGAAGATAATTCATATTCTCCTGGAAACCGGATTTGCCATTAAGAAGAGCAAAGTCAAGGGACCTGCCCGAGAAATTCAGTTCTTGGGGGTGAAGTGGCAAGATGGACGGCGTCAGATTCCTGCGGATGTTATTAACAAAATCACTGCTATGTCCCCACCAACTGATAAGAAGGAAACACAAGCTTTCTTAGGTGCTATAGGTTTCTGGAGGATGCACATCCCTGAGTATAGTCAGATTGTGAGACCCCTTTATCTGGTTACCCGCAAGAAGAACGACTTCCATTGGGGCCCTGAGCAGCAGCAAGCTTTCGTCCAGATCAAGCAGGAGATCGCTCATGCTGTAGCCCTTGGTCCAGTCAGGACGGGACCAGATGTGAAGAACGTGCTCTACTCTGCAGCCGGGAGCCATGGTCTGTCCTGGAGCCTTTGGCAAAAGCTACCTGGCAAGACCCGAGGCTGACCATTGGGATTCTGGAGTCAGAGCTACAGGGGGTCTGAAGATAACTATAGTCCAACAGAAAAGGAAATCTTGGCCGCCTGTGAAGGAGTCCAAGCTGCCTCGGAGGTGATTGGTACAGAGGCACAACTCCTTCTGGCACCCCGACTACCGGTGCTGGGATGGATGTTCAGAGGAAAGGTTCCCTCTACCCACCATGCCACCAGTGCTACTTGGAGTAAGTGGATTGCCCTCATTACGCAGCGCGCTCGAATTGGGAAGTTAAATCGCCCTGGGATTCTAGAAATAATTACAAATTGGCCCGAAGGTGAAAGCTTTAGTGTCGCAGATGAGGAACAAGAGCCAGTGACCCGGGTTGAGGAAGCTCCGCCATACAATCAGTTGCCAGTAGAAGAAACACGTTACGCTCTATTCACTGATCGTTCTTGTCGCGTCATAGGGATGAAACTGAGGTGGAAAGCAGCTGTATGGAGTCCCACTCAACGGGTTGCAGAGGCTACTGAAGGAGAGGGTGAATCCAGTCAATTTGCTGAAATCAAAGCTATTCAACTGGCCCTAGGTATTGCAGAGAGAGAGAAGTGGCCAAGGCTCTATTTGTATACCGATTCTTGGATGGCAGTCAACGCTCTATGGGGATGGCTGAAGAGATGGAAAGAGGCTAACTGGCAGCGCAGAGGAAAGCCAATTTGGGCTGCGGAAGAGTGGAAGGATATCGCTACTCGGTTAGAGAAATTACCTGTGAAGGTTTGCCATGTAGATGCCCATGTCCCCAGAAGTAGAGCTAATGAAGAGCAGCAAAACAACCAGCAAGTACATCAGGCTGCAAAGATAGGGGAGTTGAAGATAGATCTCGACTGGGAGCATAAGGGAGAGTTATTCTTAGCACAATGGGCTCATGATGCCTCAGGCCACCAGGGTAGAGATGCCACCTATAAGTGGGCACGAGACCGAGGGGTGGATCTAACCATGGACAGTATTTTTCAGGTTATTTGTGACTGTGAGACGTGCGCTGCCATCAAGCAGGCCAAGCAAGTGAAGCCCCTCTGGTATGGGGGGCGGTGGTCTAAGTACAAATACGGGGAGGCCTGGCAGATTGATTACATCACACTGCCTCAAACCCGCCAGGGCAAGCGCTATGTACTAACCATGGTAGAAGCCACCACAGGATGGTTGGAAACCTACCCTGTGTCTCATGCTACAGCCCGTAACACTATCTTGGGCCTTGAAAAGCAGGTCCTTTGGAGGCACGGTACTCCCGAGAGAACTGAGTCGGATAATGGAACTCATTTTAAAAACAATCTTATTAATACTTGGGCTAGGGAACATGGCATCGAGTGGGTATACCATATCCCCTATCATGCACCAGCTGCAGGGAAAGTGGAAAGGTACAATGGATTGTTTAAAACCACATTAAAAGCATTGGGTGGGGGGTCTTTAAAAAACTGGGAGCAGCATTTGGCAAAGACTACCTGGTTAGTTAACACTCGAGGTTCCACCAACCGAGCGGGTCCTGCTCAGTCTGAGCTCCTTAATATAGTAGATGGGGATAAAGCCCCAGTGGCCCATGTCAGAGGTTTGTTGGGAAAGACAGTATGGATCAACCCTGCCTCGAGTACAGACAAACCCATCCGTGGGATTGTCTTTGCTCAAGGACCAGGTAATACATGGTGGATAATGCAGAAAGATGGAACAACACGGTGTGTACCTCAGGGAGACTTGATTGTGGGATGAGACTCATATAGGAATGTCATTGTTTGTTGAATGTGAGACAGAAGGAAACTGTAAGTGTCAAAGGTCTGAGCAAGTAAGATGAAAGGAATGCGTAAGTGTCAAAGGTGTGAGTAAGTGAAATGAAAGTTTTTTATTGTATGTTCACGATATGGGATAAGGGGTGGTGTGTCGTGGGGTGACAGCCTTTATCCCAAAATCGTGTGTTGTGTCTGGCAGCTGTGCCTCCCCGCCCCCCCCCCCCCATTCCCCCAGCCGTCTTGCTGTGGCGGGGCGGGGAAGAGAGGAGGGAGTGTGTGACCAGGCACTTTCGCTTTTGGCTGCTTGGCTTGGCTAGCCGCTTGCTTGCTTGCTTTCTGCTTTTTGCGCTGTTTTGTTCTTTTCCTTTTCTTTTGTTCCCTTTTTCTTACCCTCCCCTGAAGATACTGGACCGGCTCCAGAGCTGACCTGAGAGCTCCAGGACACCCGGAGCCTGCGAGAGAAGCTCAGCGCCCTTCACAACACAGTCTGGTCTCTTTTCTTTTCTTGTGTTGGGGAGTGTTCTTTTGTTACTTGTAAATAAATAGGTTTTGTTTTCCACTTTGCTCCTCTGAGAAATTCCTTCCTGAACCGGGTGTTGGGGGAGGGGTGGTTGGAGGTTTGTTTTGTTTTGGGGGGCTCCCTTTTGGAGATTTCTCCTAATTTGTCCTAAACCAGGAAAGAAGGCAGAGACAGAAAAGTGACGACCCGAAAATAGGAGGAGATGGCGTTGACACATGGCATATAAGGGGTGATTTTCACTTGCCAAGCTTGTACGTGAAGTGGCAAGGGTCAAGAACCCTGCACTCCGTACCCCACGGTTGTGTTTGCTTATGCGCTATTATTTGAACCAAATTATCCTTTGTTTATATATATTTCAAACTATCCAATTAGAAATTGTTACTACTTTTAATATTGTTTGGCCTTTTTAAGATGGGATAATTGGGCAAACATAACAGAAATTAAACAAAGGTGAAGCCAAGTAAATGCTCAGGGCAGTTTGGGGGTGGCTGCCAGGCAGCCCTGGCTCTGAGCAACAGCGTCTGCAGTGGGACAGGAAACTCCCAGCTGATGGGAACAAACTTTCTGGCTGACTGCAGAGGCCAGGACAAAGCTGAGTGGTTTCCCTGGTGTCCCCCAGCCCTTGCTGGCCGCAGGGGCTGATGGCATTTGTGCTCCCTCAGGTTCATGTCCCCACAGCAACAGCATGGGGGTGCTCCCCCGCTCTGTGCAATGCAAACAGGGGCTCCAGAGCCAGTGCTGCCGTGTCTGTGCCTGCAAGGATGGGGCACCTGTGTGAGCTGGGGGAGAGGCCAGGGCTGCAGAGGGGGGATGTTGTTGGCAGCTCCATGAGGACGCTCTGGGACGCTGCCCTGGGCTGTGCAGCGCACTGGGGATGGATCAGCCCCTGCTCTACTGCTCCTTCCCATCTGCCCCAGGGCCCTTGCAGAGCCCCAGCCATGCTGTTTGCCCCCAGCCTGCCCACGGCCAGCCTGGGGCTGCTCACAGGGCTTTTCTGTGCTGAGCATTGGCCTGGACGTGTTCTTGAGAGAGCCTGGGCAAGGAGCCTGGAGCCCCCAGGCCCTGGGCTGAGGCGTCAGCGCTGCCCCAGCAGTGCCCATGGCCTGTCCCTGCTGCAGCCCCGGCACTGCCACCCCCAGGGCTGTGCCCGGCCCCGAGAGCACTCAGGCCCTGCAGCAACACCAGGGCCACCAGGGCAGCGGGGCAGGGCCACGGCAGCAGCACTGGCAACACCAAGTGCTGCTGCTGCTGCTGGGCACAGCTGCTGTGCCAGCCCTGATCTGCCCCAGCTCTGCATACAGACATTGCTGCTGCAGCTCAAGTAAAGGGAACAAAAATGGGAACTCCAGTGAAAATTCTGCTGGGAGATCCTTTAGTTCATTTAAAGCCACCAACATTGCAGCTCCTCATTGACCCAATCTGGGGCTAAAGAGAAGATGGAGAGAAAGAAATGGAAAATTGAACACACATTGGCCTTGGATTAGAGAGTATTTGCAAACAAAGAAAACAAAAAAAAATTGACAGAGTTTTCAAAGATGACTTTTATTAGAATTGATTTGCAGAAATAGGCCAGCAGTTTAATGCTTCCTAAATAGTCTATTCATCAGTCTCCACACTGCAGCCTTGAGCTCCTGGTTCCTGAGGCTGTAGATGAGGGGGTTCAGGGCTGGAGGCACCACTGAGTACAGAACTGACAGGGTCAGATCAAGGGATGGGGAGGAGATGGCGGAGGGCTTCAGGTAGGCAAATGCGCCAGTGCTGAGGAACAGGGAGACCACGGCCAGGTGAGGTAGGCAGGTGGAAAAGGCTTTGTGCCGTCCCTGCTCAGAGGGAATCCTCAGCACAGCCCTGAAGATCTGCACATAGGAGAAAATCATGAACACAAAACAACCGAAACCTAAAGATGCACCAACCACAATGAGCCCAAGTTCCCTGAGGTAGGATTTGGAGCAGGAGAGCTTGAGGATCTGGGGGATTTCACAGAAGAACTGGCCCAGGGCATTGCCATGGCACAAGGGCAATGAAAATGTATTGGCTGTTTGCAGCAGAGCATTGAGAAAGGCACTGGCCCAGGCAGCTGCTGCCATGTGGGCACAAGCTCTGCTGCCCAGGAGGGTCCCGTAGTGCAGGGGTTTGCAGATGGACACGTAGCGGTCGTAGCACATAACGGTCAGGAGGGAAAGCTCTAATGACATGAAAAACACAAAAAAAAAGAGCTGTGCAGCACATCCTTTGTAGGAGATGGTGCTGGTGTCCCAGAGGGAATTGTGCATGGCTTTGGGGACAGTGGTGCAGATGCAGCCCAGGTCACTGAGGGCCAGGTTGAGCAGGAAGAAGAACATGGGCATATGCAGGTGGGGGCTGCAGGCTACGACGCTGATGATGAGGCCGTTGCCCAGGAGGGCAGCCAGGGAGATGCCCAGCAAGAGGCAGAAGTGCAAGAGTTGCAGCTGTCGCGTGTCTGCAAATGCCAGCAGGAGGAAGTGCCTGATGGAGCTGCTATTGGACATTTGCTGTCTCTGGCCATTGGGACCTGTTCATGGAGAAAAGTCAGTGACCGGTTAGTAGAAACTTCTTCCAGCAAATTCAATGCCTTTTCCCACAGACACTTCTCCTGTAACACTCTGACACCCTTTTCAATTTCCAGCAGATTTTCCTTCAGCTCCAAGTGTGGAGCCCTGGCTGGTGCTGCCTGAGTGGGACTTCAGGTTCAGGGCAGCTACACACAGAGGTTTTTATAGTTCAGCCTTGCTGCGCAGACATGGGAGAGGGACAGGGACCTGTCCTCGTGTTCCACTTTGAATCTCTGTTAAAACAGAAAGCCCTGTCAGCATTTGCCCTCCCACTGCCAGAGAACAGGAATGGTAAAGTCTGTTTAAATGTACTAGTGTTATTTACAGCTTTTTTTCATCTCCCCTGCTGATTATTTTTGGATGTCAGAAATTCTCTGCATTTCTGCTGCCTTCAGGGAGAACAGTGAGTTCTCTGAGGCAAGGTGGTGAGTGGAGAGGAAGGGAAGGAGGTCTGTCACCCTGTCCTGTTCCAGGATTGTCTCGGCTTTCACCTTTCCCTGACAGAGGATGATCATCCTCCCATGCTTCCTTTAAAAAGCATCCTGACATTGCTGAGAGCAGATGGATCCCCACAGTCCACTAAATGTCCATCCCCTTCAAAAAGTCTCAGCTCCAGATTTGTATCCAGGGACAGACAGGGCTCATTTCACCAACCCAACAGCATTTTCTCATCACAGACCTTCTGTGTCTCACCGTGAGGCTTTTAGATAACACAGAGATGCTACAGGACAGGTTTGTATCCTGGAGGGAAGCTCAAAGCTTGGACTGAAATCTCAGGGAGATTCCAGGTGTCCTTATGATGGCATTGCATTGAGGGAGATGCAGCTCCTTCCCTGGCTACACTGACAGCATTGCCCAGAGCCGGGCACTGGGGACAGCGTCACCCTGAGCCAGCTGTGCCCCCTCCAGAGCCCCCAGGGCCGGGCAGCTGCTCCCAGCCCTGTGCTCTGCAGAGGGAACTGGGCCCGGGGCTGCAGAGCTGCCCCATGGCTCTGCTGCAGCTCTGCCTGCACAGGAGGGGCTGCACGCCTTGGAGCACCAGCCCTGAGGACAGAGGCTGGGCTGGGGCACAGAAGGGAGGGGGCTTGTTCAGAGGGAGGGGCTGCACTGGAGGGGATCCTGTGGGCTTCTCTAAACTCTCCCTGCCACAGCATTGCTGGGGTTTGTTTTCTCTCATTGCCTGATCTTCTCTCTCCTTCCTGGTGATTTTCCTCCTGCAGGTGTTTCCCAGTGCCTGATCTCTCCCTGCCAGCACTCACAGACCCCAAATCTCTGTGCCCTCTCCTTGGCCCTACAGGACCCTGCCTGTTTGCAGGGCACTGGCTGGGGCAGGTTCTGTTTGCAGGTGGGACAAAGGACAGCTCAGACTAAGCCTGATGGCTCCAGCAAAGGGGATGCTGGTGCTGTCCATGGGCAGAGTGGCTGAAAACACATTAGGGATCTAATGTGAACCTATTGGTCACTGAAAGTAACAGTTCAGATGTCTCAGGCACTTGTAAAATTTCATAATTATTAATTCATAACCAATCTTTAATATTAATCCACCAGCTCCCTGCCATTCCCCAATATTAGGAAACGGAATACAAAGTCTTTGGAAATGTTCTAATTTTTAAGGAAATCCTTGTATTGGGAACATTTTATGACTGACCAGCATTCCTCAGCATGTCAAAGCTTCAGGAGCATTTCACCTCCCCTGCACCAGAAATATTCAGAGTTTTACTCACAGAGTCTGGAGGCATTGGGATGTTCCAGCTTTAGGAGATGGCTCCGGGAGCTGCAGCTGCATTGTCCTGCAGACAGAGGTTCCTGTGCCAAGGGCTGGCAGTGACTGTGCCCCAGCACCTTCCCAGCCCTGACTGATTGAAGCTGTCTGTGCTTCTGTGCTGTGCCCAGGGTGGCTGCAGGCAGTGCCCCAGCCCTGCTGGGCTGGAAGAGGAGCTGCTCCTCAGGAGAAATTTCTTTTTGAAGCTCTTCTTGGTTTGCAAGGAGCTGCCTCTGTGCCAGGAGCCCAGCCCAACTCATCAGCACAGACACAGCACAAGGACTTTAATGACCCTCTGGGGCTTTGTTGTTGTTTACATCAGACTCAGTCCCTGAGAGAGTGTTCAGAAAACTGGTCAAGAACTCAAATTGAAAGTGTGAAGTATCTTGAAGTTGTTATGGGTCCCACTGAGGAACACAACTCAAAGTGTCCCCAGGTTCCAGGTAGAGCAGAACACTGGAGGCAGTGATGACAGCTGGGGACAAACAAGGCAAAGGTGTCTCTGGTGATGAGCAAAGCTGGATGTGTTTGAGGAATGCCAAGGGCCAAGGCCTGAGCCCCAGCCCCTGGCCAGGCAGATGCTGTCCCTCCCTCCTTGCTCAGGGCTCTTGCCGGGATGGGCACTGGCACGTGGGGATGTGCAATGGCAAGGGCAGGAGCATGGGGCGGCCCCTGCCAGGCTGCTGAGCAGGGACAAGAAGGCAATGAGGCCCCAGGCCTGCAAGGGTCACTTGTCTCCTGCTCCTGCCTCAGGCCCAGGCCCAGCAGCCATGGCCAAAGTGCTGCCCAAGGTGGCTCTGGCAGGGCTGTCTTGCAGCTGCTGCACATGCCTGTGCCCTGTGCAGCCCAGGCTGTGCTACGCTGTCCCTGCCCTGCACCTCTGTCCCTGCAGGCTGTCGGCATCCCCCGGCTGCCCCACCTGGCTGGGCCCTTCCTTTGCTGCCAGCTCTGCCTCCTGCCTGCCTCTGCCTGCCCACACAAAGCCTGGGGCTGACCCACGCTCCTTCTGGGGGATGTGTTGCACCACAGCCCTGCCCTGGGAGCAAAATTCCTTTCTCTTTGGGTACTGTCTGGCCCTCCCTATCTGTCCTTCTTTCTTTCTCTGTCTGTTCTCTACTATGTCAAAAGGAGCCACCATCTCTGAAAACACCCTTTAGTTCCTCCCAGGTCTCTCCTTTGCTGTCCTCAGTCCCCACCCCACTGAGCACAGAGCTCCTCTGTCCCTGTACAGTGCTCCTTTGCTTGAGGCCTCCAAACCCCACCTTGGGAGATCTCCCAGCCCTCTCCAAGGTGTTGGCAAATGAAAACATTCTGCTCATAGTCTAAGAAAATCACCTTAGGACAAAACCAGTCAGATCTCCGTGTCTCCTGGCTACTTTTGCCTTGGAGCGATCCTTGGATAGATGGAATTTTTTAGGCCAAATTTCAGTTTTGCCTATGGGCACTTTGATGTGAACAATGATTCTCTTCCATTGGAAGGAAAGCTGAGGCCCGGTGTTTCAGGGGTAGATGAGCAGCAGCCACCAAGGGCCAAGGCGAGCCAGACGTTTCTGGAATTGCAGCTTGTGCCTGAGAGAAATCCTTGGATACACATAATTTGGGAGGTAGAATACAAGTTTTGGCCACTGGTCCATTGATGACAAGGCCATTTCTTTTCCATCTGAAGGAAAGCAGAGAGCCCCAGGGTTTGATGGTAGATGAGAAGCAGCCCCTGGGAGGCCAAGCCAGCCAAACTTGTCTCTCCTGGCAGCTTTTGATTGGGAGCTATCCTTGGATATATGAAATTTAGGGGCAAAATCTCAAATTTGGCCATGGCCCCTGGACGAGGAGACTGTTCTATTTCCATCACAAGGAAGGCAGAGAGCCACAGTGTTTCAGGGGTAGATGACAAGTGGACATCAGAGCCCACAGTGCCAGCCAGAGCTGGCAGGTTTTGTCTGGGAGAAACCCTTCATATAGTGAATAGTTTAGGAGGAGTAGCAATTTTGGCCACGGAGGAAAACAAAGCATCTTTTCCATAGGAAGGAAAGCCGGGCAGTGTCACAGGGGTCTCCTTGGGGCTGTAGTATCACAATGGACCCTTGGTTCCATGGGGACTCAATATGTCAGAAGGGTCTCCTTGGTTCCATGAGGCCCTGCAGAGCTCCTTGATTCAATGAGGCCTCCAAGTGTCATCGTGGCCTCCAGGATTCCATGAGGCCCCGCAGTATCCCAATGGACCTTTGGTCCCATGGGGTCATGCACTGTTCCATGAATCCTTAGTTCCATGGGGCCCTGGAGTGTCCAATGGCCTCCTTGGTTCCATTGGTGCCATAGAGTGTGACAACTGCCCCTTGGCCTGCCAGATCCCACAGTGTCACATGGTTCCTTGCTTGCATGAGGCGTTGTAGTGTCACAATGGCCTCTTGGTTCAGTGAGGCCTGTAGTGTCACTGTGGTCTCCATGATCCCATAAGGCCTTGCAATGTCACAACAGACCACTGGTTTCATGGAGCCCCACAGTGTCACTATGGTCCCCTTGGCTCCACAAGGCTCTGAAGTGCCACAATGCCCCCTTGGTTCCACAAGGCCTCCAAGTGTAGAAATGGCCTCCTTCCATGAGCTTTTACACTGCCCACAGCAGTCTCTTTGCTTCTGCAGTGTCACCATGGACCCTTTGTTCCATGAAGTTCTGCAGTAGAACACGCTCACCTTGGTTCCATGAGGTTCTGCAGTGTCACAATGCACCCATGGTTCCACCAGGCCTTGCTGTGTCACAATGGCCCCTTGGTTCCAAGAGGTTTCTCAGGGTCACAATGGTCTCCTTGGATCCGCACTATCACAATGGACCATTGGTTCAATGTGGCCCCAATGTGCCAAAATGGATTTTGGTTCCATGGGGTTCTGCTGTGTCACCATGGGCCCTTTGTTCCATGAGTTTGCACAGTGTCACTACTGACTCCTTGGTGCTGTGAGGCCCTGCTGTCACCAAATCTCTGAAATATCAGAATAAGGCTCCTTAAAAGTGACTTACTATTTCAGAGGCTATCATTTATTAAGGCCTGAGGTCTGGTGAGGGATCACTGCTAACCTTACATGGACATGTGATTCTACCAGTATGTTGCTTATGCACAGTCCCTAAATGTGAATTACAATTTACTCATTTCCATAAAATCCACCCCAAGTTCCCAGATTCACTTCTTGTTTTCTCTATCCCTGCACCCTTGATCCAGATGTCTTCTGCTTCTCTTCCAACCATCCTTCCTGGGGAAGCAGCACCTGCATACGTTGTTTCTGTGATGGAGGTTCACAGGCAGGGTAGAAATGGAATGAACCCTTTTGGTATCAGCCCCAGGCTTTGTGTGGGCAGGCAGAGGCAGGCAGGAGGCAGAGCTGTCAGCAAAGGAAGGGGCCAGCCAGGTGGGGCAGCTGATAAATGCCGACAGCCTGCAGGGACAGAGGCGCAGGGCAGGGACACTGTAGCACAGCCTGGGCTGCACAGGGCACAGGCATGTGCAGCAGCTGCAAGACAGCCCTGCCAGAGCCAAATTGGGCAGCACTTTGGCCATGGCTGCTGGGCCTGGGCCTGAGGCAGGAGCAGGAGACAAGTGACCCTTGCAGGCCTGGGGCCTCATTGCCTCCTTGTCCCTGCTCAGCAGCCTGGCAGGGGCTGCCCCATGCTCCTGCCCCTGGCATTGCACATCCCCACATGCCAGTGCCCATCCCGGCAAGAGCCCTGAGCAAGGAGGGAGGGACAGCATCTGCCTGGCCAGGGGCTGGGGCTCAGGCCTTGGCCCTTGGCATTCCTCAAACACATCCAGCTTTGCTCATCACCAGAGACACCTTTGCCTTGTTTGTCCCCAGCTGTCATCACTGCCTCCAGTGTTCTGCTCTAACTGGAACCTGGAGACACTTTTTCAGTTGTGTCCCTCAGTGGGACCCATTAAAACTTCAAGAAAGTTAAGAGTTTCAATTTAACTTTGAGTTCTTGAGAAGTTTATTGAAGTCAAACTCAGGGACTGAGTGATGTAAACAACATCAAAGCCCTGTGAGAATCATTAAAGTTTTCCTAGTCCAATTATGGAGGAAGATTTCAAAGAACTTGTAAGGAATACACATTCCTATTTTAAATAAGCTATTTGATTTTATTTCTCTTTTGAGCAGAGGTGATTTCAGCATTCTGTCATTGATATTGACCCAGGGTCTCTCCTCAGCAGCTCTTGCCTGCTCACAGAAGCTGTGCTTTGAGTTCTGACCAAGCATGGACAACCTTGCTCCACATTGCCCAGCCCCATCCTGTCTGTCCTCACTCCCCTGGGCCCTGCTGTCCTTGCAGAGCTGGCTGCACTCAGCCTAAGAGGGGTTTTCATTTTTTTGGGGTTTTTTGAATCAATCTGAATCTCCTGAGTTTCCCCACTGCAAACAGACACACTGCTCAGCTGTGTGCCAGCCCCAGGTGCCACCAAAGCCACTGCAGAGCTGCCCTGGGCCAGCTGTGAGGGTGGATCATCAGCCCAAGCTGCACTGGGCCCCTGCAAGGGGCTGTGGCCATGGGCACTGCACTGACCCCACTGCTGGGTTTGGCTGCCATGGCCACTGTGAGAAATCAAACTGTCCTTGGAAACACTGGGGAGGACTGGGACATACTGGGGAACACTGGGAAAGCTGTGGGAGACACTGGGACATACTGGGAGTGATACTGGGGAGTCCTGGGATAACCTGGGAAGAAGAGGAATGCTGAGGGGGAATCTGGGTGGAGTGGAATGGATGCTGGAGGTCCACTGGGACATACTGGGACATAACAGGACATACGGGGAGTTATACTGGGACCAACTGGGGACACTGGGGACATTGCGGAGAAGACTGGGGACACTGGGGCATCCTGTGGATAACATTGGGCAAAACTGGGAATGACTGGGAATGAACTCAGGTGTATTGGGAGGGACTGGGCTGCACTGGGAGGATTTGGAGGGGCACTGTGGTTGTGCTTGCTTCTACTTGGGAGGAACTGGGATGATCTGGGGTTGTACGGGGTAGTAGTGGGGATGAACTGGTCTCTACTGGGTGGGGCTTGGGAGGTTGAACGGGCAGTTTCCGCCTACACCACCTCCCATTTGCCGAGGCTCCCACCGATCACCGACCGCAGCCAATCAACGCCAGGGAGCTGGGTCTGGGGGCGGTGCCTAGATGGGCGCCATATTTTATTTTTGAATACAACTCCCGTCATGCCACGCGGCCGGATACAGCCTCATTGGAGCCGAGACTATAACGCCCGTCATGGCCCGCGCTCCACAGAACCCCGGGATTGTGCCCCATCTGTCCCATAAGTTTCCCCCAGACCCTCTAGGATCCCTCAGTGCCCCCTCACCGCCCAGTCGGGATCCCCACAAGCGTCCCGCACACCCTGAGTGCTCCCATCCCCACAGATGCCCGGTACAGCCACTTCTGGGAATTCATCTCCTCTCATCCCCCGAAGCCCCAGAGCCTCTCAGAACAGAGTCCCGTCCCTAAAACTCCTGCCGTGACCCGAGCCCTAAAGAGCCCCGTTAGAGCTCTCTGAGCTCCCCTCAAGAGCTCCCGAACCGTTTAAGTTCCCCCGAGGATCTCAAGTCGCGGCTCGGATGCAAAAGTGTCCCCCAAGTGCCTTCCTGGACCCCCAAACGCTGCGTTTCAACTACTTCCGGAACTACAGTTCCCATCATGCTCCGCGGCGCACATCAAGCGCTAGTCCACTCGGGACTTCATCTCCCGTCATGCCCCGCGCCCCACCGAAAGCCATTGCAGCTGCGCCCAGACCTCCCATGATGCTCCGCGGCCTTGTTACCCTGTGTGATACCCGCGCCTTCAACTCCCATCACCCCCCGCGCCCCAGAGAGCTCCCCACCAAGGGCTCCCCCGGACGCCGAAGGGACCCAAATTCCCCTCCCTGACCTCCAAGGGCCTCCCTGGACCCCCAAGTGCTGCCCCGGACCCTGAACTGTCCTTCAGAATCCCTGAGTGCCCCTCCAAGTGCCCACCTGGCACCCCCAAGTGTCCTCCACATCCTCAAGTTCTCTTGGAATTCCCTCCCCAGACCCAAAACTGCCCCAAATATGACCCAGAAAAGTCTCCATGGACCCCAAAGTGCCCCTTCTTGACCCTGTATTGTAAAAAGACTATAAAAAAGATGATTAAAAGTCTACAAATATATCTAATATATATATGGAAAGAGGAATAAATAAATAGCTACTGGAGCTTAATAAATTAATGAAGGTGTGAAAAACGCCAATCACTTGTTTTTAAAATTTTTAAAGTTTAATTGTAATAAAATTGTTTTAAAAATAGCAATACAATTAGAGTAATAATAATTTGTACAAATTGAATTAGGACAATATGAGACAATAAAGACAAAGAATTACGGACGTCCAGGTACCTTTTTATGGGCAGCATGAGCCCAAAAAAGGACACCTGCTAGCAAAGGATTAACCCCTAAAAGCAATAGCCTGTGGCATAGTCATGCCCTTCATACATGATGAATAAATTCCATTCAAATACAGGATTCTGTCTGGTCATCAGCAACTTCTTCCTTCTAATCCTAACAGTGCCTTTGAGGAAGAAGTTCGTTTCTTCTGATAAGAGGGCAATAAATTCTTTTTCTCTGAAAGATTTAGGTGTCCTGGGGTTGCTATCTGGTGCAAGTGCCTCATTCCTTTCTTAAAAAATCCCACTAACATATGGTAAATACCTGCATGGAGCCATATACTATGCACTTTTCACAAAGTGAATTGTGTTAGTTAGAAACGTTGAGCATTAATTTTCTTGCCTACTAAAAATGTAGTGATTTTTCTATATAAATATAAAAACTAGGTAATAAAATCCAATACTGTTGTTATAAATATAAATAAATATAAAAATATATAAATAATAAAATGGTAACACCAAATAATGTGTTACAGAATAAAAAAAAGAAATAAAAAAATTCCATGAAGTTTTCTGGGTGTTTTTTGGGATCTCAGTCCTAGGGGGTCATGGTGAGGTTGGGCGTGAGGAGCAGGTTTCCAAACTGGCCCAGCCTGCAAGGGGCTCATTCTTCTCCCTGCCCAGACCTCCTAAGGAGACATTCAGCATCAAGATGACTTGGGGAGTGCTTCCATCCCCTCTTCTCTGAAATGAAAAGTAAAAAAATGCACCCTTGATTAAAAACCAATCATGATGTGCACTGTGGAATCTCCCTCCTGAAGACAACTCCAAACTGACTCCAATCCCTGCACAAGCCCTGGAGACTCAAAGACAATGGAAGGGAGACAAAGAGCTCCTGAGGCCTTTCTGTATTTTAATCAGCCCCACGCTGGACTTGGGGCTGGGTCCAGGAGCCTCAGGCACGCAGAGAAGGATGAAGAAGCTGCTCAAGGAGTCAGCAGCAAAACTCCAAGTGCTTTGGGGCATGGCTGGGCCCCAGGGAGGGCAGGGAGTGCCAAAGGCTGCCCAGGGCCTGGTGAGAGCAGATCCTTGAGGGCAGGATTGCAGGGAGCCCAAGGCTCTGAGCAGGGAACTGCAATGCTGAGCAAGGCCTGGCTTGGCTGCAGGAAGCAGAAAGGCCAAGCCCTGAGCCCAGCCTGGGCCAGCAGGGCCTGTCCCTCACGGCTGCCTCGGGGCTCTTGGTGGGCCAGGGGGATGTGAGGGGCAGCAAGGACAAATGGCATCAACCCGCAGCCCCTGTGAGCCTCCGCAAGGAGGCCGAGGGAGAAGCAAAGTGCAGCCCCTGCCAGGAAAGTTTCTCCTGTGAGGCCTCCAGAGGCGCTGCCCGAGCCCAGGGCACAAAGGCCTGGGTGCCTGTGGCCCTGCCAGCCCTGCCCAGCCCTTGACCATCTGTCCTGCAGGCTGTGGCCCCTGGGCGTGCTGCTCCTCTGCCCTGGCCGGCTGCACTTGCCCATCTCCTTGTGCCCCAGCATTTCTCACCCAGCGTTTCTGTGCCCTCCCTGGGCTCCCTGCACCCAGCGCTGCCGGCTCCTGGCACACAGAGGCCCGCCATGGCCCAGCCTCACGCTGCCACACCTCCAGCACCAACATTCTGCCCTGCAAGGGACTTTGCTTTCTCCTCAGCTCCAGACTGAGCCTTCCAAGCTGCACTTTGGGGAGGTTTCCTGCAATTCCCACTGCCAAGGAAAGCTCTGTCTCCTGCTGGTCACAAGCAGAGAAGGGCTGGCAGGAGATGTAATTGTCAGAGGCTGTTTGGGGCCCAGTGACCGTGAAATTATTGAAGATTTAAAATATTCTGTGAAAGGAGGTGTTGTATTGGACTAGATATTTAGTTGGTTTCACTGGGTGTTGGGAAAATATGTTATTGGGTCACGTGGATGGTATATTCCCCCTCACATGGCTTCTCCCTCACCCCCCTGGTCTCTGTATCTCTGGTGGTCTGCCCCACGGGTGGTCCCTCCCCTCATCCCTCCCCAGTGTTATCCCATTGACTGCGGTCCTCTTTCCCTGCCCCCATCACCTGGGGCATAAAACCCTACTGCAGGTGAGGCTCTACCTCTTTGCTACCTGGTGGTCGCTCACTGCAGAAGTGTCCCTGTCTCAAGCCAATAACCTGGATACTCATCTCCACGTGGCAGAGAGCGCTCTTCGTCTTTTGTCTCGTTCATGCGATTCTGTGTTGACTTTAGTATTGAGCGAGCCGGCTCTGGATTACAATAAGCCTAGAAACCCACGGTTATCGCAAGGAGGGGCATCAACAAATCTTCTACACTGGAGTTCCAGGGAGCAGACTTCAGCCTATAAAGGATTGAGCTGGGGAGAAACAAATCAGGTACTGATTTTTTAAAGGGAAACAGCCCTTAAAAACAAAGGATTCCAAGAAGGGTGGACACAATTGAAGAAAATCATTTTGACAGAGCAGCAACAGCCTGTCCCTCTATGCCCAAAAGTGAGCTAGCAAGGAAAATGAATGACCTGGCAGGGCATGGAGCATTTTCCAGGAACTCAAGGGAAAAAAATTAGGGTGCATCACCTTATACAGAGGGACAGGAAACTCAGGACATGTTAAAGAATGTTCTTAGATCATGCAGAAAGAAAATTAGAGATGTGAAAGCTCAATTAGGATTTAACCAGGCCACTTCTGTGAAGGATAATAAAAATGATTTTATAAATATATTAATGGCAAAAGGAAGGATAAGGACAACTTCCATTCCTTATTGGAGGGGAAATGGTTAAGATGAGGAAAAAGCTGAGGTACTTAACCCCTTCTTAGCCTCAATTTTCAAGAATAAGTCAAGTTGTCCTCAGGACAAGTGTTCTCCTGAGCTGCTGGAAGGGCACAGGGAGCAGAACATGCCCCTATAATCCAGGAGGAAGAAGCTGGGGACCTGCTGAGCCACTCAGATGCTCACAGGTCTCTCTGGGAGCAGAGGGGATCCATTCCAGGGGGATGAGGGAGCTGTGGATGAGCTGCCCAAGCTGCTCTCCATCATTTACCATCAGTGCTGGCTCAGCAGGGAGGTCCCAGAGGACTGGAGGTGCCAATGTGAGCCCATCCCCAAGAAGGGCTGGAAGGAAGAGCTGGGCAACTCCAGGCCTGTTAGCCTGACCTGGGTGCCCGGCAAGGTTATGGAACAGATTACCCTGAGGGCCATCACAGGGCACCCACAGGATTGCCGAGGGATCAGAGTGGCTGGAGAGCAGCCACGCAGAAAGGGACCTGGGGGCACTGCTGGACAGCAGGCTGGACATGAGCTAGCAGAGTGCCTGGGTGGGCAAGAAGGCCAATGGCTCCTGGCCTGGATCAGGAATGGTGTGGCCAGCAGGAGCAGAGTTGCTGTGCCACCCATGACATGCCC
Source organism: Zonotrichia albicollis (assembly GCF_047830755.1). NCBI lineage: Eukaryota > Metazoa > Chordata > Aves > Passeriformes > Passerellidae > Zonotrichia > Zonotrichia albicollis. The sequence continues at coordinate 1,584,491 of NC_133855.1, forward strand.
CCAGCTCTGCACACGCACTTTGCTGCTGCAGCTGCAGAGAAGGCAGCAAAAGGGGAATTGCCAGGGAAGACATTGCTTGGAGATGCTTTAAGTCTCTTAAAACCACTGAGAGCAGAGGTCCTCATGGACACACTCTGGGGCCACAGCAAATGTGGAGAAAAACAAAATGAAATATGGCTCAAACAATGCCATTTGTTCTAATATTAAAAGATTAAGAAAAAGGGAAAGAAAGAACAAATGAAATACTAAACCCAAGTGTCGCAGATATATTTTTATGAAAATCCTGTCTTAGGATTTTTTCATCCTGAGAAGCTGAGAGGCTCTAGGAACAAAATGTAAACAATGGTTATCTGCTGCTGTGGAATGCATCAGGTGGATTTTTATTGACCCATCTGGGATGTTTATAATTAATGGCCAATCAAGACCGAGCTATCTCAGAGAGAGTCCAAGACAGCTGCCTTTTCTTATCATTATTTTCTATTTTATTCTTAGCTTAGCTAGTCTTCTGAGATTAAGGTTTTCCTTCTATTCTTTTAGTATAGTTTTAATGTAATATATATATCAGAAAATAATAAATCAAGCTTTCTGAAATACAGAGTCAGATCTACGTCTCTTCCTTCACCTGATAAACCCCTGTGAGCACTGTCACACCCAAGTATTATCAAAGACAAAATTTATTACAAATGACTTGTAGAAACTAGCAAGAAGTTTAGTGTTCCTGAAGCCATCCAGTCGTCATTGCCCACACTGCAGCCTTAAGCTCCTGGTTCCTCAGGCTGTAGATGAGGGGGTTCAGGGCTGGAGGCACCACCGAGTACAGAACTGACAGGGCCAGATCCAGGGATGGGGAGGAGATGGAGGGGGGCTTCAGGTGAGCAAACATGATAGTGCTGAGGAAAAGGGAGACCACAGCCAGGTGAGGGAGGCAGGTGGAAAAGGCTTTGTGCCGTCCCTGCTCAGAGGGGATCCTCAGCACAGCCCTGAAGATCTGCACATAGGAGAAAACAATGAACACAAAACAGCCAGAAACAACACAGACAGTGAGAGCAATAGGCCCAAGTTCCCTGAGGTAGGATTTGGAGCAGGAGAGCTTGAGGATCTGGGGCACCTCACAGAAGAACTGGCCCAGGGCATTGCCATGGCACAGGGGCAGGGAAAATGTATTGGCTGTGTGCAGCAGAGCATTGAGAAAGGCACTGGCCCAGGCAGCTGCTGCCATGTGGGCACAAGCTCTGCTGCCCAAGAGGGTCCCGTAGTGCAGGGGTTTGCAGATGGACACGTAGCGGTCGTAGCACATGACGGTCAGGAGGGAAACCTCTAATGACATGAAAAACACAAAAAAAAAGAGCTGTGCAGCACATCCTGAGTAGGAGATGTCCCTGGTGTCCCAGAGGGAATTGTGCATGGCTTTGGGGACAGTGGTGCAGATGCAGCCCAGGTCGCTGAGGGCCAGGTTGAGCAGGAAGAAGAACATGGGCGTGTGCAGGTGGTGGCCGCAGGCTACGGCGCTGATGATGAGGCCGTTGCCCAGGAGGGCAGCCAGGGAGATGCCCAGCAAGAGGCAGAAGTGCAGGAGCTGCAGCTGCCACGTGTCTGCCAATGCCAGCTGGAGGAAGTGGCTGATGGAGCTGCTGTTGGACATTTGCTGTCTCTGGCCATTGGAAGCTGTTCATGGAGAAAAGTCAGTGACCGTTTGGGAGAAACTTCTTCCAACAAAATCAAAGCCGTTTCCCACAGACCCTTCTCCTGTAACACTCTGACACCCTTTTCAATTTCCAGCAGATTTTCCTTCAGCTCCAAGTGTGGAGCCCTGGCTGGTGATGCCTGAGTGGGACTTCAGGTTCAGGGCAGGTACACACAGAGATTTTTATAATTCAGCCTTGCTGTGCAGAGATAGGAGAGGGACAGGGACCTGTCCTCATGTTCCACTTTGAATCTCTGTTAACACAGAAAGCCCTGTCAGCATCTGCCCTCCCACTGCCAGAGAACAGGAATGGTATAGTCTGTTTAAATGTACTAGTGTTATTTACAGCTTTTCTTCATCTCCCCTACTGAATATTTTTGGATGTCAGAAAATCTCTGCATTTCTGCTGCCCTCTGAGAGAACAGTGAGTTCTGTGAGGTAAGGTGGTGAGTGGAGAGGAAGGGAAGGAGGTCCGTCACCCTGTCCTGTTCCAGGATTCTCTGGGATTTCACCTTTCCCTGACAGAGGATGATCACCCTCCCATGCTTCATTTAAAAACCATCCTGACATTGCTGAGAGCAGATGGATCCCCACAGTCCACCAAATGTCCATCCCCTTCTCAAGGTCTCAGCCCCACATTTGTACCCAGGACAAGGCTCATTTCCCCAACCCAACAGCATTTTCTCATTTTAGACCTTTTGTGTCTCACTGTGGGGTTTTTAGATAACACAGAGATGCTACAGGACAGGTTTGTATCCTGGAGGGAAGCTCAAAGCTTGGACTGAAATCTCAGGGAGATTCCAGGTGTCCTTCTGATGGCATTGGATCGAGGGAGATGCAGCTCCTTCCCTGGCTGCCCTGACAGCATTGCCCAGAGCCGGGCACTGGGGACAGCGTCACCCTGAGCCAGCTGTGCCCCCTCCAGAGCCCCCAGGGCCGGGCAGCTGCTCCCAGCCCTGTGCTCTGCAGAGGGAACTGAGCCCGGGGCTGCAGAGCTGCCCCATGGCTCTGCTGCAGCTCTGCCTGCACAGGAGGGGCTGCACGCCTTGGAGCCCCAGTCCTGAGGGCAGAGGCTGGGCTGGGGCACAGGAGGGAGGCGGCTTGTTCAGAGAGAGGGGCTGCACTGGAGGGGATCCTGTGAGCATGTCTAAGCTCTCCCTGCCACAGCATTGCTGGGGTTTGTTTTCTCTCATTGCCTGATCTTCTCTCTGCTTCCTGGTGATTTTCCTCCTGCAGGTGTTTCCCTGTGCCTGATCTCTCCCTGCCAGCATTCACAGACCCCAAATCTCTGTGCCCACTCCTTGGCCCTACAGGACCCTGTCTGTTTGCAGGGCACTGGCTGGGGCAGGTTGTGTTTGCAGGTGGGACAAAGGACAGCTCAGACTGAGCCTGATGGCTCCAGCAAAGGGAATACTGGTGCTGTCCATGGGCAGAGAGGCTGCAAGCACATTAGCGATCTCCTGTGAATCTACAGAACACTAAAATAAGAGTTCCAATGTCTCAGGAACTTTCAAAATTTCATAATAAATAATTCATAACCAATCTTTACTATTGATCACCCCGCTCCCTGCCATTCTCCAATATTAGGAAACAGAATACAAAGTCTTCGGAAATGTCCTATTTTTTAAGGAAATCCTTGTATTGGAAATATTTTATGACTGACCAGCATTCCTCAGCATGTCAAAGCTCCATGAGCATTTCACCTCCCCTGCACCAGAAATATTCAGAGTTTTACTCACAGAGTCTGGCACTAGGATGCTCCAGGTTTAGGAGGTGGCTCCAGGAGCTGCAGCTGCCTTGTCCTGCAGCCAGAGATTCCTGTGCCAAGGGCTGGCAGTGATTGTGCCCCAGGCACTTCTCAGCACTTTCCCAGCCGTGACTGATTGAATCTCTCTGTGCCTCTGTGCTGTGCCTAGGGTGGCTGCAGGCAGTGCCCCAGCCCTGCTGGGCTGGTAGAGGAGCTGCTCCTCAGGAGAAATGTCTTTTTGAAGCTCTTCTTGGTTTGCAAGGAGCTGCCTCTGGGCCAGGAGCCCAGCCCAACTCAGGAGCACAGACACAGCACAAGGACCTTAATGAGCCTCTCAGGGCTTTGGTGTTGTTTACATCAGACTCAGTCCCTGAGAGAGTGTTCAAAGAACTTCTCAAGAACTCAAATTTAAAATGAAACTTTGAAGTTTCTTGAAGTTTTTATGGGTCCCACTGTGGGACATGAATCAAAAAGTGTCCCCAGGTTCCAGTTAGAGCAGAACAATGGAGGCAGTTATGACAGCTGGGGACAAGAAAGGCAAAGGTGTCTGTGGTGCTGAGCAAAGCTGGATGTGTTTGAGGAATGCAAAGGGCCAAGGCCTGAGCCCTAGCCCCTGGCCAGGCAGATGCTGTCCCTCCCTCCTTGTTTAGGGCTCTTGCCGGGATGGGCACTGGCATGTGGGGATGTGCAATGGCAAGGGCAGGAGCATGGGGCGGCCCCTGGCAGGCTGCTGAGCAGGGACAAGGAGGCAATGAGGCCCCAGGCCTGCAAGGGTCACTTGTCTCCTGCTCCTGCCTCAGGCCCAGGCCCAGCAGCCATGGCCAAAGTGCTGCCCAGGTTGGCTCTGGCAGGGCTGTCTTGCAGCTGCTGCACATGCCTGTGCCCTGTGCAGCCCAGGCTGTGCTACGGTGTCCCTGCCCTGCGCCTCTGTCCCTGCAGGCTGTCAGCATCCCCCGGCTGCCCCACCTAGCTGGCCCCTTCCTTTGCTGACAGCTCTGCCTCCTGCCTGCCTCTGCCTGCCCACACAAAGCCTTGGGCTGACCCAGGCTGTTTCTGGGGATGTGTTGTGACACAGCCCTGCTGAAATGGAAATTCATCTCTCCTCATTTCTATTCTGGGTCGTCCCAGCTGCACTTGGTGACAATATTTCTATCTCAGGCTCATTTCCACTGTGAAGGAGAGGTCCATTATATTTGAATCCACCTCTGTAGTCATCACAGGCTGTTCTTGTTCTGTCCTCAGTCTCCACACTTTTGAACCCAGGACTTCCAGCTCCCATATCGTGATCAAGTCCTTGGGGTCTCCAAAGCACATCGTGGGAGATGTCGGGGCCCTCTCAAAGGTGCTCAGCCTTGGAGATGTGATTTAAGTCCAGGAATGGCTGTGTACCTTTTGCCCAGAGGTTGTACTGGGGAATATAATACAAAATAATACACTGTATCACTAAACTGACTGAGGGCGATTTAGATTTTATGTAAGGTGAAATATTTTATGATGATGATGGCAGGACACTGGCACTGGTTGCCCTTAGAATAGAAGCCCCATCCCTGGAAGTGTTTAAGGTCAGGGGCTTTGTACAACCCGAACAAGGGAAGGTGTCGCTGGGTAGTGGAAGGGGAGTTTTACCAGAGACTCTTTTAGGTCTCTTCTAACTCAAACCATTTTACAATTCTTTGATTCTGATTTCCCAACTGCTTCTCCAGAGGGCTGCAAGTACCTATGCACCCCATGCCAGCATTTTAATCTGGCCTAATTCCCAACACTTCCTTAAAAGGAAGAATTGCCATATCAGGGACATGAATTGCCGTGTTTATGGAGGAACCATTAAAAGCCCCAAAAGTAAAGAAACTGAAAGGAAGAACCAACATCTCAGTGTGAAAGATTCACCAAGTGGGACAATGGCAGAGACTCTGATGATGACCTCCCAGCTGAGGATGGGCATTTCTGCCTTGGGGTCTGAGTATCAGGATGGAAGGTCACTCCCAGGAGGAGTTCCTGTGCATTTCCCTCCCCCATGGTTCTGCCCTTCCTGATCTAGCAGCTGTGGGGCAGCAGAGCTGAGGCAGTGCAGGGATAGGGCTGGCTCTGACAGGGCTGTTGTGGTTTAGGAATGGTGCTCTCCAATTTCTTACTCCCACTACAAAGACCATGTGTCTGCCCAGATTAGTATTCCCACCATTGTCCCCCACACCACAGGGGCTTTACCTGCCTAGCCCTGCTTGATCTCAGCCCACGTTTCACAGTCAAGGATAACCTGGAGATGGTGTCCATAGTTAAATCCACCCCTCGCTCACAAGCCCATCTGGAGGTTGCATCTCTTCCCTGATGACCTGAGGTGTCCAGAAATAACTCACCCTTGTGTGGCCAGTCCAGACCCCCTTGGAACACTTTAATCCTGGCAGCCCCATCCTCCTGTCCGTTGTTGCGATGCTCTTCAGTACCCGACTCTTGGGGGCATGAGCATCCACAGGAGAGACTTTCACAGACAACTTCTCCTTCGGACAGAGATGTCTTGCCCCAGTCCAGCAGCCCAGCTGGGTTTCCCTCTGCACTGCCAATTGTCCTTTTTGCATCCCTCCAGCCACCACAGAGAGCATTTCCCACCATCCCCGAGTCAGTGAAGAGGTGCAGCGCTGGCCATTTCTCTCGCTCAGAGCTCCAGGGATGGTCCCAGTGCTGCAGTGACTGCAGGAAAGGGGACTCCACAATGGAACACTTCTTGGTCAAATACAGACAGGAAGAGTGACAAACTGTCTGTGACTCAGGTTTTGGCCTGACAGCCCCCTCTGTGGTTTGCAGGGAGCTGCAGCGTGGCCAGGCCCAGGCTGTGCCCAGCAGTGCTGACCTGGGAGAAGGTGTTGGTGCCTGCTGGCCCAGGGAGCTGCAGCGTGTGGGGAACGAATCCCTCCTGGCCTTCTGCCCCAGGGTGGCACTGCAGGGCCTCATGCAGCCAAGGGGCCATTGTAGCACTTCAGGGCCCCATGGAATTAAGGGAACTCTTTGGACATTGTGGCGCCTTGTGGCACTGAGGCCATTCTGACACTTCAGAATCAAGGGGCCACTGTGAAACTACGGGCATCGTGGAACAGATACTGAAATCACCAAAATAGAAACTTTCTAACACATTTTGAGTATTAGAAAGCAGCCATTCTTTATTGCAGCACTGATCACTTGGAGGATCCTTCCTCCATTTGAGTGCCCCAAGTGTCAGGTGAGCAGAGGTTTTATCACATACACTGATTACATATTCCTGAGATATTCCTCTGTGGTGGCCTACAGCTGGACTGTATGCCTCACAGTATAAATAATTTCAACTGTATAACTGAAATAAGTGATTTATTATATAATTACCTTACTTATGTAATTTGACCTGTAAGAGCAGGCCCAGGCTATTGGAGACTCAGGCTGCTATTGGCTGGTTAGCTGAGTAGTAACTGGCTAAGCCAATGAGGATTAACTTCATGGGCCTTCTTATATATATAAGGAAGTGAGGGCGAATAAAGCAGAATAAAGCTGCCTATTGCTGCATAAACATGGACTGTCAAGTCACTGTCTCTGAAATTGTGACCCCATTGGTGACCCCGACGTGATCACAACAGTTGCTGCTGATAGAGTGGGGAGATTGACGGGGCAGCCAAGAGGAGCTGCCCACAGCCTTTGAGCCGTGAAGAGTGGCATCCAGCGCTGCAGGGCAAGCAGGAAGAGTTTCCTACAGCCTTTGAGCTGCAAAGAATGAAGTAAAGAGCTGTGATCGATCTGGACCCTCTTTTTTTTACTTCTTCTTAGTTTTCTTCTAGTAAGTGGAAGACACCACCAGCATGGGAGCAGGGGCTGTGAAACTGGAGGACCCCCTTCTGCAAATATGGACTCCTATTTAAAAGAAACTATTTGAAAAATATGGTGACTGGGCTTTATTAGTCTTAAGTCTGTGGTGTGAGCGATGGACTACACATGTTGAAAGTGGCTACCCTAGATTTAAAAACTTGGAAGTGGGCTTGTGGAAGAATTCTTGGCAAAACTAGGGCATGCTATACTCCTACAGGAATTGGACAACCTGGCCTGCAGATTGAAGGGTTGCTTTGAAGACCATGGGCCATCCTTGGAACAAGATAGACCATGTACTGTCCTCGAATAGATACAACAAGGAAGAATAAGCATTGTGCAAGGACGAAGCAGGGTGCCAAACACTATATGAGAACTGCTAATTTAGCACACCTTAGCTAAAACACTTACAGTGTAGCAACCAATCAATAAGTAACACTTATGTGTGAATACAGGCACTTAACCAAAAAGCACTAAGCAGTGGTGGCATGAGACAACTGTATAGAAGCATAAATATGACAAAATTGCTAAATAAAGGAAGATGATGTGTAGCCACATTGGTGTGATTGTCATTACTCAGCCAACTCTCCATGGGACCATCTTCATACTGGTGCCACGAGCAGGGACCCTCTGAGACACTTGAATGTGGTTTGCCTAAACGTGGAAGACTGAAGCATCAGGCAAGAACCTGATTTGGGGGCCAAAGAGTCAGAGGCAGGAGAGACCTGGTGGGCAAACACAGAGATCAGAGTCTGGAGCTTGAGTAGCCAAACAAGCGCCTGCCACGGAAAGACTGCCATGGAATTAGACGTGGCAATAAGATTACTCACAAGTATCCTCTCTAAGTGAGGCGAGGACATAAAAGAAACAGAAATAGAAGCCCTAGTGAAATGGGCATGAAAAAAAAATATTTCTTGAGCCTTCCCTGCTATTTAGTACAACTGGGTGGAAAGAGGTAGGAAACCATCTTTGGAATAGCACAATAGAAGGAGGAAAAGATGGAAAAGAAGCTTAGGAGTTAGGAGCCACCTGGAAATCTATTATTAACTCTTTAGAAACTATGAAAGCTAATTAAAACGTGGCTCCTGCAGCCATTGAAGATTTAGGAGGCGATGATAGTGAAAGGCAACAAGAGATAAAAAACCCAACATCTCCTGAACCATGAGGTCTTGTGACCTTCTTTGGTGTCAGAAATACTCGACCTATGAACAGAATAACCGCTCCTGTTTGCTCTACTTTGAAAGAAGTGATAGGTAGTGTATCACAAAAAGAAGAAATTTCCCCGCAGGAATTTGTTACAGGTTACCAAAACCAAAAAGAAGTAGTCAATCCCCCTCTTGCAGGAGAAAAGCAGATAGAAAAATCACTCAGAGCAATTAGTGGTGTGAGACCAAAAAGAGCAGTTACAGCTCGCAGGCAAGATAGAAAGAAAAAAGAATATTGTTCTCCGTATTGTTCTCATTCTTCATGTCATTCTCCGTGCCGCTCCCCTTTGTATCCCTCCTTGCCTGAAACATCATCAGATGAATTCAAAGAAGAAGAAAGAAATCAAACTCGTAAATCAAAATACTCTGAACCTAATGATCTACTTCAAGAAATACTAAAGAATATAGCAGAATTGTCCACCTGGCAAGAACAATTAGAAAAACAAACACAACACATGAAAAAATCAGAAGTTATACCTACACCCCTTTTCACTTCAATGCCTATCACTCCTAATGCTCCACGTGTGCCTGGGTGGCTTGTGTTGCCTCCACAGGCTCCCAAACCAGAAAAAGATCCAATACAGCAATGCTGGTCAGGAGTTATTCATGATGCTATCTTAGATGGAGAATGGCACACACCAAGTACTCTGGCCTGTCCTGTATTAGTTACCAATAATCAGGCAACTTGGGAGCCACATGATTGGAAATTACTGCAACAAGCAAAACAAACAGTTACCACTCACGGTCTCTTGTCAGAAGCTGCTTGTCAAATCATTCAATTTCTTTTTACAGCAGATGTCCTTTCTCCTGCAGATTGTTCTGCAGTTGCTTCGTTGCTACTTACATCATCTCAATATTTAATGTTTGATAGAGAATGGAAAAGATTAGCAGTAGATGAAGCAAACAGACATCAAGTTGTAGGAGACCTCCTTTATGGATTGCAAGCAGACATGTTAAGAGGACAAGGACCTTATTCTATCACGCAAGATCAACTACAATATCCCACACAGATGTGTCAGATTGCTCGAGCTTTATCTCGAGCCCTTTATATCGAGCCCTTTTGTCTGTACCAGATAAGAAAAAGCCTGCACCTTACAGCACTGTCCAGCAGGAGGCAACAGAGCCCTATGGACAGTTTGCAGACCGCTTGTCAGCAGCAATAAAAGATGCTTCAGATTTACCACCTGAACTTCAAGGGCAAATGTTCTGCACTCTTGCGGTCAAAGGAGCTAATCCCAAAACAAGAGCAATCCTAGCAACACTACCTTTAGGAAGTCCAGTAGATGAAATACTTGTGAGAGCCACCCCAGAAGAACAAAATAATCAAGCAGCTGCATTCACTGCAGCAATGAGAGGAGCAATAAAGGAGCAAGGGCATATAATTGCAGCAGCACTATCTGCAAGTGGAGATAAGCAAGCTAAAATGAAAAATGCTGTTAACAATAACATCAAAACCAACAATTGCTTTCGCTGCAGTGAACCAGGACACATACAACGAAACTGCTCCAAAACTGTTTGGTGTCATACATGCAACTCTGATATTCATGGTGCAGCTGCTTGTGGATGAGGACAATTGGGAAACTTGTGGTGCAGTGCGCCAGGTCTGCGTGCGAAGACACAAGCTCAGACTCCAGCAACAGCGACCCAGAAGAAAACAATTTCTTTTACCAGCACATCCCAGCCACCTGAGGAAGCCTCGGAGTGGACGTAGCAACCACAGTAGAAGTAACTTTGAGTAATAAAGAAGTGACACTAATTCCAACTGATGTAAAAGGTCCTTTATATAGTCGGACTTCTGGACTTGGAGGACTCTTACTTGGAAGATGTTTAACAGGAAAACAAGGATTAATCGTACTACCTGGAGTGATTGATGCAGACTTTACCCGACAAGTGCAAATCATGGCCTATGCATTACAACCACCAGTCACAAATCCAACAGGGGTAGGAAAATTGCTAAAATACTTCCCTTTGAAAATGTTTGTACATATGATCCTCACTATCACAAGATGCTCCTACAGAAAGGCCAAACACCCAAAATAAGAGGAGAAAATGGTTCTGGATCTACTGGATATTAACTGTTCTTCACATTAGATCTTAATCAGAGATCATACCAAAAGATTCAATTAAAGAAAGGCAATCAGCAAAATAATTTAGAGCCGTTATTAGACTCTGGAGCAGATGTCACCATCATCAATCAACAAATGTGGCCTCAGACATGGGAACTGCAATCTCCTGTGACTCAAGTAGTAGGAGTAGGATGTGCAAAAGCACCAAAAGTAAGTAAATATTTAATTAGACTGCAATTTGAAAATGGCCAAACTGTTGTAACTCAACCATATGTGATGCAACTTCCACACACATTTCCAGGTTTAAGTGGACGAGATGTCTTAGCACAATTAGGACTCGTCATGACAACTGATCAGCATTTTGTTCCTCGGCCACTGGACAGCAGCTGCCCATACTAAAAATCACATGGCTAACTGAAAAGCCAGTATGGGTAGACCAGTGGCTGCTGACTTCAGAACGGCTTCACATTGCAGAAGAATTGATTCAAGAACAACTAAAAGCAGGCCACATCTGACCTTCCACAAGCCCATGGAAAACTCCTATCTTCATTATGCCAAAGAAATCTGGAAAACGGCAACTATTGCATGATTTACGAAAAATTAATGAACAAATGCTAGCTATTGGAGCATTGCCACCTGGCCTTCCTGCTCTCACAATGATTCCTCAAAATTGGCTCATTGTTATAAAAGACTTAAAAGACTGTTTCTTCACAATTCCTTAACACCACAATGACACACAAAGATTTGCACTTACTTTGCCATCTGTCAATCGTGCAGCCCCTGCAAATTGCTATGAATGGAAAGTTCTCCCCCAAGGCTCTTGCAACTCAGCTACTATGTGCCAAATCCTTGTTGATTTGGCACTTCAACCTATACGACAACGTTGGCCATGTGTACTTATTTATCATTATATGAACGACATCTTGTTTGCTGCCAGGTTTAACTGTAGCTCCTGAAATGTCCAATGTTCTACACCCTGGAAATACTTAGGTTGGCTCATCTCAGATGCTCAGATCAGGCCTTAAAAAGTAACAATTGCTGTACAAATAAGTAATTTGCATGATGCTTAGAAACTCCTAGGAGATCTACCATGGGTTTGTAATAATGTTGGCATCACCAATGATGACCTTCAGCCCTTCCAATCTTGGCTGTATGGCACTGAAGCAAACAGTCCCCCAATCTGTTCACTGGAGCAACAAGCTGCTTTAGATGTCGTAGCCCACAAAATTCAAACAAATTGGAGCAGCAATCAGTTAGCAAATCAACCACTATCTCTACTGATCTGCAATACTACAACTTCTCCTCTTGCCATTATTCTACACATTCATGCCACTTTTGTCCTTCTTAACAAGTCCATTTTTATCCCAGATTCCCCATGAAATGAGAGACCTGAGCTTGTGGAAGGGCTGAAAGATGCCCTGTTCCTCTGCAGGGACACTGAGGCTGAAGCAGGAGCCTGAGCCCTCTCTGGGGCAGCCTCCTCCGAGCTGGAATTTGTGCCGTACTGGGAGAGGAGGAGGAGGAGGGGGAGAGCGCTGGCACTGTGTGGCACGAGCAGGAGGTTTGGGCTGCAGGACATTCCGTCTGCGCCGCTGCACCACAATGGGCGGCTGTGCCTGGGGCTCTGGGCCTGGCCCTGTGTGCGCTGAGCTCCCGACACTGCGGGAGCTCCCCGGGCTGGGCTCAACTTCCCGCTGTGCCTGGGCAGCAGGCTGGGCTCCAGCCGGGATCAGGAGCAGCTGGAAATACCTCTGCGCATCTCCATTTGCTGCTGCTTCTTGGGAGAAGAGAGAATGAAGTGAGTCAAGACCCTCTGGTTCCTCTTCCTCCTGGTGGATTTTTTCACTTGATTTGACACTCCAGAGGCAATTTCTGGGATGGCCTCTGTCAGTTGATTCTATTTCGGCAGCAGTAGCAACACGGCTGTGTTTCAGCACTGCAAATGTGGCCTGTGTGCCTTTAATTCTCCTTGACTTAGTGCTCAGGGACTTGAGAGCATTTCAAGATCTGCTAATCATGATGTCTGGGACCAAAAGCGTGAGTTGACCTATTGCCGGCCAGGGGCTATATACAAATCACCAACAGGACGGGACTGCTGAGGAACGCGTCTCCAGCTGTTTATTTTCCAGCATCAGTCTCATTACATAGTTATGACAATGGGAAGATGCCAGCAGCTCGTGTCCTTAGCAGCAGACAAAGAACTCAATGCTACAACTTACTTTAAAAGTTTTTTTACCAATCCCACAAAGCAAAAGCATATTGATGGTAGTTCCATCCAACCACTATAAGCACACATACCTTTGGTTAAAACGATGCTTCCTTATTTCAAATACCATACATGCTTGTGAGCCTTAAAACACAATGCACAGAGCTCAAGCTTAGAACCTCCCAATATCTTGCTAGATATACTTTTCTGCAGCTTAGGGAGTTATTCTACCAAGCGTTAATACAAAAAACATTTTTCAATTTGTCCTTTCTTTCTATTTCTAATATAGCTTTTCTGCTGACCAATCTTATGGCTACCGCTTAGCTCTAATCACAGTTCTGCTGTCTCTGAGGCCTTCCTTTTGCAGCTTTCCTAAATCCCTCTGATTTTAAGGATTACCACATTCACCATCACGAAAGCACTCTGGGTAGAGCTGATCAAAAAAGGCAACTGCAGTTTTACAGACAAATTTCAAGCGGCAAGCAGAAGAATGGCAAGAACAGCCATGGTTTCCAATTCCCAAGGCAAAGGCACCAGCAGCCTCCTGCTGTCACCTCAGAGTGAGTAAAACAGTGCTGAAAACAGCGCTGGAACCCAATCCTTTCTTTCTCTGAGGGCTGGCTCAGGGCAGCACAGGTAGGCCCTGAGGAGTCAGGGCTGTGTGTGGGTGATTGCTGCTCTGCTCCAGAACTGAGCTGGAAAAAGCCCTTGGGAGCCGAGGCAGGAGCAGGCGGGAAGGGGCCGGCGCTGCTGCTGCTCCTGGCCGGGAGCCCCGGCTGGGCCGGGCCGGCGCCCCCTGCGCTGCGGCTGCTGCTGCTGCCAGAGCCGGGCGGGACTCGGGTACAGGGAACGGACACGGGGGGGAAAAAGCAAAGGCCTGGCGGCTGCAGGGATGGTGGCGCTCGGGCCAGCGCCAGCACAGAGCTTCAGCCTGCAGTTAACCCCGAGGGAAACGCTGGGGAAAGGCTCCATTTCAGCCTTTCTCTACTCGTGGCTGTGAAGGGACAGAAATAAAAGGAGAACAAGCAGGGCCCAACCCCTTCTCCTTTGGGAGGAGCCCCAGGCCTGGGGCTGTGAGGGGCCATGAGGGGCTATGAGGGGCTTTGCGGGCTGTGAAGGGGCCATGAGAGGCTGTGAGCTGTGAGGGGTCCTGAGGGGCCATGATGAATTTTTAGGGGCCATGAGGGGCTCTGAGAGGCCATGAAGGGCTCTTGGGGACCTTGAGGGGGAGAAGGTCTATGAGAGGCTGTGGGAGGCCAAGCACCTCATGGAACCAGGCTCACGTATGACACTGTGGAGCCAAGGAGACTGTTGTTTGTAGTATGGAAACTTATAGAGTCAAACGTCCATTGTGACATTCTGAGGCATCATGGAACCAGGGAGGCCATTATGGCACTTCAGCACCCACTGGAACCAAGGAGGGCCATTCTGATGCCGGATGGGCTCGTTTACCCAAGAGCTCATTGTAGCACGGCAGGGCATCAGGGAATCAAGGGGATTGTATTTGGGCTCCATGAGACCACGGGGACATTCTGACTCTGGGGAACCAAGGAGACCATTGTGACACTACAGGGCTGCATGGAACTGAGAACTGATCTGACAGTGAAGAGCCCAATGGAATCAAGAGGCCATTTCATACTTCAGGGCGTCATGGAGCCAAGATGCCCTTGTGACACTGCGGGGCTGCATGGAATCCTGGAGGCCATTATGTCACTTTGAGGCCTCATTGAATCAAGGGGCTCTGCAGGGCCTTGTGGAACAAAGGAGCTCTTTGTGACACTGAAGGGACTCATGGAATCAATGAGACCATTCTGGCACTCTGAGTCCCCATGGAACCAAGGGGCCAGTGTGACTCTATGGGTCCCCATGGAAGCAAGAGACCAGTGTGACACAGCCATGCCCTGAGGAACCAAGGGTCCATTGTGATCCTGGGGAGCCCAATAGAACCAACGGGCTGTTGTGGCACTCTGCACAGTCCCATGGAACCAAAGAAACCATTTTGACACTGCAAGGCCTCATGGAAGCAAGGGGCCATTGTGCCAATGGGGACCTAACGAGACCACTGTGATATCACTGGGAACAAAGATCTCTTGTTATACTACAGGGCCTCATGGAACCAAGAGGCCATTGTGATGCTGCAGGGACCAAGGATCCAAGAACATGGAAAAGTTCCGGTTGGCTTTGCCTGACTGGTGCAGCTGACCTTGGCATGTTGAGTGTTGCTTGACCTCTGCCGCTAAAACCCTGCACTTCAGTGCTTTCCTTCCTGTGGGAAAGAACTCTCCTCCTCCAGGTGTTCATGGTTGAAATTGGGATTCTATGTCCAAATTCAGTTATATAGAAGGATGATTCCTGTATGAAACCTGAAAGACAGCTCTGGGTGGCCTTGGCATCTTGGGTGCCATATCTCATCTGCCTTCAAAACACTGGGGGGGCAAGCTTTTCTTTCCATGGAAAAATCATCTTTCAAGTGCAGGTGTCCATAGCCTGGGAATCTGCCTCCAAAATCCCTTATATCCAAGGATAGGTCCCAGACAAAAGCTGCCAGGACTGTCTAGGTTCCCTTGGCTTCCTGAGGGCCAGCTCTCATCTGCCTGTGAAACACTGCGGCTCTGTACTTTCCTTCCTATGGAAAAGAACTCTCCTTCTTGTCCTGGTGCCCATGGACAAAACTGGGATTTGGCCTCCCAAATTTAACCTACCCAAAGACTGCTCCCAGACAAGAGCTGCCAAGACAAACAGGTCTGGCTGGCCTTGGTCTCCTTGGGGCTGTCTCTAATCAGCCTTTGAAACACTAGGGCTCTGCCCTTTCATTCCTGTGGAGAAGAACTGTCATTCTGGTCCAGGCACTCATGGCTGAAATGGAATTCCACTCCAAAACTCTCCAAATATCCAAGGGTTGCTTTCAGACAAAAGCAGCAAGGACAGACAGGTCTGGCTTGCCTTAGAGTCTGGTGAGTGCCTCTGATCTGCCTTCAAAACTCTGGGGCTCTGTGGTTTCCTTCCTGTAGAAAAGAACCGTCTTTCTTGTCCAGGCGCCCATGGCCTCAAGCACATGAGCACTGTACAGGGACAGAGGAGCTCTGTGCTCAGTGGGTTGGGGACTGAGAACAGCAGAGAAGAGCCCTGGGAGGGACTGAAGGGTGGTTTCAGAGATGGTGGATCCTTCTGACATAATAGAAAAAAGATAGAAAAAGAAAGAATTAATAAAAATGGCAGCTGGGGAGGTCCAGACTGGATAGCAAGAGAAAGAAATTTCCCTCCCAGGGCTGGGCTCTGGTCCAACACCAGAACAAGTCTGGGTCAGTCCAAGGCTTTGTGTGGGCAGTCAGAGGCAGGCAGGAGGCAGAGCTGTCAGCAAAGGAAAGGGCCAGCCAGGTGGGGCAGCCAGGGGATGAGTTTTACAACATGACTTATGTGGTCCAAGACCTATTCGACATTGCCAAATGGTTGGCTGCAGCCTTGGGAAATATTTAGTTGGCCAACACCCCTGTCAATCACTGTAACAAGGTGACCTGGAGAGATTCACATAAGACCTCTCTCAGTAGTTTGGTTCCACTGATGGACAGAAGTTTATTCAGTATTGTTTTCATTTTGAAAGTAAGAGCAGTGATACTGGAGTCTTCTATAGCAGGGGACATGGTATACCATATGGAACATGTTGACCATGGTAAAAGATGTTAAATAAATAAATAAAATATATTAACTTTTAAAAAACATTTATAAATAAATAAATAGAAACACTCCCAGATGTTCCAGGAGCGCCTCAGCCTCATGGTCTGGGAAGAAAACTTATCACCATAAGGCAGCAGAGTAGCTCTCCAGATGGCTTTGCAAAATAGCTGGTATTACTGCCTAGTGGTACAGGGTTAATATTAAGGTGCAAGGAAGCAGCAGTTTTGAATTTCACTAGACTTAATATGGAATGTTAGGGGAAGAACCAAAGAAGGAAAAGGGAGGGATCGAGGTGGTTTGGAGAGAAATAGACATAGGAAAATAGAGGAATAATACAATAAGTGGGGTCAGACATACTGACAGGGGCTAACAAATGCTGATCAATGTGCCTGTAAGGCCCTGCCTTGCACCTGGTCCCTGCACTGTTCCACAGTACCCTGTTTCCTCATTTGAATCAATGCGTATTTTCTGACTGCTCTGCAGAGCCAGTGGGATCTGGTGGAGTCAAATGGAAAACCTTTTTGCACACATGTCTATGTGTATGAACATGTCTGTATGAGGCAGCTGAAAAGTTGAGTGTCCAAAGGCCAGATAAGGGGTGATCCATATGGTGTTGATAAAGGTACCCTTTATCATGGTATACCATGATAACTTATCCTTTGGGGCTCTCGTAATCTTAAGATTTATAGAATGTCTTATGGATAGGCCTTAGTTCCCCTAATTACCCATTTTTTCCTCTAAAAATACAAATGACATCAGGTTAGTTATAATTTCACACATGAATTTCTTAAAAAAGAAGAGCCACAATGCTGCAGGACAAAGTCACTTCCCAGTTGTTGTCTTCAATTATGTTTCAAGCTTCTGGAACAACAGTTGTATTGAAAAACACGTGGATTCTAACTTGGTCCCTTCCTGGAGTACTATGGTCACGAATTCCAATGACTAAAATGATTCCTAATATTTTTACCTTTGTATTAGATATTACACAAAAGAAGGAAACTCTTCTATTCAGAAGGGTCAGTTTCATTATAATGAAAACCACCAAAGGATAGTATAGGAAATTATGATCCTATATATTCAGAAAAAAAGGATGAGTATGTGTCCAAAAGGTACACGTGAACCGGTTCCCAGAGCCTGCAGGGACAGAGGCGCAGGGCAGGGACAGTGTAGCACAGCCTGGGCTGCACAGGGCACAGGCATGTGCAGCAGCTGCAAGACAGCCCTGCCAGAGCCAACCTGGGCAGCACTTTGGCCATGGCTGCTGGGCCTGGGCCTGAGGCAGGAGCAGGAGACAAGTGACCCTTGCAGGCCTGGGGCCTCATTGCCTCCTTGTCCCTGCTCAGCAGCCTGGCAGGGGCCGCCCCATGCTCCTGCCCTTGCCATTGCACATCCTCACATGCCTGTGCCCATCCCGGCAAGAGCCCTGAGCAAGGAGGGAGGGACAGCATCTGCCTGGCCAGGGGCTGGGGCTCAGGCCTTGGCCCTTGGCATTTCTCAAACTCATCCAGCTTTGCTCATCACCAGAGACACCTTTGCCTTGTTTGTCCCCAGCTGTCATCACTGCCTCCAAGGTTCTGCTCTAACTGGAACCTGGGGAAACTTTCTCTGTTGTGTCTCTCAGAGAGACCCATTAAAACTTCAAGGAAGTTCAGAGTTTCAATTTAAGTTTGATTTCTTGAGAAGTTTTTTGAACACTCTCTCAGGGACTGAGTCTGATGTAAACAACACCAAATCCCCAAGAGGCTCATTAAAGTCGGTTTGCTGTTTCTGTGCTGCTGAGCTTTAAAGGAACAGCTCTTCCCAGGACCAGCTCTTCTCCCAGCCACGCAGGGCTGAGGGCTCTGCCTGCAGGTACTGAGGGGACAGGAGCCAGGAAGAGACAGGTGGAAGGCAATCAGGATTGGGAAGACATTGAGCTGAGACCTCACTTGTGGAAACACCTTCACAGCCCTGTGCATGGTGAGTGTGTGGGTGCAGGGCAATGTCCCCTGTGCTCCTGGAGGGATCTCCTGAAGCTGACCTTCACAGGACTGATGTGACTTTAAGGCTGGCTCTGCTGCTGTTTCTGTTTGGGGGAGGATGTGCTGCAGAGCAGGGCTGCCCTGGGCACCGTCAGAGGGACAGGGCAGGACGGCTCCTGCTGCCAGGGACGGCTGCAGGCGGTGAAGCTGGGGCTGCAGCCAGGGCTGCTCAGAGCTCCAGCCCATGCCCAGCTCACTTCTGAGGGAACTTGCTATGAGCTCATTCAGAGCAGGGGTTTCTCCTTGGGTCTCTGCTTTCCTGAATCTCTGCTCCCACTTTCACTGGCTCAGCTTGGTGGAAATAGAAAATAACCTTTGCAGGGTACATCAGGGGCTGAGACTCCTAAACAATCACCCTGAGGATTCCTGGGCACCTCAGCAAGTGCCTGCACCTGCCCAGCCTCCAGATCCATGCAGCATCACCTTTCCATGGTGCCCAGGCTCAGGGAGCTGTTCTTTAATTCCTGCAGGGCCCAGCAGCTGAAGGGCAGGGCTGGCCCAGGGGCTGGGCTGGGCTCTGGCAGCTCTGGCAGGGAAGGAGCCCGGGGCCACAGGAGCAGCTGGGGCTGGGACAGCTCCAGCAGCAGAGCCGTGGGCAGGCAGGGAGGGAGGCAGTGCTGAGGGAAGCCCTGCTGCAGGGAAGATGTGGCACCTGCCGGGCCTGCCCTGCAGGGCAGACACTGCCCTGAGCAGCACAGCTCTTGTGTCCCCTCACATCCAGCACAGCCCTCAGCCCGGGGGCTCGGGGCCGTCAGTCCCTCCTGGGCCAGCAGAGCAGCCCCAGAGATGAAGGGCATCTCTGCGGCCATGTGCCCATTCCCTGCTGACCAGGGCCTGATGGCCACTGTCCTGCCCTGCTGCTGCCTGGCAGGGGCTGGGCAGGGCTGGGCAGGGAAAGGCTTTTTCTCAGGCTCGTCTCTCTCTCTCTCGTTGCCTTGCCCAGGTGCTGCTGGCATTGCTGAGGGGCTCTCTGCAATGGCAGTTCCAGCTGCAGGGCCAGGCCCAGCCCTTGGGCTCCTCCTGTGCAGGCTGAGCACAGCAATGAGGTGTCCCAGCTCCCAGTGCCCGGGCAGCTCTGGGCAGGCCAGCCTGGGAGATTGGTAATGAGCCCACTCTCCTGACTCTGGGAAAGGCAGGAGCCCCTTTGTGTGCCAGGGATCCCTCTGCTCTCAGCAGTGTCTCCTGACTGCCCAGGCTAACACGGGAGTGGATTTCAGAAAGGTGCAAGTGCAGGGCAGCTGGAACAGGAGAGAGGGACAGAGCAGCTCCCCTCAGTCTGCACTAAGACTCAGACAATCCTCCTTCCTCACTGGACTCTCTGTTCTCCACAGGTGCAGCAGAATCTCTCATTCTGCCTTCTGTTATCCCCATCCCTTCACCCAAGCAGCTCTTCTGCCTTAGAACATTTTCTATGCAAGTCAAAACACCAGAACTGGCCCCTGCCCTCGCTGCTCCCGTG
Organism: Zonotrichia albicollis; assembly: GCF_047830755.1. Classification (NCBI taxonomy): domain Eukaryota; kingdom Metazoa; phylum Chordata; class Aves; order Passeriformes; family Passerellidae; genus Zonotrichia; species Zonotrichia albicollis. The sequence continues at coordinate 1,604,376 of NC_133855.1, forward strand.
CATTGACTGGGGGTCAGGCCTGACTCCCAGGTGTCCTGAAGGCCAGGGTCCAGCTCCTCAAACAACATAGGCCAGCAACAATCAGGGCTCCAGCAACAGAGCTGACGGAAGATCTCTGAGACCTAGACTATAGGGGGTCTTTAGTGGCAGGAAAGGATTTATGAGAAAGGGCTTTGCCTTTTCTGTGAGAAATCTCTCCTCAGTTATCACTGTAATTCCTTTTTCAAAAGGTTCCAATGTCCAGAGACAGCAAATGTCCAACAGCAGCTCCATCAGGCACTTCCTCCTGCTGGCACTGGCAGACACGCGGCAGCTGCAGCTCCTGCACTTCTGCCTCTTGCTGGGCATCTCCCTGGCTGCCCTCCTGGGCAACGGCCTCATCATCAGCGCCGTAGCCTGCGGCCACCACCTGCACACACCCATGTTCTTCTTCCTGCTCAACCTAGCCCTCAGCGACCTGGGCTCCATCTGCACCACTGTCCCCAAAGCCATGCACAATTCCCTCTGGGACACCAGGGACATCTCCTACAAAGGATGTGCTGCACAGCTCTTTTTCTTTCTGTTCTTCATCTCAGCAGAGTTTTCCCTCCTGACCGTCATGTGCTATGACCGCTACGTGTCCATCTGCAAACCCCTGCACTACGGGACCCTTCTGGGCAGCAGAGCTTGTGCCCACATGGCAGCAGCTGCCTGGGCCAGTGCCTTTCTCAATGCTCTGCTGCAAACAGCCAATACATTTTCCCTGCCCCTGTGCCATGGCAATGACCTGGGCCAGTTCTTCTGTGAAATCCCCCAGATCCTCAAACTCTCCTGCTCACACTCCAAACTTAGGAAACTTGGGCTTCTTGCTATTATTGCCTGGTTAGCTTCTGGATGTTTTGTGTTCATTGTTTTCTCCTATGTGCAGATCTTCAGGGCTGTGCTGAGGATCCCCTCAGAGCAGGGAAGGCACAAAGCCTTTTCCACCTGCCTCCCTCACCTGGTTGTGGTCTCTCTGTTTCTCAGCACTGCCATGTTTGCCTACCTGAAGCCCCCCTCCATCTCCTCCCCATCCCTGGATCTAGCACTGTCAGTTCTGTACTCGGTGGTGCCTCCAGCCCTGAACCCCCTCATCTACAGCCTGAGGAACCAGGAGCTCAAGGCTGAAGTGGGGAGACTAATGACTGGAAAATTTAGAAAACAATAAACTGGTTGCCAATTTCTGCATATCTATTGTAATAAAAGTGATATTTGTTAGTTTTTGTTGGATTGGGTTTTTAACCCCTCTGTTTTCATTTTCAATATTCTCCCTAAACTAAGCCCACTCTTTCTACCATTTCTAATATTCTTTCTCTCCACCTTCCCTGTGGCCCCAGACTCTGTCAACATGAGCTGTGCTTTCAGTGGCTTTAAATGAAATAAAGGACCTCTCAGCAGAATTTTCACCACAGATATCCCTTTTGTTGCCTTCTCTGTAGCTGCAGCAGCAATGTCTGTGTTCAGAGCTGGGGCAGATGAGGGCTGGCACAGCAGCTGTGCCCAGCAGCAGCAGCAGCACTTGGTGCTGCCAGTACTGCTGTCGTGGCCCTGCCCCGCTGCCCTGGTGGCCCTGGTGTTGCTGCAGGGCCTGAGTGCTCTCGGGGCCGGGCACAGCCCTGGGGGTGGCAGTGCCGGGGCTGCAGCAGGGACAGGCCATGGGCACTGCTGGGGCAGCGCTGACGCCTCAGCCCAGGGCCTGGGGGCTCCAGGCTCCTTGCCCAGGCTCTCTCAAGAACATGCCCAGGCCAATGCCCAGCACAGAAAAGCCCCGTGAGCAGCCCCAGGCTGGCCGTGGGCAGGCTGGGGGCAACCAGCATGGCTGGGGCTCTGCAAGGACCCTGGGGCAGACAGGAAGGAGCACCAGAGCAGGGGCTGATCCATCCCCAGTGCAATGCACAGCCCAGGGCAGCATCCCAGAGCGTCCTCATGGAGCTGCCAACAACATCCCCCCTCTGCAGCCCTGGCCTCTCCCCCAGCTCACACAGGTGCCCCATCCTTGCAGGCACAGCCACGGCAGCACTGGCTCAGGAGCCCCTGTTTGCATTGCACAGAGCAGGGGGAGCACCCCCATGCTGTTGGTGTGGGGACATGATCCTGAGGGAGCACAAATGCCATCAGCCCCTGGGGCCATCAAGGGCTGGGGGACACCAGGGAAACCACTCAGCTTTGTCGTGGCCTCTGCAGTCAGCCAGAAAGTTTGTTCCCATCAGCTGGGAATTTCCGGTTCCACTGCAGATGCTGTTGCTCAGAGCCAGGGCTGCCTGGCAGACACTCACAAAAAGCCCTGATCATTTCCTTTCCTTCACTTTTGCTTTCTTTACTCTTCTCTGATCCAGATTTCTTCATATGGCCCATCCCATGCCCCTCCCCTGCAAACAGCCTATCTCTCTTTTCCCTTTCCTCTCTGGCCCCACTCCCCATTGCAGTTCCTGACTTGGCCCCATGGGAATTGTCCCTTGGGCAGCAGGATCATCCTACAAGTGCTGCAGGAATTGTCTGCAGGCTCCTGCAGTGCCTCCTGCTGCTCCCTTGCCAGAGGCACCCCAGGCCAGCAGGGCACATCTGGGCTGCTGTGTCTGGCTCTGGGGCTCCCTGTTCTGGGCAGTGAGGAGGGGCTGCAGAGGCTCAGCAGGACTGACAGGATGGGCTTTGGGGCTGGCAGGACAAGCTGAGGGACCTGGGCTGCTGGAGCTTCTGAAGAGGAGGCCCAGGGCCCACCCTGCAACTGCTCCAAGGGTGGTTCCAGAGAACCACAGAATCAGTAAGGTTGGAAAAGACCTTGGAGATCATCAAGTCTAACCTGTGCCTTCGCACCACCTTGTCTCCCTGAGCCTCCTCTTCTCCATGATAAACAACCCCAGCTCCCTCAGCTGCTCCTTACAGGACTTGTGTTCCAGACCCGTCATCAGCCTTGTTGCCCTTCTCTGGACATGCTCCAGCCCCTCCATGGCCTTCCTAAATTGGGGGCCCAGGACTGGACACAGCACTCGAGGTGTGGCCTCACCAGTGCTGAGTGCAGGGGAAGAATCACTGCCCTACTCCTGCTGGCCACACCATTCCTGATCCAGGCCAGGAGCCATTGGCCTTCTTGCCCACCTGGGCACACTGCTGGCTCATGTCCAGCCTGCTGTCCATCAGTGCCCCAGGTCCCTTTCTGCCTGGCCGCTGTCCAGCCACTCTGTCCCCAGCCTGTAGCACTGCAGGGGTTGTTGTGGCCAAAGTGTAGGACCCGGCACTTGGTTCTTGTTCAACCTCACCTTGTTGGATTTGGGCCCTGGATCCAGCCTGTCCAGGTCCCTCTGCAGAGCCCTCCTACCCTCCAGCACATCCACACTCACACCCAGCTTGGTGTCATCTGTAAATTTGCCGGTACTGGACTCAGTCCCCTCATGCAGATCATCAATGCAGATATTGAAATCCATGCTGGCTGGCTCTGATCCCTCAGCCATCCTGTGGGTGCCCTGGGATGGCACTCAAGGTGATCTGTTCCATACCCTTGCCAGCCACCCAGGTCAGGCTGACAGGCCTGGAGTTGCCCAGCTCCTCCTTCCAGCACTTCTTGGGGATGGGCTCACATTGGCACCTCCAGTCCTCTGGGACCTCCTTGCTGAGACAGCACTGATGGTATATGATTGAGAGCAGCTTGGGGAGCTCATCCACAGCTCCCTAATGCCCCTGGGATGGACCCCAACTGCTCCCACAAACACCTGTGAGCATCTGAGCGGCTCAGCAGGTCCGTCACTGCTTCCTCCTGGATTACAGGGGGCTGTTCTGCTCCCTGTGCCCATCCAGCAGCTCAGAGAACACTTGTCTTCAGGACAACTTGACTTATTCTTGAAAACTGACGCTAGGAAGGGGTTCAAGTACCACAGCCTTTTCCTTATCTTTAGTTGCTCTATTCCCCACTGCATCTAACAATGAATAGATGTTCTCCTTACTCTTCCTTTCACTATTTTTCCCGTTGTCAGCTGTTTTGATGGCCTAGAAAGGGTCGGGATGGCCTTGGTGGCAGCCCGCTCCCCAAAGGACGAAAGGGGTCTTCAGGTTTTTTCGGTCTTCAGTGTTTATTAATTTTTTATCTACAATGTATTCTCTCGGCCCGACAGAGGTCCACACAGCATGTCAGCCATGAGCACACTGTGTGTCCTCGGGGCAGTCAGTTATCTTTATACCCAAAACTACGTATAAGATATTTACCTTTTCCCCCCAATACCTTTCACCCTTATTGACAATTGTGCCTTTAGTAAAAAACAATCCCAAAGTGCCACCACCACCACAGAAGATGGACGACAAGAAGAAGAAGAAGAAGGATGGGACACACCCCAATTCCTCCATTTTGTCTCCCTAACACCCCCCTGTACTGAAATTCTAAACCCTGTGTTTCACACCATAACTTATCTATCTCTTCACCATTTATCCCCTCTGATTCTCCCATCCTCATACAGATGATGTTTCCTGTGCTGGGTCAAAGTCCAACTACCAGACACTTCTGGCCACGTTCCAGGACCTCTGGGCTCCCCAAGGGTTGTTTCGGTGTCTCAGCACATCAGGCCTGCTGTGCTGAGATCCCACATCTATTAATTTATTTATACAAATATTTTTTAGTATTTTTCACCAAAGTTTTCAGGTAAACCTCTAACTGACGTTTCACATCTCCACTTTTCTTTCTGCATGGCGTTACAACATTCTAAAACACACCCTGAGTTGTTAGATCTTCTTTCCAAAGGTGATGCCCCCTTTTTTTTCCACTGAGTTCCCATGAAAGCTCCATGCCCAGCCAGGACAGTCATTTTCCTCACTTGCTCATCATTTGGCAAAGAGGGACAGGCTGCTCCTTCCCCTTAATAATTAGTTTCTTTAAGTGTGTCCATCTCTCCTGGACACCTTTGTTTTTAAAGGCTGTTTTCTCTTTAAAAATCAGTACCTGACTGAGTACTCTCCAAATCTGCATCCCAAGTAGGCCAAGGTCTGCCCTCTCTCATTCCAGTGTAGACATTTTGTTGATGCCACTCCTTCTTTCACAAGATGTTGAAAACTCAGTTATTTCATGGCCACTGTGCCCCAGGCAGCCTCCAACCACCACATCTCCCACCAGCCCTTCTCTGTTTGTGAACAGCAGCAGAAAGAGCTTTCCTTGGGAGGGGGACTGTTACCAAAAATTCATTAAAACAGAAAAATTCATAATCCCAATGTAGCATTAAGAAGCAGCATTCTTTATTTGTCCAGATGCATGGGGGCACAGCTCCTCCCAAAGCTGTGCATGCTGAGAGCTGGAAGGTTTCTGTTTATATTCTGTATTTTGCACACATATTCATTGATTGTCCTGGACTAAATATACATATGATAATAATTTCCCCAAAATCATTAACACATTTCCCCTCCCCTTTACCCATGCACTCTCCTGTCCTGGGGGTCTCTGGTGGTCCCTGGTGCTCGTGGACCCCAATGTTCCCGTGGGCGTGGCTGAGCTGGCAGGACACTGAGGCTGGTGAATTTCAGTTCCCCTTCTCACACAATGGGCATTGTGTGGTTTCCATAGGCCTGGGGTTTTGGAGAACCAGCACTGTGGGTGCTCACCTGGTGTAGACAATATATCATCTGGTGACATGAGGTCACAGAGTGGGCTATGACATCACAGAGTGGGTTATGACATCACAGAGTGGGTTATGTGACGTCATTGAGACACTACGACATCATATACTGTCTCTGTGACATCACAGAGCCAGGTGTGACATCACAGTGCAGAGGACTGACATCACAGAGCAGACTATGACATCAGAGAGTTATCTGTGAAATCAGAGACCAGCTGTGTGACATCAGAAAATGGGTTGTGTCATCAGAGAGTAGGCTGTGACATCATGGGGGGGGGTAGCTGTGTGACTTCACAGAGGTGGTTGTGGTACCAAAGACCAGCTTAGCGATATCAGAGAATAAACTATGACGTCACAGAGAAGGCTGTGACATCACAGGAGGGCTGTGTCAGGTCACTGGGTTGGTCACTCTGCCCCAGACCCCCCTCACAGTTTCCCCCCAGAAGTCCAAAGCTGTTCATGCCCAGCAGGGTCCCTGTCCCCCGTTATCCCCGTGGCCCACCTGGAGCCACAGCCTGCCCCAAGGATGTTCCACAAGGTCAACCCCAAAACCTGACACAGGCACAAGGGGCTGGGCTGTGTGACCACGACATCAAAGACATGGATTATCCAGGTCACGGGGGCCTGGTTTGGGTTCCCCAGGCCAGGAAAGATGTCTGGCAGCTGGAGCAGGGCCTGGGAACGGCCTCCAAGGTGGGGCTGGAGCCCTTGGGCTGTGAGCAGAGGCTGAGGGAGCTGGGCTTGTCCAGCCCGGCGCAGGGAAGGCTGAGGGGCTCCTCATCCCAGCCTGGCAGTGCCAGCCAGGAGGGGATGGAGAACACAGAGCCAGGCTCTTAGCAGGGGGGCCTGGGGGGAGATAAAAGCCAATGGGTGGAAGGCAAAAGAGGGGAGATCAGCAAGGACAGGAAGAGATAAAAGGAGTCAGGCTGGTTTCAGCATTTCCTCAACACCAAAAGCAGCCTGACTCTGTTTTCCATTCAGCACTGAAAGCTTTGCAAATCAGAAATTGTTCTGGCTCTTTGGCCCCCATTCCAGAATGGGCATCCTGCTACAAGATCTTAAGTGTGTTTCTATCTATCACAGAACCATATATTTCAAAAATTAATTTTATTATGGAAATGACTTCTGGATGGTGGATATGTCAGATGCTGCTGGGACGTTGCACATAACTCAGGGAAGAGCATGGTTGTTATTGAATTGTGTCCTGTTCAACCATGGTCTGTTGGCCATGAAGAGAAACTTCCTGTGCCTCTGAGTCCCACCAGTTCCTGACCCCCAAAGGACACAAACCTGGGGAGTTCTGGTTCCCACTCCAGTGGTGGCACCTGCACCTCCCTCGATCCCCAGAGCAGAGCTCCCTTGGCCCAGAGAGTCCCTGGCAATGCAGGGATGAAGGAAACAGGACAGGCTGTGGGGATCAGGGCCAGGGCACAGCCAGGGATTTGGGGTGGTTGTGAGCCCAGGGCAGGACGTGGCCCTTGGCCTTGGTGAACCTCATCCCATTGTCCTGGGCCCATGGCTCCAGCCTGGCCAGATCCCTGTGCAGAGCTTCCTGCCCTCCAGCACAGCCACACTGCCACCCAGCTTGGGCTCACCTGGGAACTGACTGCGGGTGCCCTCGATGGCCTCGTCCAGATCAGCAATAAAGAGATTTCACTGACCTGGCCCCAATCCTGAGCCCTGGGGACACCCCAGGATGTGACTCCATTCCTCAGCTGCTCTGAGTGCCAGGGCCTGGATAGGGGAAATGATGGGGAGGGGGTAGGGACAAAGTGTGACTGATTGTCAGCCATGAAGGGTCTTGATTTTCATATCTGTTCAGACTGCATGAGGAGGGGCTGGGGATCAATATCAACTGGGGATTGCTGATGGTAATCTATAAACACAGAAAGAAAATTAAAGAGGAAAAAACATTTTTCTCTTCCTTGTTTTCAGTGTAGTAGATTCACTTTGAATACACTTCTGAAATTTGTCTAATTAACCACAGAAGAACCAAAGATTTGAATTATTCCCATGGGCTTGTCTTGTTTGGGTGTTTTGAACAAATGTTTATGAGCCTTTTTCACTGAATTTCTCAAATGAGAAGCTCAAGAAAGAAGAGGCCTCTGGAAAAGTAAAATTCATCACCAGCCTCCAAGGTGCTGAGGATCCATCCTGATCAGAGCAGGGATGAACAGAAATGGGCACAGCTTTGTGGCTGCCCCAGCTTTGGGATGGGCCCTGGGCCTGGAGCAGGAGCAGCTCTTGAGGGCCCCAAGGCCGGGGCTCTTGTGCTGCCCTGGGCAGATGGGATGGCAGCAGGGGCTGCAGAGCTCTCAGCATCTCCTGCAGAGGAGAGCAGGGCACCCAGGGAGCCTCCTTTCCCTTGGCCAGGCACCTTCCCCCATGCTGGGGCTGAGTCCTGTGGCAGCTGCAGCTGCTGCTGTGCCCTTGCCAGGGGCTGAGGTCATGGGGCAGTGCCCAGAGCAGCCTGGCCTGAGCAGAGCTGTGGGGCCAGAGCCGGCTGGGCTGGGCTGGGGAGAGGCCCTTGGTGCTGCCCAGAGCTCAGGGCAGCTGGCAGAGCTTGCAGGGAGCTGGGCTGGGCTCAGAGAGCCTGGCCCAGAAACCATCAGTGTCCATCTCAGCCTGGCTGAGCATGCAGGGGCCAAGAAGAGCAGCCCAGGGTCTGCAAGTTCTCTGGGTGGGACCTGGTCTTGTGAGCCCTTGAGTCCTGCCAAGTGCTGGGGCTGCACCTCCAGCTCCAAAGGAGATGGAACAGATGGGAGCAGACACAAATCATTCCTGCTGCATTCTTTCTTGTGTTTGCTTGTACAGGTGACTGGATCCATATGTAGTGGAGGTGATTTGTGTCAGATAACACTGGTAGTGGGAGAAGAATAATATTATGTAGCTGAAAATAATATTTCATGCATAATACAAAATGAGGAAAAAAAGACACATACGATCAGAAGAGCATCTGACTTTTACAAAGGAGGAGTGACTCATTCATGTTCCAGTAGCCAAACCTGTTCAAATACTTTCCTCAGGCCTTCCTTGAGATGAGAGGTGACCAGCGTAGGCCAAGGCCGGCCAGAGTTCTCTGTCCTGGCAGCTTTTGTCAGTTTTGGCCTTGGGCATCTGGGAAGACAGATGGTTCTTTTCCATAGGAAAAGAAAGCACAGAGCCTCAGTTCTTCAAGAACTGATGACTATCAGCCCCCAGTATTCCAAGATCAGCTGGACCTGTGATGTGGCCCCTTGGAGGACAAACCAGCCAGACCTGTTCCATCTCTCCTTGGTTCCAAGAGGCCCTGAAGCATCACAATGTTCTCCTTGCTTCTGCCGTGTCACAATGGCCCCATGCTTCCATGAGGTCCTGCAGGTTCACAGTGGCCCTTTGGGTCCATGGGGCCCCACAGTGTCACAATGTTCTCCATGATTCCATGGGGCCTTGCAATTCCACAATGCTCTCCATGGATCCCTGCAGGATCACAACGGCCCTTTGGTTCCACGGGGCCCTGAAATGCACCAATGGCCTCTTGGTTCCACAAAGCCCTGCTGCTTCACACAGGGCTCTTGGGACCATCATGCGGCCCAGCAGAGCCACAGCGATGGCCTTTGGGACCATGCGGCCCAACAGAGCCACAGCGAGGGCCTTGGTGCCACAGGGTCCCACAGTGTCACAATGGTGTCTGGTATTGATGATACCCAAAATGTCACAGTAGTCCCTTGGTTCCACAGGGCCCCAAAGGTTCACCATTGTCTCCACAGAAAGGAAACCATGGTACCCCACCCTTTCAGGGGCTGATGAACTGCCGTGACCAGTGACAAAGGCCTCTGGACAGACACAGCTGCCTGTTCTGGCAGCTTTGTCTGGGAGCAACCCTTGGATATTCAGAATTTCAAATGCTGAATACCAATTTCAGCTATTTGTGCTTGGAGGACAAAGCCAGTTCTTTTTCATAGAAAGGAAAGAACAGAGCGCCTGTGTTTGGAAGGCAGGTGAGAACCGGCCGTCAGCAGGCCAAGGCCAGCCAGACTTGTCTGTAATGGCAGGTTTGTAAAGGAGCAATCATTGGATATAGGACTTTTGGAGGTGGATTCCCAATTTCAGCCATGGGCACCTTGAGAAGGATGTTTCTTTTCCATAGGAAGGAAAGCACTGAGCCCCAGTGTTTGAAGGCAGGTCAGACCCAGCTCTCAGGAAGACAAGGGCAGCCAGACTTGTTGGTAATGGCAGCTTTTGTCTGGGAGCAATCCCTGCATATTAGAAAGGTTGGCAGGGGGAATTCCATTTTGGATGCTTAAATGAGAAGAGCGGTTCTTTTCCATTTGAAATAAAGCCTAGAGCCCCAGGGTTTCAGGGATACATGAGAAGGGACCCTCGACATGCCAAGGGCAGTTGGAGCAGTCAGGCCAAGCCAACCAGAGCTGTGCCCTGTTCCCTTATTCGCATGGGGCTCTGCAGTGTCACAGTGGTGGTGTCACATTGGATCCTTGGTTCCATGAGGCCCAGATGTGTCACACTGGCCTCTTGTTTCCATGGGGCTCCAGTGTCACAATTGTCCCTTGCTCCCATGAGGCCTGGCAGTGTCACAGGGGTCTCCTTGGGGCTGCAGTGTCACAATGGACCCTTGGTTCCATGGGGACTCACAATGTCAGAAGGGTCTCCTTGGTTCCATGAGGCCCTGCAGAGACCCGTGATTCAATGAGGCCTCCAAGTGTCATCATGGCGTTCAGGATTCCATGAGGCCCCGTAGTGTCACAATGGACCTTTGGTTCCATGGGGTCATGCACTGATCCATGGATCCTTAGTTCCATCGGGCCCTGGAGTGTCACAATGGCCTCCTTGGTTCCATGGTGCCACAGTGTGACAACTGCCCCTTGACATGCCAAGACTCCACAGTGTCACAATGGTTCCTTGTTTCCATGACACCTGGAGTGTCACAATGGTCTCCATGATCCCATAAGGCCTTGCAGAATCACAACAGACCATTGGTTTCATGGAGCCCCACAGTGTCGCTGTGGTCTCCTTGGCTCCACAAGGCCCTGAAGTGCCACGATGTCCCTTTGGTTCCACAAGGCCTCCAAGTGTAAAAATGGACTCCATGGTTCCATGAGGCTCTGCTGTGTCACAATGGACCTTTGGTTCCATGATGTCCCAGAGTGCCACAATGGTATCCTAGGTTCCACAGTTTCAGAATGGACCCTTCATCCCATGGACACCCACAGTGTTCACTGCAGTCCCCTTGATTCCACCAGGCCCCGCCATGCTCAAATGGCCCCTTGGTTCCAGTGGGTCCCAAAGGGTCAGAACAGTCTCCATTGTTCCCTGAGGCCCCACAATGTCACTGTGCTCCCCTTGGTTCCACAGGGCCCCACAGTGGAGCAATCGACTCTTGGTTCCATGAGGTTCCTCAGTCCTAATGGTCTCCTTGGATCTGCAGTGTCACAGTGGCCCCTTGGCTCCACTTGGCCACGCTGTGTCACAATGGCTCATGGTTCCACAAGGCCACACAGTTTAACAAGGGACCCTTGGTTCCACGAGGCCTTGCTGTTTCACAATGGACTTCTCATTCCATGAGCTCTCACACTGCCAGCAGCAGTCTCCTTGGTTCTGCAGTGTCACCATGGACCCTTTGTTCCATGAGGTTCTGCAGTTGAACACGGTCACCTTGGTTCCATGAGGTTCTGCAGTGTTACAATGGACCCATGGTTCCACCAGGCCTTGCTGTGTCACAATGGCCCCTTGGTTCCAAGAGGTTTCTCAGGGTCACAATGGTCTCTTTGGATCCGCACCATCACAATGGACCATTAGTTTAATGTGACCCCAATGTGCCAAAATGGATTGTGGTTCCATGGGGTTCTGCTGTGTCACAATGGACCCTTTGTTCCATGAGTTTGCACAGTGTCACAGCTGACTCCTTGGTTCTGTGAGGAGTCATTGTCAGCAAATCTCTGAAATATCAGAGTAAGGCTCCATAACACTAATTTGCTATTTCAGAGGGTGTAATTTATTCAGGCCTGAGCTCTAGTGAGGAATAACTCATAGCCTTATGTGGACATGGAATTCTACCAGTGTGTTACCTATATACAGACACTAAATGTGATTTACAATTTGCCCATTTCCATAAAACCCACCCAAGTTCCCAGAATCACTCCTTTGTTGCGGTGTGTTGCAATGCCCTGTTTACCCTCTCCCTTCCCCCTCGCCCCCTTGCTGAGTATTCCAGCAAGGCGTCGTGTGATTGGTCCCTCAGGCCTGGGGGACATTGGCCCGTATAGGTGTCTCTAGTCCCTTGAGACCCTGCCCCTTCACCTGGTTGGTGGCTCACCTGTCCCCTCCCCTTCCCCTGCCCGGAGCTTAAAAAGCTAATCAGACCATGCGGCCTCGATTCTGTTGGAGGAATTGCCCCGGCTCAGACCTCTGTACCCGTGGAATAAACATCTGGATATAACCCTCCAGCAGAATCCACTCCTTTCTTATCTTCACCATCGACAGAAGCTCTCTCTCCTGAGGTAAACGGAGTCCTGACAAGCCTGGACTTGCGCCTGTGGGCCGCTGCACTCTCCAGCAGCCAAGGTATCTCTGGGGTAAAACACCACAGTGCTGCCTTTGGCCCAGCAGCGAGGGTCATAACTAGCCCAGGCACCATCTACCTGGTTATATTGGGATTCGTATTCCAATATATTGGCGTCCCTGTGGGTAGGCTAAGCGACTCTGCAGCCCGAAAACGGACTCGCAGTACCTCAGAGAAGTTTCTGCCAGCCGTGCATCCAGCTGGAAGGGCTTTGGTTGCATTGCCCTCAGCTAGAGACTTTGGTAATACTCCCAGAAGAAGTTTCGCGGACTGTTCGGCGCCTTCTGGAAAGCCCAGCTTCATTGTGGTGAGCAGATTTTCCAGAGGAAGAAAAGGGTAGCTTCTCTTGCACCCAGAGAGAGGTCCTTTTCCGGTGGAGACCTGCCTGCCTAGACCCAGCCTACAGCTTCCATTTCACGTGAATATCTCTGCTTTCGGTAGAGCAGAAGCTCAAAAACAGACTCTGCGGCGAGGTCTGTTCCTTTTTTGCCTTTGCATTTTTGGCTGCGCACCCCCACAGACGGGAATCCATAGCGTTCTAGCTTTATTTTCTGCCGCGTGTTTCACTGTCTTTTAGAATTCGCGCCGGAGCGGGATCGCTCGCTGCCCTTCCCCCCCGGCTCAGCAGCGTGCTGAGACACGTGTTAGAAGACTCTTTTTCTTTCTCTTTGCGGGGGAGGGGGGGGCTCTCTTTCCACGTGGCCGGGGGATCTGCGGGGTCGGGAGTGTTCTCTGCACACGCGGCGGGGTGGGCCCCGGTTTCGGCTGCCACGTGGAGTGGCTGCTGTCTCTGCTCCGCGAGGGGGGCTGCATTCCACGGCGGGGGAGGCTTTGTTTCTGCCTCGGCTCGGCAGGGCGTGCCCTGCTGCTGCTGCCCGGGAATTTTAAAAGCAGTATATACAGCTGCATTGTGAAGCTTTTGTCTGCTTGTTATCGCTTTCTATCTGTGGTTTTTTTTAGAAATTGGTAGCTGATTTTAGCTTTGTTTTTGGTCAGGCGGGATTAAGTACTTTGCTTTTTACATCTAACATGGGTTCCAAACTTAGCATTGTACAAAGGGGAGTGTATTATAATATTGTTAGCATTTTAGTCAAGAGTAATGTGAAATTCTCTAAAGGAAAAGTGAAACAGTTTATAAGATGGATTTTTCTGCAGTTCCCAAACATTTCCCCTGAAGAAATCCACAATATTCAATTCTGGGATAAAGTTGGGAATGAATTGATAACCTTAGGACAATCTGGCAAATCACGCTCAGCTAAATTTGTGTTCTGGAGTTTACAAATTCGAACAGCATTGCTCAAACAAAAGGAAATGGAGAAAAAGCCAAATGTAAAGCCATGTACCTCTGCTCTCCCTGTTCCTCCCTCTCCTAGCCCTAAAACCTCTAAACCTCTTTCCCCAAAACTTGGTATTTTAAAGAGAGCACACTCATTGAGAAGTTGGCTCCCAGAGTGTGCAAGAATACCTGAGTTGTTTTGTTCACAAAGCCCTGGCCAGGCTGCGTGGAAAAATTCCCAACCCCCAACCAGTTGATGTGAAACAGTGGCCACTCAGTAAACAAAAAATAAAGGTGCTTGAGGAACTAGTACAAGAGCAACTAAGAAAGGGCCACATTGTAGAGACCATGTCCCCATGGAACTCTCCAGTGTTTGTCATCCAAAAAGCTGACAAAAAGAGGTGGCGACTCCTCTGTGACCTCCGACAAATTAATAATGTAATTGAAGATATGGGTTCTCCCCAACCTGGTATGCCATCCCCAACAATGCTTCCCCAAGATTGGAAATTAGCTGTTATTGATATTAAAGATTGTTTCTTCCAAATCCCATTGCACCCTGACGATGCACCGCGTTTGGCATTCTCTGTCCCTTCTATCAATTCAGAAGCTCCTATGAAAAGGTACCATTGGACCGTTCTTCCTCAGGGATTAAAGGTATCTCCAGCTATCTGCCAGTGGTATGTCTCTTCCCTGCTTTCCCCAGTGCGTGCAGCCGCAGAGAAGGCCATCATCTATCATTATATGGATGATATCCTTGTGTGTGCCCCCAATGATGATTTACTGACACATGCGCTTGACCTAACGATCGATGCATTGATTGTTGCAGGGTTCGAGCTCCAGGAAAAGAAAATTCAAAAGATGCCACCTTGGAAGTATTTGGGCTTAGAAATTGGAAATAGGACCATTGTTCCTCAAAAACTAGAAATCAATCCAAGGATCAAGACCCTTGCGGATGTCCACAAGTTGTGTGGGTCTTTGAATTGGGTAAGACCATGGCTTGGTCTGACTAATGAAGACCTTGCCCCTCTTTTCAATTTATTGAAAGGGGGAGAGGACCCAGGTGCTCCCAGGTCCATTACCCCAGAGGCACGGAAAGCTCTAGAAAAGGTTCAGATTGCAATGTCCACAAGACAGGCCCACCGATGCTGGCCTGATCTGCCATTCAAATTTATCATCCTAGGTAAGTTGCCACACCTCCATGGAATTATTTTCCAGTGGGAGGAAAAACAAACACCTAAGGCAAAGGACACACCAAAAAAGGACCGGGACCAGAGGGACTCTCTCTTGATCATACAATGGGTTTTCCTCAGTCACAAAAGGTCCAAGACACTGACAAAGCCTCAGGAACCTGTAGCAGAACTGATCCGGAAAGCAAGGACCCGGATCAGGGAGTTAGCAGGATGTGATTTTAAGTGCATTCACATTCCAGTTGAGGTAAAATCAGGTCAAAATACTATGAAAATACTGGAACAATTGTTTCAAGAAAATTAAGTGTTGCAGTTTGCTCTGGATTCCTACTCAGGACAATTTTCGGTAGCACGGCCCGCTTGCAAATTGTTTGAACAAGATGTTCAATTTACTTTAAAATTAAGAACTGCTCTAAGTAGGAGACCTTTAAAAAGGGCTCTAACTGTCTTTACAGATGCGTCCGGGAGGTCCCACAAGTCCGTTATGACTTGGAAGGATCCTCAAACCCAGCAGTGGGAGACGGACATTGTTGAGGTGGAAGGTTCACCTCAGGTTGCTGAATTGGCTGCGGTTGTTAGGGCTTTTGAAAGGTTCTCAGAACCATTTAATCTGATTACAGACTCTGCATACGTGGCAGGAGTAGTATCCAGAGCAGATCAAGCAATACTGCAAGATGTATCTAACACTGCACTTTTTGAATTGCTTTCCAAACTGGTAAAGTTAGTCACTCACCGAGAGCAACCCTTTTATGTGATGCATGTCAGGTCACACACTGACTTGCCAGGGTTTATCGCTGAAGGCAACAGAAGGGCAGATGCTCTTGCTGCACCTGCAGTGATGGCCACTCTCCCAAATGTTTTTGAACAGGCAAAAATCAGCCACCAGCTTTTCCACCAAAATGCACCTGGCCTGGTTCGCCAGTTTAACATCACTCGAGAACAGGCCAAAGCGATTGTGGCCACGTGCCCAAATTGCCAACAACATGCACTCCCTACAGTGAGTACGGGAGCAAACCCAAGGGGACTGAACAGTTGTGAACTGTGGCAAACAGATGTAACACACATACAGGCTTTTGGACGGCAGAAATATGTTCATGTTAGTGTAGATACCTTTTCTGGAGCGGTCTATGCTTCTGCCCACACAGGAGAATCATCTATTGATGCTATTAAGCACCTCTTACAGGCTTTTTCTTTCATGGGCATCCCCAAGGAGCTGAAAACTGATAATGGGCCTGCTTATAAATCCAAGGAATTCGGGAGCTTCCTGCAGCAATGGGGAGTAGAGCACAAAACTGGCATCCCCTACTCCCCTACAGGTCAAGCCATTGTAGAAAGAACTCACCGTGATATTAAAACGGTCCTGGACCAGCAACAACAGGTTTTGAAGGTAGAACCTCCCCACATCCGGTTAACCAGGGCACTATTCACAATCAATTTTCTGAATTGTTCTTTTGACAGCCTGAACCCACCCATCCTACGCCACTTTGGGGGGAGCAGTCACAGGTTGATAAAAGAAAAACCTCCGGTTTTAGTAAAAGACCCTGAGACTTGGAAAATGGTGGGACCTTACAAATTGGTTACTTGGGGACGTGGAT
Source organism: Zonotrichia albicollis (assembly GCF_047830755.1). Classification (NCBI taxonomy): domain Eukaryota; kingdom Metazoa; phylum Chordata; class Aves; order Passeriformes; family Passerellidae; genus Zonotrichia; species Zonotrichia albicollis. The sequence continues at coordinate 1,620,602 of NC_133855.1, forward strand.
ACGCCTGTGTGTCCACCCCCTCTGGTTTAAGGTGGGTTCCTTCCAAATGGGTAAAGCCCTATGTTCCCAAAGTCTCAGAGAAATCTGCAGAAGCACCCCAGGTTGCTCACGCTGCCTGGAGAAGGAAACGTCGCACGCGTTCTCTGGAAGAAATTCCATTTAAGCCTCCTATCTGGAATAGTTTGTAATATATGTTTGTTTTAAGTTTCCTTTTACCGATTTATATCCTGCTGTTCGTGTGCAGTCTCGAGACGCCATGAGACCGAGCCTGTTTCTCGTCCTACTTGCGATCATTTCTCCAGCGATCTCCTGGTTAGTCCCTCAGCCCAAAGCAAACGTATGGACCACTCTGGCCAGAGCCCTTGGACAAGATCACATTTGCCTCTCCACCGCGACTGCCTCCGACCCCCTGTCAACTTGCCTGGTGGGAGTTCCTTTTAAATCCGCAGAATTCCCGAATGAAATGTGGAGTGCTTTAAATGAAGTTAACTTACTCGCACCTTCCCCTGGCCGTTACCCTGCTGACAATCCTTTGCTGTTTTGGCAGGAGTGGGCGAGAAAGTTACCAGTGTCAAAAAGGGAGCCACAAGAGTTCCATCCCTTAGGATCCATGAATGCAACCTTTTGCATTCACTTTAAATTCAATTCCCGCTTACCATATCATGAAGCTAAACCAAACACCTATCCTAACCCTAGCAACCCACTCTACACAGACAAGAACTGGTGTGAAAATTCAGTCCTAGTTATGCACTCATCTGGTGGTGATTACAAGCCTCGTGAACTCCCAAAAGGTGTGTTTTTAATATGTGGAGACAGAGCATGGGCAGGTCTCCCTCCTCGTCTGCTCGGAGGTCCGTGTACATTTGGCAAGCTGAGCCTGTTAACACCAAATCAAACAAATCTAATACACTGGCAAACTAAAAACAACACACATACATTGGCTATCAAAAAAAGAGACCTAAGGCAATTAGACCCTGACTGTAATTCAGAAATTGTTCACTGGTCCAGACTAAAGGCCACTGCAATTACAGTCCTTCTGCCGTGGATCTCGGCAGCAAAAACTATGGGAGAATTAGGCCGATTGGAATGTTGGGTTGCAAAACAGGCAAACCTCACTTCTACTGCCCTGAGTGACCTCTTATCAGATGAGGAAATTACCAGGCAAGCCACCATTCAAAATAGGGCAGCCATAGACTATCTGCTCCTTCTGCACAACCATCGCTGTGAAGAATTTGAAGGACTCTGCTGTCTCGACTTGTCATCGAAGGCAGAGAATGTCCATGCCACAATTGACAAGATGAAAACTATGGTGAACGACATCAAGAGAGAAACTGACGACTGGCTGAGTGGACTTTTCAATGGCTGGGGAATCTCGGGCTGGTTGGGATCTATTCTGAAAACTGTAATTTTAGTGCTGTTTATTTTAGTTGTAGTTATTGTAGTTTTTAGCATTGTTTTTGGAGTAATCAGATGCATGGTTCTCAAGTTAATCTCAAGCTCATCTCCCCCTCCTGAGGTCTACCATTTGGAAGCCCTCAGTGCTCCAGTGGATGACCTAGAGGCCTCAGTGGAAAACACTGACCCTCCTGTAGAAGAAGAACCGATTTACCAACCATGGTTTGGCAATCATTCTGCACCATAAACACAGTCCTCTTCTTTTTAAACAAAACTAGGGGGAGAAGTTGTGGTGTGTTGCAATGTCCTGTTTTACCTTCTCCCTTCCCCCTGGCCCCTCGCTGAGTGTGCCCTGTCAATCAGGCTAACATACCAGCAAGGCGTCGTGTGATAGGTGTCCCTAGTCCCTTGAGACCCTGCCCCTTCACGTGGTTGGTGGCTCACCTGTCCCCTCCCCTTCCCCTGCCCTGAGTTTAAAATGTTAATGAGACCATGCGGCCTCCATTCTGTTAGCAGCAGTGGCCCGGTGCAGACATCTCTGTACCCATGGAATAAACATCTGGCAACCTTCTAGCAGAATCCACTCCCTTTCTCTCCACCATCGCCAGAAACTCTCTCTCCTGAGGTAAACGGACTCCTGACAAGCCTGGACTTGCCCCGCTGCACTCTCCAGCAGCCAAGGTATCTCTGGGGTATAACACCGCAGTGCTGCCTTTGGCCCCGCAGCGAAGGTCAGAACTGGCCCAGGCACCATCTAACTGGTTATATTGGGATTCATATTCCAATACCCTTGGTTCCACGAGGCCCTGCAGTGTCACAATGTTCTCCTTGCTTCTGCAGTGTCACAATCGCCCCGTGCTTCCATGAGGCCCTGCAGGGTAACAATGGCCCTTTGGTTCCCTGGGGCCCCACAGTGTCACAATGCTCTCCATGATTCCATGGGGCCTTGCAATTCCACAATGCTCTCCATGGATCCACGGTGCCCCGCAGGATCACATCGGCCCTTTGGTTCCATGGATTCCCACAGTGGCACAATGGTCTCCACAGGAAGCAAGCAACTGAGTCCCAGTGTTGCAGGGGCAGATGAGAGGCAGTCACCAAAGGCCAAGGCCAGCCAGACTTGACTGTGTTGGCAGACTTTTTCTGGGAGCAATCCCCGGATATACAGAATTTAAGAGGTAGGATCCAATCTTTGGACATGGACAACTGGACAAGAAGGATGGTTCTTTTTCATGGGAAGGAAATAATGGAACGCCATTGTTTTAGGGGCAGAAGCAGAGGCTGTCTGAGCCACAGGCCAGACACACTGTTTGTCCTGGCAGCTTTTGTCACAGAGGAATCCTTGTATATACAGAATCTTGTGGGGCTGAATCTCAATTTTGACCATGGACACCTTGACAAGAATGACAGTTCCTTTCCATTGGAAGGAAAGCACCAAGCCCCAGTGTTTCAAAAGCAGGTGAGAGGCAGCTCCCAAGAGGCCAAGGGCAGCCAGACCTGTCTGTCCTGGCAGCTTTCACTTGAGAACAGTCCTTGGATGGACGGAGTTTAGGAGGTGGAGTCCCAGTTTCGACTGTGGGCACCTGGTTGAAATGAATGGTTTTTCTATAGGAAAAAAAAGCATGAACTCCAAGTGTTTTGGTAGAAGATGAAAGGTGGCCACCATAGGCCCAGCCAGCCAAGCCTTTCTCTCTTGGCATCTTTCATTTTGGGGAAATCCTTGGATGTAGGGAATTTTGGAGGTGGAATCTCAGTTTTGGCTGTGGGCATCTGGCTAGGAAGAAGAGTTCTTTTCATTAGGATGGAAAGCACAGAGCCCCAGTGTTTCAAAGGCAGATGAGAACCAGTCCTCAGGAAGCCAAGGCCAGCCAGACCTGTCTTTCCTGAAAGCTTTTGTCTGGGAGAAATCCCTGGATATAGGGAATTCTGGAGGTGGATTCCCAACTTTGGCCATGGGTGCCTGGATGTGAAAGGTGCTTTTTTCCCTAAAGAAAGGAAAGCACATGGTCCCAGTGTTTCAAAGGCAGATGAGAGGTGGCCTCTGGGTGGCCAAGCCAGCCGGATCTGTCGGTCCTGGCAGATTCATCTGGGAACAAACTTTGCGTATATGAAAATCTGGAGGAGGAATCCTGATTTTGGCCATGGACACCTGGAGAACAAGGACAGTTCTTTCCACATGGAAGAGAGCCCAGAGCCCCACTGCTCCAGGGGCTGATGAGCTGCAGCCCTCGACATGCCAGGGTCAGCTGGAGCTGTCAGGTGGCCCCCAGGTGTCCCAGCCAGCCAGGCCTTGATGCCTTGAGAGGCTGCCTAGAACAGAGGCTGGACAGTGTTACAGGAGTAAAGTAGGGATTTATTCAAAGGCCTTCAAAGGATACACCTGGGGCAGTACAAGAGCCCGGCTGAGGGTACACCCAAGATGGACAATGGGTCACACATTTTCACACTTTTATAAGCTTTGGTCCATTTCCATATTCCAGTTAATTATGCAATTACAGCTTCAGTTTGTGAAGACCCATCCTCCCAGTCTGCTCTGCTCAATTCACTGTTTGCACTTTTTGGGGCCTGAAACAGAAACAGTGTCCTTGGCCCTCCTAGGTTTTTAGATTTCCTACTCCAGTTATGGAGAAATATATCAAAGAGCTTCTAAAAAATGCACTCCTACTTTAAAGGGTGTATTTCATTACTGCTCTCTTTGGAGCAGAGACATTTGCAGCATTCTGTGATTGATATTGACCCAGGGTTTCTCCTCAGCAGCTCTGGCCTGCTCACAGAAGCTGTGCCTTGAGCTCTGACCCAGTGTGGACAACCTTGCTCCACATTGCCCAGCCCCATCGTGTCTGTCCTCACTCCCCTGGGGCCTGCTGTGCTTGCAGAGCTGGCTGCACTCAGCCTAAAAGGGGTTTTCCCTTTTTGTATTTTTTGACGCAATCTAAAACTGCTGAGTTTCCCCACTGAAAACAGACACACTCCTCAAGTGTGTGCCAAGACCAAGCTGCCACCAATAATGTTCCACTCACCCAAGGCAGAACTGTGCAGAAAATGTTTTAGACCTTTCCACTCCATGGTTCCATGAGGCCTTGCTCTGTGGCAATGGACTTTTGGTTCCACGAGGTTCTGGACTCAACAGTGGTAGCCTTAGTTCCAAGTGTCACCATGGCTCTTTGGTTCCACAGGTCCCCGCTGTGTCACAATGGGCTCCATGATTCCATAATTAATGCAAAAGCTTTGCATAAACAATGAGCAACACCATGGTCTCCTTGGATCCGCATTGTCGCCATGAACAATGGGTTCCATGAGATCCCAAACTGTCCCAATGGATATTTGGCTCCATGTGGCCCCTCTGTGTCACAAAGGACCCTTGGTTCCATCAGGCCCCACAGTGTCACAGGGGTTTCCTTGGTTCCATCTGCCCCAAAATGTCACAGGGTTTTCCCTTTTGCTGCTGCAACCCACAGCAAACCCCAGTCTGGCAAGAAGGAGCAAAGGGTGACATTTGGAGGGATGGATTTTGCCTCCCCAAGTCACAGTGGTGTGGGATGGGGCCCTGCTGTCCTGTAGATTGATGAACACCAGCCTGCCCATGGCAGGGGGTAAGAGACAACAGCCTCTGTCCATGGAACTGCAACAGCAGAGAGGTCAGGAGATGGCTGGGTTTAAAAGACTCTCACCAGCACAGGAAACATCAACCTAGGACATTTTCTTGAAAGCTGACATTTTAGAGCATTCTTTTATACAGACTTGGACTACCAAATACCAAGTTTAACAGTTTTCTCCAGCTTTCTCTGGGCTCTGAGACCAGCTGGAATCTTTTCTGCAGTCTGTGCTGTGTACATGATCAAATTAAAAGCCAAACTTATAAGAAAATTTAGCAAAGATTTATTAATTTCTCTGTGAGACCGAAGTTTGGTCGTCGAAACCACCTCAGCCAAGGGTCAGCGTCGAGCCCGGGATCGGCGCTGGGTGAACACGGATCTGACCTCCGAATGTCAGAGTCTCTCCCTGTTCATGAATGATGCTTCGCGCAGCAAGTTCTTATACAGTTTATTCTTCCCGAGGCAGAAATGACCGAATGTCCTTTGTGTCTCTCCACATGCAGAACCGTGGCTTTACATGTGCAGAGGTAGACAAAGACTCAGTCCAAGTGTCTCGATGCTGTCAGTCGACTCCGGGGAAGTCAGCATTCACATGCATCGGGGTGGCGCTGTTGATTATCTTGGTAGATGTAATCGTCAAGGTGATAATCGCTCTTAGGTGGACCTGGCAACCCAGGGAAGCCGGTGATTATTGGCCTGGAAACTTCTATTCTTATGTTAAAATCCCGATGTTTATCTCAACGAACGTCCAAGAACTAGATATGAATAAGACACTGCTCCTGGCCAGGATGGTCAAAAGACATATTGTGGATTTTACAATATTTTATACATTAATGGCATGAATTATCTCTATCATATGCTACAATCCCTCCCCATTTATATCACCAATTTAATTCATGCTCTCAAATTGCTAAATTTTTCATTTTCTACTTCTACCAGCCACCACTGAGGGTCTTTCACAAACAGAGTGCCTCCCTTACACTATTCTGTACTCCCCTTCTGGAACACCCCGTTATCCCATATTATTCACAGTCATTTTTGCTTGTTTCTCGAACTTTGCCAATAGTTCAGCAGCATTGCTGGCATACTTCCTTTCTCCCAATCACATGATTTTAGATGTGTTGCCTCGAGAAGTTCCCTCTGGATCCACAAGAATTATCGCTATCTGCATTCCCTGGACCACAGAGTGGATCAGTCTAAAAAAGCATGGAATTAGACAAGGCAGGAGTAGGATTCCAGCTACTGAACAGAGCACGAAAAACATCACTTTGTTCCACCAGGCCCCATCAAACAATTTGTCCCACCATGAAGATTGTAAAATCAAGTTCCATTTTTGAACTGGGACATGGGCCACCTTTTTGATCTCGGCCGCCAAACCTCTTATGGTTTCCCCATAATCATCAATTTCAATACAACATTCCGATTCGTTGAATTTTCCACACACTTCCCCTTCTTTGGCCAGCAAATAGTCTAAAGCTATTCAATTCTGGTACACAAATGCCCGTACCTGGGTGTGCTGCTGACTAAATAAATCCAGGGCCTCAGAGGCGTGATTCAAAACAATTTCCACCACTGCCTGCAGCTGAATCAGCCAGTTCAGTAGATAAATCAGAGTCCTATACCCGTAGCTTCCATCCTGGGCCCACGTGGCCGGTCCACAATAATCAGTTATTCTTGCCGCCAGCCACTCTTCCTTCTCCCAGGCTTGCTTACCACTTATCACTGGTATCATCATTTTCAGGCTTCTCCTCTCCCTTCTCAGGGTCTTGTATAATGGAGCCTCTAGCAGATTACTTTTTGTTTGAGGGAGAGTAAAGAATACCGGCCGAATCATGCCTGAAGTGCATGATCCCTTCCACCTTGGGGGTAACTCACTGTATGCCTTCTTTCCGCAAATCCAATAAATTCCATCCAGGGCTTTCCATCTAATGGTTATTTTCCCTGGGTCTCCCCAGTACTCTCTCAGGCCCTCCAAGGATTGAAAAGGGTTGGCTCCAGAATTTTTGACCCAACACAGTCCTATCCTTTTGTTCCATTCACAATTTGTCTCATTCTTCCGGCTCCAGTACCCCAAAGGGGGTTCTGGCTGCCAGACCTTGCTTTTGGTGTTTGAGTTCACTGTCAGGGTAAACACACACGGGGTGCATCCCACCATTTCGGTGTCCTTCTTTCCTTCTCGACTAGTGCATATGGTTTCAATCACCCTCTGGTCCAAAATCCATCCCTCAGGTCTCTGTGCCAATTTTGAGACCCTCGGATTGTCCCATTTCAAAAGCTGTTCCAGAACCAAACCTTCCCCTTTCCAAGGTCAGTTTTCTGCTGACTTCAGCCCCCACAAATCCAGCAATTTGACAATCCCAGTTCAATTGCAGTTTCTTGCATCAGGTCAATGAACAGGTTCCTGTCTGGGGAAAGCAGTTCCCCATCAGCATATTGTTTCTCCAGCAATTCATACTGTTCTTCCAGGGTTTTTAATCTCTCCTGTTCAACTTGCTTTGTCCTCATTTCTGACTCCCTTCGCTTCAATTCCTGAGTTATTTCTCTCATTCTTCCCTCAGGATCCTCATCATCTTCATTTTTTGTGAAACAGACAACCCGATCATATTGCAGGCACACTCTATCATCATTCGCCTCTGCTAAATCCAATATGATTGGTTCTCTGCTCAAGGTAAATTTCCCATCAAATTTAACATTTCTTTCCATCCAATACATTTTCCTGTTCATCATGCATATCCCCAGCCTCGCATTGTCATAACACAATGGATTCACCTGGTGATACGCTACAAATGTTGATTCTGCTTTTCCCCCAACCCACATGGTTTGATTGCATTGGTTACAAATGGGGATTGACATTATTTCTGCACTCTGTTTCCATATCTGATGCTTGTGCTCATCTGACTGCCTGTTCCTTCACCCTGCCTCGGGATTGATACACCAAATTTCTTTGTCCAATTTACATAATTTGACTCTTGTGCCATTTCTCAACAGTACCTGCTGGGCTCCTTGATGCATTCCTCTGGGTCTTGGTATGCTGAGGGTTTCCCGTCCCCTTGCTCAGCAGGTACCACCTGAGTGCAATTTCCACACTCATATGCGGAGCTCTCATTTCTGCCTCTCATCGGGACCTCAGTGTGCAGACTCTGCATCCTGCACATGACTAGGCTCAGGCCAATCAGGATTCCTACCAGGCGTACTCCTCTGCCTTTGCCTCCACCCCCTGAGGTACTACCAGCGGCAAGGAAGACCATCTTCGCGGCAGCAGGAGTATTCTTCAGGGAATACATTCTCTGACCTAGCCGCTTACCTCCTTTAAAAGGCGCCCCACCTTGAAATTCTGATGGCATCTGAGCTGCACGGTACCTTGATTGACTTTCGGCACTCCACATCCAGTATTTCTGCCTTAGATCTAAGCTTTCCACACACCCCATTCTGGAAAATGTGGAACCACTCTCGTGAATCTAATTCGATAATTCCTAAATCTGTAGCTAGGGTTAGAATGCGGTCAGTCAGCTCAAGCTCCTCTTCCAGACACTGGGTGCACAATCCCTTTGGCCTCTGCCCCCTTCTGCAGCGTACAATAAAAGCTCCCTGACAATATTCACACTTGAAATGTACAAACGGATAGCATACAGAGTCAGAATACAACCTATCCATTCACCGTCAGTCATTTACAAGGACATTGGAGTTTGAGTTTCAAGTCACCTGGGGAAGAAGTGACTCTCCACTCGGGCGCGTCCTCCTGATGTTCGACTTTCTTCACCCTAGACTCGTGTGTCCAGCCTTTCTTCGCCATCCGAATAGCCATGTCTGTTGTCAGGAGCACAAGAAAGGGACTTTCCCAGTGAGGAGAGAGGGATACCTCCTTCCACATTTTCACAAGCACTCTGTCACCCAGTTGGATTTTGTGGATAGCGAATCCCAGAGGAGCACTCTGAGATACTATCGCTTGTTTCCTGAGTTCTTGCAAATTTTTGTTGATTGCAACCAGATACAGTGTAATCTGACAGTCCTCAAGCTTGGGGTGTCCCACTGGCATCCCATGCTTATGTGGCATCCCATTTCAAACAGTGAGAGTCCCGTCTCTGAATGAGGCATTGTCCTGATATTAAGCAAGGCTAAAGGTAGGCATTTCAGCCAAGACATCCGAGTTTCTAAAATAATTTAGATAACTGTGCTTTCAAGGTCTGATTCATCCTTTCCACCTGTCCTGAGCTCTGGGGATGCCATGGAGTATGGTATTCCCACCGAATGCCGAGCGCATCTGCCATCTGCTTAATAATCTTTGATGTAAAATGTGTTCCTTGGTCCAAATCAATGTAACCACCACCCCATATCAGGGCACAATTTTCTCCAGTAATTTCCTGGACACCGTCTGAGCCTTTGCCTGTGGACTGGGGAAAGCCTCCACCCAATGGGTCAATGTGTCCATGATCACAAGCACAAACTTGAATCTCCCAACTTTGGGCAACTCCGTGAAATCAACTTGAATTCTTTCAAATGGTTGGTACACAATGGGGTGAGTCCCCAGGATTGCCTGTCTTGCCCTAGTTCGGTTAACTTTCTGACAAATCAGGCATCCTTGTACCTCCTGTTTGGCCAATTCATAAATTCCCCTGCACCCGAAAAATTTCAACAATTGTTCTGCTAGGGCCTGTGCCCCTCAATGTGTTCGCTGGTGCAGTTTACTCAAAATCTTCCTGGTAAAACCTTTAGAGACTAGTTCTCTCCCATCTGGCAATTTCCACTTACCTTCCTCCAATTTTCCCCCAATCTTCTCATAGCTTTCAATCTCCTTTTGGGAGGGTACAGGAGGGTCATCTGGGACCTCAATTGCTTCAATTTCCAGGATACTTACCATCATCAGTGCTGCGGTTTTGGCTTCCTGGTCTGCCAAATTGTTGCCCCATGTTTGGAACTGAATTCCTGCCTGGTGTTCCTTCACATGGACCACCGAAATTTCCTCCGGCCCCCTTAGTGTTTCCAAGATTTGCCAGATCAATTCTCCGTGCATCAGTTCCTTTCCCCGTGTGTTGATCAACCCCCTTTCTTCCTAGATTTTCCCAAAGGTGTGAACCCTCCCAAAGGCATACCTAGAGTCTGTAAAAACTGTTCCCTTCTTCCCCTTCAGTCCTTTCAAGGCTCTCAGAACCGTGTATAGTGCGCAAGCCTGTGCCAACCAACCCGCACTCAGAGGACCTGCTTCATTCACTTTTCCCGTTCGTTCATCCACGACTGCATACCCTGACTGTCTTTTCCCATCAATCACCCTGCTTGACTGCAGTATCCGTAGGTCTCTGGGCTTATATGAGTCCAAACCCGGCTCACTCAGGACCCAAGCCCACACAGAACCGCATGCACAAGATAAGAGACAAGAACCGCTCCCTGCCACGTGGGTCAAAGTGTCCAGTTCATTCGTGTGGGACAGATCACCTCTGGTGTTGGCGACCACCCAGGCAGCAAAGAGCGCGTGCCTCACCTGCGCTGGGGTTTTATGCCCCAGGTGGTGGGGGCGCGGAAAGAGGACCACATCGGGGAGGGGTGAGGGGAGGGACCATCCGTGAGACAGACCATAAGGCATACAGAACCAGGGGGTTATGTGAGGGGAACCCATGTGAAAGGGGGAACGTTGGGGAAAAACGTTATTGGGTCACATGACCCAATAACGTTTTTCCCCAACACCCAGTGTAACCAAATTCCTATTTAGTGCAATACAACACCTCCACGTTTTCAGTTAACTAAAACAAAAGGAAATGTGTTGGACTATTTCTGCTGCTGATTATGAATTTGTCCACCACTCATGGTTTGCAGGCTTGTCAGTTTGCTTTAGCTCCACAAACTCTGAGCGGTTGACCTCTGCTGTGCTGGAGACAAAACCATTGATTGCCTTAAAGAGCATGTGATGTAGAATTCCGAATGCTAACATGATTAGGAAAAGAACAACAAAAAACAACAAAATTGTCCTCATTATAGAGGTCCACCACTCCGAGAGTCCGCAGTCCTTGAACAATCCGCTGAACCAGTCCTCGGATTCCTGCTTGACTCGTCCAATCAGGCTTTTAGCTTCTCGGAGAGCTGCATGGATATTAGGTGCTTTTGATGCTAGGTTCAGGCAGCATAGTCCTTCAAATTCCTGGCACTCGTGTCCATGCAGCAGCAGGAGGAAATCTATGGCTACACGATTTTGGAGTGTGGCCTGCCTGGTAATTTCCTTGTCTTCTAGGAGGGAGCTGAGGGCCGTGGATGTCAAGTTTGCCTATTTGACTACCCAGCACTCTAGGTGGCCCAATTCACCTAGAGCCTTGGCTGCTGCAACCCATGGAAGGAACAGGGATACAGCAACTCTTTTTGACTTAGCCCAATGGAAGATTTCTGCATCACAATTTGTGTCCAAATTGTCTACGCTTCTCTTATGAATTTTGCTGACCGAATTGTTCTTATGAGTGCACTCGCCAATCATGGTTTGGTTGGGTGCCAACAGGGACAATCCCCCGATGGTACATGGCCCTCCTAAAAGCCGAGAAGGGATTCCTGCCCATGCCCAATCTCCACAAATTAAAAACAAACCTTTGGGGAGGCTCTTGGGATGTGAATGGTCTGGATTGTCCGCTGCAACATGGCTTAAAACCTTACACTACCTATTGGCAGTGAATTCCTCTCGGTACTGTTAAATGTTGTTAAAAGATTTGGTGTTGGAATGTGGGATAAAGAAGAAGTGTATGCAGTATGGTGCAGGAGAGGAGCCCAACTGCTCTAACTCTTGAGGCTCTTGAGCTGCTCTGGGTAGCTTTGGCAGCCACTCCTCTATGGGGATTTTTATTGTTACAGCTTGTTGGTGATGGATTTTGTGTGGTTGTGTGTGATTTGGTCTGGGACTTGGGTGAGGTATAGGTGTATTTACATTGTCTGTGAACTCTCTAGCTTGCAATGGAATCCCTACCAGGCAGGTAGACATGGGATCTTTCGCTGCTGGTGTGGACAGGCATATATTTTCCTGTTGGAGCGTCTGTGCCAGGGTCACCCAGACGTTCTGGCATGGCTGAGGAACGATCCACGCAGCTGTGAGACTGCTCAGTGTGAACAGGATGACAACTCGGACAGGGCTCATCGTGAGGTTAGGTAGGAGGTAGATTTTCTGTTCTACAAAGGAAAACAAACATTTTTGTAAAAAAAACCCAAACACATACAAATTCATAGGTCTGCCGGAATGTAGCTAACTCTCTTAGGAAGAGTCTTCCTTCTTTTTCCGGCAGCGTCTTCTCTTGAAAGCGACAGCTGCTTGTTTCTTATCCCCGTCTGCTGGAGCTGGATATTTGGGGACGAAAGGTTTTACCCACTTTGGGGTATCCATTGAGGGCCTGAGGGGGTGGATACACATGCGTAACCACGCCCCCACATGACGAGCTCATCAAGACCCTCGGTTTCCCAAGTTTCTGGGTCCTTAATGAGAACTGGTGGACGCTGTGACAACTTAAACTGGTTGTTATTATTGAAATGACGTATTACTGGAGGATTCATGTTTTCACATGAGCGATTCAGAAAATTAATGGTAAATAGGGCTTTGCAGAGCTTTTCTTGTGGACTCATCCACGCTGCAGAATTGCTCTGCCTAGCCAGGACCTCTTTGAGTGTGTGGTGGGCACGCTCGATCACAGCTTGACCTGTGGGGGAGTGGGGAATGCCTGTCTTATGCTCCACTCCCCACAGCTGGACAAACTCTAGGAACTCCTTAGACGCATATGCTGGGCCATTGTCAGTTTTAATTTCCCTGGGAATTTCCAATGACGATCAGTGATGCTTCTTAGAAAGCTCCAGAAAACCTGGTTTGGATATGCGGGAATGTGGCTTACACTAAATTACCCAGGGAGTGGAGCAGCACTTGCACTATCAGAATTATGAAACCGTCATTTTTCTTACTCCCAAAAGAGTCTGAATCTAACCAAGGGGTCCCAGTATATGATGATTTGAACAAATCTAGCTGATGAAAAAGAAACTTAATTGAAATTGGAGGAACCCAGACACGGAAAAACACAGCATGGACCCCCCAGGAAATAATTTGCACTTATGGACCGGCGACCTGGGCTCAAGATGGGTCCTGGAGACACCGGACCCCAATTTATAGGGGGTTAAATCGGATTCTGAGATTACAAGCAGTACTCGAGATGGGATCGAACCGAGCCTCTCTGGCTTTAGACCACATAAATGACCAACTATCCCAGACTAGAACTGTGGTATATCACATCAGACTAGCAGTAGATTATTTACTAGCCCACGAAGAAAGCACATGTGGAAAATTTAACTCCTCTGAGTGCTGCTTAGAAATAGATGACTGCAGTGAAGTAATTAGAAATATCTCAAAGGAAATCTGGAAGTTAGTTTATGTTGGAACACAGGAGTGGACCCCTACATTTGATACCACCTAGTAGGTAAAACTTCTGGTCATTAAAAGGAAACTAGTAGAAAAACCCAGCCTTTTTCATCTTGTGTGAAATTGCTGGTTTGATCCTCCTACCTTGCATGCTCCCCTGTATAATCCGAGTTGTAACATCTGCTGTACAAGCAAGTGTAATGATACCAAGAGACCTTAATAAGAAAGAAGTAAAAGTAATCATGGTAATGAATGATCAAGAACGTGAAGATGCCAAGCAAATTTAGAACCAATATTAAAAATTGTAAAACAATTGTACATTCAAGAAGAAGTAATTGCTAATTGATGCAGGCTTGAGCCCAATTGAGCAATTAGAGGGGGAAATTGGGGAGAATCGATTGTTAAAGGAGTTATATAAAGTTCATTGTTAAAGGAGTTAATATAAAGTTCCAATGTTAGTCATAGATTGTTTGTTGAATGTTTTATAGTTATGCCAAGTTCCAATGCCAGTTAAAGGATTTATAATTATGTAAATGCCCTCACTGTCAGGTGTTACTCCCACTGCGCCTGTCAGCGTTCAGAAGCACATAATCATGAAAATGATTCTATGCAGGTGCTTTTATTGAAGAGCTCTGGGTGTCAGGGGTACAAACCCAAATCTGCCTGCGACATGGGTTCAGGATGAACATGTTTTTATAGTCTATTGTTATATAACTTTCATGTTAATAATTAAACCTATATTGTTCTATTGTATACATAGATTTCATCCAAGCATGGTCTGGTTGTGGTCCCCCTCAAACTTCTAACATAGTTTCTCATTATTCTTCTTATGATTATACAATTATTGTATTTAATAACTAAACAATCATCACATCTAACAACTATATCATTTATCATATACTGCTTAAATAAATGCAATTTCACATGATCTGGCAAACACAAAGCCTAACATTTTCAGAGTCCATTTTAAACATTTTTCCAGGGCCCCACTGAGTCTAGCTTCTTTCTAATTCCTGAATATTATGATTTTAAAACTTTTACGATCACTCCCACTCTCATCTAAGATGGCGAACCACCCGACACAATAATGAAGAGGATTATGTCACCCAATAACCAAATATGAAAATCCCATAAGACCAGGAAGAAAAGAATGACCTAACAAAAACCCCTAGAACAACAAGCCACCATGCAAATGAAAAATTAAAATAACACCACTAACCAGAGAAAACATAAGACAACATCAGGACCGTGGTCAGAGCTTTTTGCATTTGTCACCCCAACCAGAGCAGGCCAAGAGCAGCACAGGGACCATGGACCTGAAACCAACAGTGCCTACCCAGAGACTCCTGAAAGGAGAGAAAACCCAGCCAAGCCAGGCCTTGCTCAGCATTGCAGTTCCCTGCTCAGAGCCTTGGGCTCCCTGCAATCCTGCCCTCAAGGATCTGCTCTCACCATGCCTGGGCAGCCTTTGGCACTCCCTGCCCTCCCTGGGGCCCAGCCATGCTCCAAGGCACTTGGAGTTTTGCTGCTGACTCCTTGAGCAGCTTCTCCATCCTTCTCTGCATGCCTGAGGCTCCTGGACCCAGCCCCAAATCCAGCGTGGGGCTGATTAAAATACAGAAAGCCCTCAGGAGCTCTTTGTCTCCCTTCCATTGTCTGTGGGTCTCCAGGGCTTGTGCAGGGATTGGAATCAGTTTGGAGTTGTCTTCAGGAGGGAGATTCCAAAGTGCACATCAGGAATTACGGTTTTAGTCAAGAGAATAAATTTCTCTTTACATTTCAGAGAAGAGGGGATAGAAGCATTCCCCAAGTGATCTGGATGTTGAATGTGTCCTGAGGAGGTCTGGGCATGGAGAAGAATGAGCCCCTTGCAGGCTGAGCCTGTTTGGCCAAGCTGCTCCTCACCCCTAGCCTCACCATGTCTGACATGGCCCACCTGGGACTGACATCCCAAAACATTTAAAAAAATTCTGCATTACACTTGAAAAATCAGAATATAATGATTACTAAAATTATACAAATATTTATCTTATTTATAATATTAGTATTCAATATTTTCAATACCCACTTTCTATAGTAATATGAAAAATCAATGCATTTTTACCAACCAAAAATATTATTCCTCATTTGTTCTAAGTAACAAAATTCCCTTCATTAATTGACAACTATCACCTATTGATTTCTCCTTCTTTATTCAAATAATTTAACATTCTTGTCATCTTTTGTCTTATTTTCTCACACAGGGTCAAAGGGGCCACTTTGAGATCCCTGAAGACATTTCTGGGGCACATTTGGGGCAGTTTTGTGTCTGGGGAGGGAATTCTGAGAGAACTTGAGGGGTTGGAGGACACTTGCGGGAGCCAGGTGGGTACTTGGAGGGGCACTCAGGGATTCTGATGGAAAGTTCGGGGTCCAGGGACAGCACTTGGGGGTCCAGGGGGGCCCTTGGAGGTCAGGGAGGGGAATTTGGGGCCGTTCGGGGTCCGGCCAGGCCCTTGGGGGGGCTCGAACGGGGCTCTCTGGGGCGCGGGGGATGATGGGAGTTGAAGGCGCGGGGATCCTACGGTTTAACGGGGCCGCGGAGCATCACGGGAGTTCTGGGCGCAGCTGCAATGGCTCTCGGTAAGGCGCGGGGCATGACGGGAGCTGTAGTCCGGAAGTGCTTTGAACACGGCGTTTTGGGGTTCGGGAAGTCTCTTGGGGGCACTTTTGCGTCCGAGCCGCGACTTGAGATCCTCGGGGGGGGACGTAAACGGTTCGAGAGCACTCCGGGGGAGCTCGCGGAGCTCTAACCCGACTCTTTAGGGCGCAGGACACAGCAGGAGTTATAGGCGCGGGACTGTGTTCTAAGGGGCTCTGGGGCCGCGGGGGATGAGAGGAGATGAATTCCCAGAAGTGGCTGTACCGGGCATCTGTGGGGTTGGGATCACTCAGGGGGCCGGGGACGCTTTTGGCGGGTCCCAAATGGGTGCTGACGGGGCACTGCGGGATCATTGAGGGTCTGGGGGACACTTATGGGACAGATGGGGGCGGATCCCGGGGTTCTGCGGAGCGCGGGTCATGAGGGGCGTTGTAATCCAGGCTCGAATGGGGCTCAGTCGGGCCGCGGGGCATGACGGGAGTTGTATGCAAAACGAAAAGATGGCGCCCACCCTAGGCTCCGCCCCAAAGTCTCCGTCCCTACGCTAATTGGCTGCAGACTGTGATGGGTGGGAGCATCAGCAAATGGGAGGCGGGAACAGACCAATCAAGCTCTGTAGTCCCTCCCACTATAGACCACTTTATATCCAGTACAGACCAGTACAACCCCAGTGCTCCTCCAATCCCTCCCAGTACAGCCCTGTTCCTCCCAATACACCTGAGATCTTTTCCAGTACAGCCCAGTTCATCCCAATGTCATGTACAGTATGTCCCTGTGTCTCCATTCTTCCCTGCAATTTCTCCCCTGTCCCTGTTTGTCCCAGTATGTCCTGGTATGTCCCAGTCTGTCTTATTGTACCCTACAGTCCATCTCAGTCCATGCAGTTTCCCCCTCAGCATTCCTCGTGTTCCCAAGTTGTCCCACTCTTCCCCAATGTCACTCCTAGTATGTCCCAGTGTTTCCCAAACCATTGCCAGTGTCCCAGTCCTCCCCAGTGTTTCCAAGGACAGTTTGATTTCTCTCGGTGGCCGTGGCAGCCAAACCCAGCAGTGGGGTCAGTGCAGTGCCCATGGCCACAGCCCCTTGCAGGGGCCCAGTGCAGCTTGGGCTGATGATCCACCCTCACAGCTGGCCCAGGGCAGCTCTGCAGTGGCTTTGGTGGTACCTGGGGCTGGCACACACCTGGGCAGTGTGTCTGTTTGCAGTGGGGAAACTCAGGAGATTCAGATTGATTCAAAAAACCCCAAAAAGGGAAAACCCCTTTTAGGCTGAGTGCAGCCAGCTCTGCAAGCACAGCAGGTCCCAGGGGAGTGAGGACAGACAGGATAGGGCTGGGCAATGTGGAGCAAGGTTGTCCACACTGGGTCAGAGCTCAAGGCACAGCTTCTGTGAGCAGGCCAGAGCTGCTGAGGAGAGACCCTGGGTCAATATCAATCACAGAATGTTGCAATCAACTCTGCTCTAATGAGAAATAAAATAAAACACTTTTTTAAAAATAGGAATGTGTATTTCTTACAAGTTCTTCGAAATCTTTCTCCATAACTGGACTAGGAAAACTTTAATGATTCTCACAGGGCATTGATGTTGTTTACATCAGACTCAGTCCTTGAGAGTGACTTCAATAAACTTCTCAAGAACTCAAAATTAAATTGAAACTCTGAACTTTCTTGAAGTTTTAATGGGTCCCACTGAGGGACACGACTGGGAAAGTGTCCCCAGGTTGCAGTTAGACCAGAACACTGGAGGCAGTGATGACAGCTGGGGACAAACAAGGCCAAGGTGTCTCTGGTGCTGAGCAAAGCTGGATGTGTTTGAGGAATGCAAAGGGCCAAGGCCTGAGCCCCAGCCCCTGGCCAGGCAGATGCTGTCCCTCCCTCCTTGCTCAGGGCTCTTGTTGGGATGGGCACTGGCATGTGGGGATGTGCAATGGCAAGGGCAGGAGCATGGGGCGGCCCCTGCCAGGCTGCTGAGCAGGGACAAGGAGGCAATGAGGCCCCAGGCCTGCAAGGGTCACTTGTCTCCTGCTCCTGCCTCAGTGCTTTCCTTTTAATGGAAAAGAATTCCCCTCCTTCCCAGGCACCCATTGTGGGAAAACAGGTCTCCCATACTACTAACCAGTATGATTAAGCAGAAGCCATTAATTGTTTACATTATGCACCTATTTATACATTCTAACCCTACTGCATACACTGATCACGCTCTTCTTCATTGGAGCCTCTCTCTTGTCCTTGTGTTCTCCACTCACTTCTCAGAGTATGTGATTGGTTACAGTTCAGGTGGTTCATAGCCCTCTGTTATCGAGTTCTTGTGGTCTTGGTATTCTGTTTCTCAGTCTTTTCTTTCCTTATTTAGCACAGTTTATGTCTTAATAACCTTGATGAATTCCATAGGGCTCTGATAAGAACCACTACAAGCAACATGGCTCATGCACAGTGTGGCCCAAGTTGTTCAGATACATTGCTACAATTCCCCCTTCTTCTTCTTGCACCAGCCAAACCCTTTTTACTGTATTTTCTACCAAGTAGGTCACCAATTTCATTATGCGTGGAATAATACAAAGCAATATAATAATGACTACCAGTAATAAGAAAGCTCCCTTTAAGGTATCTTTCAATCATCCAGTTATTCCCCATCCCTCAAACCATTCATCTAAGCCCAAATCATTCACAGTTAATTTCTTCATGTTGTCTTCTAGTTGTTTGAGTTTCCTGTGAATGGAAGAGAGTAAGTTCATAAAACACATTCCTTCAAAATTCTCACACCTGTGCCCATGTGCTAACAGCAAAAAATCTATAGCAGCTCTATTTTGCAGTGTGCCATGTCTAATATTATCTAAATCAGTGAGCATTTGATTTAAAATAGCTGAACTTGTGTTCACTGTGGGAATCCACAAAATCAGAGGGTTTTGGGGAAGCTGCAAAAGACAGGCCTCAGAGACAGCAGAACTGTGATTAGAGCTAAGCAGTAGCCATGAGATAGGTCAGCAGAAAAATTATTTAAAAAGTAGAAAAGCAAGGAGAAATAGAACAATGATCTATGTCTTAACACTTGTCTAGAATAACTCCCTAAGATACAGAAAAGTTTTTCTGGCAAGATATTAGGAAGTTTGAAGCTTAATAATGGAGCTCTTTGCATTGTGTTTTAAAGCTTACAAGCAGGTATTGTATTCAAAATAAGCAAGCATTGCTTTTACCAAAGGTACATGGGCTTATAGTGGTTGGATAGAACTGCTGTCAATGTGCTTTTGCTTTGCGTGATTGGTCAATAAACTTATAAAGGAAGTTGTACTATTAAGTTCTTGGTCTGCTGCTTGGGATGTGAGCTGCTGGCATCTTCGCATTGTCACAACCATGTAATGAGACTGATGCTGAAAAATAAAACAGCTCAAGGCACGTTCCACAGCAGTGCCTTTCCCATTTGTGATTTGTACATAGCCCCTGGGTCTCTCTATACAGGAGAGACTGTGCAAAGTACTTTATGTTATTCGAATTTCATTAATTCTAATGTCATATATATTTCACGAATTCCTCTCAAAAAGAACCAAACCCCCCTGTCTTAAGGCACTTTCATAACAACACGTACACACACCTCAAAGAAAGACCTCCAGTACTTGACCAGAATCATGAATCTAAAATTGTTGAAGGGCCATAGCCTCTCATTATGTGGGTGACAGATTATGCTTGTGTTTCTACAGATACAGGACCGCAGTGGATTCCCAGAAGATTTATCAGTCCCTACGTAGACCACAGATCTGAAGACGACCCCTCAAATGAACACAGAGTCACCTCCCTCTCCCACAATGCCACAGAAGCAGCTTTCTCTTGGAGACGAAGAAAAAAGCAATTCACAAAGGACACTCATCACACGTAGATATAGATATATCTGTAGATAACTGATAACGTCTATGTCAATCTCAAATGCAGACACACCCCTCCCTTTTCCATCCCTCTACCAGACACCTTTTATCCCTACCCCCTCCCTCTTTCCCCTCTTGAAACTACTCCTTTTTCCCTTCCTCAAACTTCCCTTAAAAAAGAGAAGGGAGTGATTGGGAGGAGTTGGTAAGGACTATAGGGAGAACTTAAGAATATTTAAGAATGTCTTAAAATAAGTCAACTAATGTGTGCTTTTACAATCCACAAGTGAAAACTACCTTAGCTTTCTCCTTTCTAGGGAAAGAAGTATCATTCTTCCTACAACACCCTCCAGGGCACCCTGCAGCAGTACCAGTGCCACCAATGCCATCGTCTTTATCAGCGCCCTCATCTGTATCCAAATGACCCCCAGCTGGATCATCCCTCAGCCAAAACAAAACATCTGGATCACTTTGGTAAAGTCATTAAAGCCAGACAATCTTTGCATGGCCATGGGAAGCGTGGATGATCTGATCTCAACATGCCTGGTGGAAGTGCCCCTGTCACCAAATGAGTACCCATATCTAGGTAAGAAGACCAACCCCGTGGACACCTGGGACAAATGGACAAAGATCCTCCCACACCATGT
Organism: Zonotrichia albicollis; assembly: GCF_047830755.1. Classification (NCBI taxonomy): domain Eukaryota; kingdom Metazoa; phylum Chordata; class Aves; order Passeriformes; family Passerellidae; genus Zonotrichia; species Zonotrichia albicollis. Next base: position 1,641,102 of record NC_133855.1, read on the forward strand.
CTCCACAGGATTTGCTTTTCCAGGCCCAGGATGGTGTTAGGGGCAGTGGTGTGAGGCACAGGGTGGGTTTCCAACCATCCAGTGGTGGCCTCCACCATGGTCAGCACGTAGCGCTTGCCCTGGGCGTGTCTGGGGCAGTGTGATGGAGTCAATCTGCCAGGCCTCCCCATACTTGTACTTGGACCACCGCCCACCGTACCACAGGGGCTTCACTCACTCGGCCTGCTTGATGGCAGCACACGTCTCACAGTCATGGATAACTTGAGAAATACTGTCCATGGTTAGATCCACCCCTCGGTCTCGTGCCCACTTATAGGTGGCATCCCTGCCCTGATGGCCTGAGGCATCATGGGACCATTGAGCTGGGAACAACTCCCCCTTATGTTGCCAATCTAAGTCTATCTTTGACACCAATATTTTTGCAGCCTGATCTACCTGCTCATTGTTTTGGTGTTCTTCACTGGCTCAACTCTTGGGGACATGGGCATCTACCTTGCGGACATTCACAGATAGATTTTCTATGTGAGAGGCAATGTCTTTCCACGCATCAGCAACCCAGATTGATTTTCCTCTATGTTGTCAGTTGTCCTATTTCCACCTTTCCAGCCAACCTGACAGAGCATTGGCTACCATCCACAAATCAGTATAAAGGTAGAGCTTTGGCCACTTCTCTCTTTCAGCAATGTCCAGGGGCAGCTGAACGGCCTTGAGTTCCTCAAGTTGACTTGATCCACCTTCTCCTTTGGTAGTTTGTGCAACCTGTCATGCGGGGCTCCATACAGCTGCTTTCCACTTTCAGTTCATCCCTACAATGCGACAGGAACTGTCAGTGAAAAGAGCATGGTGTGCTTCTGCTTGTAGTTGGTTATACAGTGGAGGTTCTTTAGCCCTTGTCACTTGTTCTTGCTCCTCTTTGTCAGTGAAACCAAGTTCTCAACTTCTGGCCCATTTGTAATTATCTCCAAAATCCCAGGGTGATTCAGGTTTCCAATACAGGTGCGCTGTGTGATCAGAGCAATCCATTTGCTCCATGTAGCGTCAGTGGTCAGGTGGGTAGAGGGAACCTTTCCTTTAAACATCCACCCCAGCACCGGTATTCAGGCTGCCAAGAGGAGTTGTGCTTCCATGCCAGTCACTCTGAGGCCCCTTGAACTACTTCATAGGTGGCCAAGATTTCCTCCTCTGGTGGAGTGTAGTTGGCTTCGGACCCTCTGTTGCTTTGGCTCCAGAATCCCAGTGGTCGGCATCGAGTCTCCCCAGGCAGGCACCTTCTGCCAAAGGCTCCAGGACAGACCATGGCTCCTGGCTGCAGAGTAGAGCACGTTCTTCACCTCTGGTCCTGTCCTGACTGGGCCAAGGGCTACGGCATGAGTGATCTCCTGCTTGATCTGTGCAAAGGCTTGTTGCTGCTCAGGGCCCCAGTGGAAACTGTTCTTCTTGCAGGTGACCAGGTGGAGAGGGCTCACAATCTGGCTGTGCTTGGGAATGCGCATTCTCCAAAAACCTATGGCACCCAGGAAAGCTTGTGTTTCCTTCTTGTTTGTTGGTGGGGATTTTGCAGTGTTCCTGTTGATGACCTCAGTGGGAATCTGATGCTATCTGTCTTGCCGCTTTACACCCAGGTACTGGATCTTTCGGGGAAGGTCCTTTGATTTTGCTCTTCTTGATGGTGAAGCCGGTTTCCAGTAGAATCTGGATGATCTTCTCTCCTTTCTCAAACACTTCCATTGCTGTGTTCCCTCACGCAATGATGTCTTCAATGCAGTGCAAGTGCTCTGGAGCCTCACCCTTTTCCAGTGCAGCCTGGATCAGTCCATGGCAGATGGTGGGGCTGTGCTTCCACCCCTGAGGCAGTCGGTTCCAGGTGTACTGCACGGCCCTCCAGGTGAAGGCAAACTGAGGCCTGCATTCTGCTGCCAAAGGAATGGAGAAAAATGCATTGGCAATGTCAACAGTGGCAAAGCACTTTGCTGCCTTGGACTCCAGCTCGTACTGGAGTTCCAGCATGTCTGGCACAGCAGTGCTCAGCAGTGGAGTCACTTCATTCAATGCACGATAGTCCACAGTCAGTCTCCATTCTCTGTCAGATTTGTGCACAGGCCAGATGGGACTGTTCTTCTCCTCAGCCCTTCAACCCCTGAGTGAAGACAACAGCCCTTCCTACAAAAGCACATTTGTTCAGGTGATGTTCAAGGGAAGAGCTGCAGAGCTACTTTCATCTGCTGGCTCAGAAGTACTCAGTGTCTCTTTAGGACCTCCAGATCCCTTGGAAGGTGAGACCACCTGGAGACCAGAGAAGACCAGCTGGAGCTCCAGGCACAGCTGATTATTGGCACAGCTGAGTCTGTGGGAAGCTCCCATAGCTCCTGCCTTCTCCCTCCCTGTTGACAGCTCCCTCCCTCCAGCCCTCAGACCCTACCTGTGGTAGTTGGTGTTTTACAGCTGTTTTAACATAAAAGTTAGATTTCCTATGTTAGTCAGTTATAATGGTTTCTCCCATGTACCCCAATGGTTTCTCCCATGTACCCCATTTTGTTCCCCCCTAATGGTTCAGTCCTAAATTGTTTACCACAAAATTTTCCCACCACTTGTCTGCCCATCAGTGTGTCAGTCTCCCTGCTCCTCCCCTCATTCCCCTATAAGCCTTGTCATTCTCAGTTGTAGTATCCCTTACTCTTGTCAGTCTCTGTAGTCACTCCCCTTGTATTCTTGAATGTTCTGTGTCAGTTAGCTATGTCTCGATGGTTGATTGCTTTCTGAGGCTTCTTCCCTCCCCTGAGTGATCCTTATTGGAGTTGCTAAGTGATGTGTTCCTCCCCTAAGATCCCCTCATTGGGTGACGGTTGTATCCACCCCTTGCACCATCCCTTCTTTAAAAATGCTAGTCAGACCCATTTTCTTTGTGACTTGCACCTGACCCCTTTAAGGAATAAAGCCTCCTTGGAAACTCAGACAAAGCCTCCTTGGAAACTCAGACAAGTGATCCTTCCTTGTTTCCTTTATCTCTGATTTCTCGTGCTGTGCTCCTGCTGTGTCACCCACACCGTAGTGATTACCGCCACCGTAGACGGTCTCGGCAGAGATCAGGGGGCAGCCACTCTCGTGTGTGCCCTCGGCCACCAAGGGTGTGCCAACCAGAGAAACTCCATCCCATGGCTGCAGAGCATTTCCACACCTGCCCATCCCCTTTCTTCCCTTCCAGTTTATCCCTTTGCTTTGCCTTCCATTAATAAACAGTTTGGCTTCTTCGCTTTACCTGCATCTCTGTGGAGCTGGAGCGATGCAAATCCAGGGCCCTGGCACACACAGGCCCCTCCTGCCGTTCCCTTCCACGCCGTGTTTTGTGCACAGACACAGAGGAACAAGGACAGATCAGGCTGGAAATGTCCCTGTGCTGAAGGTGCAGTTCCACAACACTGTGGAGTTACAGATGGAGCCCCTCGACATTGGAAGAGCCAAGCTGAGAATGGATGCTCTGAACCCAGCTGTGAGGGATTCCATGGCAAGCATCCATGGAGGGCAAAGGAGCTTGGAATGCTGGAAGGTTTCAAGAACAGCTTCCTGAAAGCACAGCAGTGCTCCATCCCTGCACAGGATCAGGAAGAGGGAAGAACCAGAGACTATTCGGGTTTAACAGAGAGCTTTGGCTGTGCCTAAGAGCAAATGAATCAGCAGCACAGTGCCCAAGACTCAGACGCGCAATCGTGCCGGTGCCCGGAGCGCTGTCAGGCAGTGCCGGGATCCCGGGTGTGCTTCTGGTCCCCACAAGTGAGGAATGGCAGCCTCAGGCTCAGACCCAGCCAGAAAGCCAACCAAGTGAGACCAGAGGGAGGGCACCCTTCCAGTTTCTCTTGGGCATGGCCGCAAAACAGCCCCTGCTGCTTCTTCCTCTGCCTGTGTTTGGGCTGTGCTGGTGGCAGAGCCAGCCAGGTTGGGCTATGTGTTCCAAAGCCTGTTGGGAGCAGGAATGGAAAGTGCTGTGTGCACAGCAGAGAGTCCTGGAAGAGCATGCTGTGCTGTGCTGGCAAGAGCATCCTGTGGGGACAGGGCTCTGGGCTCTGGCTGGGAACAGCCTGGTTTTGGTGCTGTGAGCACAGGCAGGCGCTCAGGCAGGTGAAGAGGCAGCGGGCAGCTTGTGTTTGTAGAGGGCCTGGGGCTGCACCTCTGAACTTCCACCTGGAAACACACTTGGGGGAATAGGAGCTAGAGCTGGAGGGCCTGTCCTGAAAGGACCTGGAGTCATTCAGCCTTGCCAGATTTCTTAAGAGTGTGTTGGTGTTTCCCAGGAAAGCTGCACATTTGGGGAAATGCCTTTGGAGGAAAGGGGCTTGCTTCTCAAGGAAAGTGCTTCCCAGGGAGCTCCAGTGAGGTAGGTGCAAGTGTCCCCCTTTGGCTCTCTGTGCTCCTCTCAGTCCTTGAGGCCCTTTACCCTTGGCAGAGGGGCAGGGCAAGGGAGAAGGCTGTGAAGAGCAGGTTAGGCATCCGCCTGGACCTGCAGAGACCAACCCAAGCACTTGCAGTAGGGTGTGTTCCCCCCTTTGGACAGAGGTGTGAGCAGGAGCATCTCTGTCCAGCCACGAGCCCCAAAGCTCTGCTTGAGAGCTGTGAATTAAAGGCCTTTACGCACACACTTTTCTCATCTTTCCTGTCTGATGTGTTTCAGCTCTTGACATATGCATTTTCCTGCTGCTTGGTGGAAGCTGCTGTGGCCCAGGGCCAGCACAGAGCTGGGCTGTGTGGGCCAGGCAGCATGGAGAGCCTTGGCTGATCTTGCTGTGTCCCTGGCCTCAGAAAAGGCTTGGAAGATTTGCCTCCCGAGGAATCCTGCTCATTGGCTCTCCCTGTGCATCTCGGAGAGAACAAGGTGGGCATTTCTGGCAGCTGGACATCAGCAGGCCTTAAAATGGGGGCATGTTGTGGAGCGAGCCCAGCTGAGATACCCTGAGAGGAGCCCAGTGCTCCTTGCTCCCCCTTTGCTGACATGTGAGTGTTTGTCTGGTTTTGGGATGGCCCTGGCTGTGTCAGGGGTGCTACGTGGACATGAGACAGCCGGTCCTGTCCCGCTGGGTCCCAGCAGTGCCTCGCAGCAGCCCTGCATCTGTTGCGGTGTGTTGCAATGTCCTGTTTTAAACTTCCGAGTCCCTTCCCAGGTGTGCCTATACCTCTCTCCCTTCCCCCTCGCCCCCTTGCTGAGTGAGTCCTGTCAATCGGGCTTAAGATTCCAGCAAGGCGTCATGTGGTTGGTCAAATTCAAAAGATGCTCCTCAGGCCTGGAGGACATTGGACCGTATAGGTGTCCCTAGTCCCTTGAGACCCTGCCCCTTTCACTTGGTTGGTAGCTCACCTGTCCCCTCCCCGTCCCCTGTCCCTGAGCTTAAAAGGTTAATCAGACCATGCGGCCGGTATTCTGTTGGAGCAGTTGCCCCGGGTCAGAGCTCTGTAACCATGGAATAAACATCTGGACATTAAACCCTCCAGCGGAATCCTCTCCTTTCTCTCTTCACCATTGCCAGAAGCTCTCTCTCCTGAGGTAAACGGAGTTCCTGACAAGCCTGGACTTGTTCAGTGCCCTGCTGCAATCTCCAGCAGCCAAGGTATCTCTGGGGTGATCTACACCACAGTGCCGCCTTTGGCCCAGCAGCGAAGGTCAGACTGGCCCAGGCACCACCTAACTGGTAATATTGGGATTCCTATTCCAATATATTGGCGTCCCTGAGGTGGGCAAAGCGACTCTGCAGCCCGAGAACGGACTCGCAGTACCTCAGAAAAGCTTTTGGCAGCCGTGCATCCAGCTAGAAGGGCTTTTGTTGCATCACCCTCAGCTAGAGACTTTGGGAATATTCCCAGAAGTTTCATGGACTGTTCGGCGCCTCTGGAAAGCCCAGCTCCATTGTAGTGAGCAGATTTTCCAGAGGGAGAAGAGGGTAGCCTCTCTTGCCCAGCGAGAGGTCCTTTTCCGGTGAAGAGACCTACCTGCCTGTACCCAGCCTACAGCTTCCATTTCACGTGAGTATCTCTGCTTTTGGTAGAGCAGAAGCTCAAAAACAGAGTCTGCCGTGAGTTCTGTTCCTTTTTGCCTTTGCATTTTTGGCTGCGCAGCCCCAATGACGAGAATTCATTGCGTTCTAGGCTTTTAGCTTTCTGCCGCGTGTTTCACTGTCTTTTGGAATTTGCGCCGGAGCGGGATCGCTCTCTGCCCTTCCCCCCCGGCTCGGCAGCGTGTTCGGCTCTCTACACGTGGTCGGGAGACTCTCTCTCTTTCTCTGTGCGGGGGAGGGGGGGGCTCTCGGCTCACTGCTCCGCGGAGGACTCTCTTTCTCTCTCTGTGTGGGGGAGGGGGGGGGGGCTCTCTTTCCACGTGGCCGGGGGATCTCTCTTGGTGCGGAGTCGGGAGTGTTCTCTGCATACGTGGCGCGGCCGGAGAGCCCCGGTTTCGGCTTGCCACGTGGAGTGGCTGCTCTCTCTGCTCCGCGGGGGGGGCTGCATTCCACCACGGGAGAGGCTTTGTTTCTGCCTCGGTTTGGCAGGGCGTGGCCTGCTGCTGCTGCCCGGGAATTTTAAAAACAGTATATACAGCTGCATTGTGAAGCTTTTGTCTGCTCGTTATCGCTTTCTATCTGTAGTTTTTTTTTAGAAATTGGTAGCTGATTTTAGCTTTGTTTTTGGTCAGGCGGGATTAAGTACTTTGCTTTTTACATCTAATATGGGTTCCAAACTTAGCAGTGTACAAAAAGGAGTGTATTATAATATTGTTAGCATTTTAGTCAATGGTAATGTGAAATTCTCTAAAGGAAAATTGAAACAGTTTATAAGATGGCTTTTTCTGCAGTTCCCAAACATTTCCCCTGAAGAAATCCACAATATTCAATTCTGGGATAAAGTTGGGAATGAATTGATAACCTTAGGACAATCTAGCAAATCACCCTCAGCTAAATTTGTGTTCTGGAGTTTACAAATTCGAACAGCATTGCTCAAACAAAAGGAAATGGAGAAAAAGCCAAATGTAAAGCCAAGTACCTCTGCTCACCCTGTTTCTCCCTCTCCTAGCTCAAAAACCCCTAAACCTCCTTACCCAAAACTTAGTAGCTTTCCGGACAGCAGTGATGTCCAAAATGGCCCCCAGTCCCTAGGGGGTCCGCAAAATGGTGGACACCACGTGGCGTCTTCCCAAACCTGGTCTTCTTCTTCCCAAAATCCTCTTAAGCATTCCAAAATTCCTGCCCCATCCCCCTCTCCTCCTGTTCCTCGTGACACCTTCCCCCCTCCCCCCGCCTTTCCTGCAGTACCCTTGGCTCCGCCCCTCTACTCCTCCCAAGGGGCGTCTGCTGACGTGATGTCACCAGGCGTCCCCGCCCCCTGCCTGTCCCTTGTCCCCGCCCCTTGTTCCCACAGTTGCCCCGCCCCCTGCCAGCCCCTTGTCCCCGCCCCTTGTTCCCACGGTTTCCCCGCCCCTTGCCACCTTCCTGTCCCCGCCCCCTCCCCGGGTTCCCACGGTGGGGACACACCCACTGCCTGTCCCCAAACCTGTAGCTGTGATCCCAATGCTTCTGATTCTGGGGATACAGAGCAGGGGACAGCAGACCCAATGCAAAGTGCCATGTTGTCACTAGCTCCTGTTACGTTTCAGCCTGCAGCTCAAGCCAGGGCAGCTCCAACTGCTAATTGGAGCTCCTTTGGACGACAATTGATTAAAGAGATCTGTAAATCTCATAAAGAATATGGTCCACACATATTTCCATATTTCCGTGGCCTTTTAAATTCTGAATTTAGTAGGATTGTGGTAGTCCCACATGATTTAAAACAGCTTTTTTCCTGCCTCATGACCTCCACAGAATTCAAATTATGGGAATCAGCATTGAAACAGCTGCTAAAAGATGCTCTCCCAGGCTTACAGGCTGATCCAAACACAGCAAAAGACAACAGTGGTAACCCTATCACCATTGAGCACCTCTGTGGTGAGGGCCAGTGGTCTTCTCCCTCAGTCCAAGCTACTGCAATTCCTGCAGAAACACTCGAGAAAGTAAAAGAAGCAGCTGAAAAAGCATTCTTTTCCCTCCAACCTGAGGGGCCTTTTAAGCCCTATAGTAAAATTAAACAGCTGCCATCAGAGCCTTTTTTGAAATTTGTAGAAAGGCTAACTAGAGCCATTGAAATACAGGTTAAAAAGGAAAATGCTAGGGAAGCAATTTTAGAAGAAATAGCGTTTACAAATGCAAATGAACAGTGTCGAGCGGCAATCCTGAGCCTTCCTATAGAACCTCCCCCTACATTAAAAGATATGCTTTTAAACTGTAACAGGAAAGTGCCTCTGATGACTGTGGCTGAAGACACCAGACCAAGGCTGCTGCCAAGACCACCTCAGCGTGTCGCTGTTGCCAGCCCTGCACCTTTTCCCTCAGCACAGCAGTACCCTGGGCAGCAGCGGAGACCGGCAATGGTTGAGCCCACTAAACCATGCCTGCTTTGTAATAAGCTAGGGCACTGAAGTAACCAGTGCCCCCTGAAAAAGGAATTTGATGAATTTAAAAATAGCAGGGGAAGAGAACTACAAGCCCTCCCTGGGGGTCAACAACAAAAAAACGAAGAATAAAGCACCAGCCTGCCAGGCGTGCAGACATAAAAAGAGCAGGCCAAGAGAATAAGGGTAGCAAAATAAATCAAGCGCGCGATAATATTAACATTTGTGTAAGTGAAGCAGGTGCTTCAAAGACCAAGTCTGCTAGTCCACTGTTGAAAGTGAAACAAAATAACCTTTGTTGTGACTTAAGTGATTCTGTATTAACCGCATGTTCTGTCAATGAGCCTTACAGGTTGCAGCTGAGAGAGTCACTCCACCTGAAGGACACTGACTGGCATTTTGTCTCTGTAAATCCTGAACAGAAGGGTACTTGGAACCAAATTCGTTGTAAGTACATCATCACTGGGGACAAAAACACACCACAAGAGATTGAAATTGCTCCGGGAATGACAACATCAGATCCCAAGCAATTTGTTCCCAGCCTGCACTGTTTCCACCCACCCCTGTTTCTTCCCAAGGGACAAATTGTTGCTCAAGCTATCCCTGTGCCATCTTTACCTGAAAATGTCGATAAACAAGGGCCCACAGTCGCCCGGGTCCAAGTTATTGGGACAGATAAACCCAAATTGTGGTGCAATGTCAGTGGGGGTGGGGAGTCTAAACGCATTGAGATGCTTGTAGACACAGGTGCAGACTGCACAGTGATTCCAGTACAAGACTGGCCAGCACACTGGCCTTTACAAAATGTTGCTGGTCACCTTCGAGGTGTAGGAGGTCTCCAATTGGCAAGGCAATCCAAGAGCATTATTCAATTCGAGGGTCCAAACGGACAATTGGCAAATATCCGTCCATTTGTGTTAGATTATTCAGAACCTTTGTTAGGGAGAGATTTAATGGCCCAGTGGGGTGTCACAATTGATATTCCAGACTCTCCACAGCATTTTTGTGCAGCAGTCATTGAACAACAGCGCCCCACCTAAAAACTTAAATGGAAAACAGACGAACCAGTTGATGTGAAACATGGCCACTCAGTAAACAAAAAATAAAGGTGCTTGAAGAGCTAGTACAAGAGCAACTAAGAAAGGGCCACATTGTGGAGACCATGTCCCCATGGAACTCTCCAGTGTTTGTCATCCAAAAAGCTGACAAAAAAAGGTGGCGACTCCTCTGTGACCTCCGACAAATTAATAATGTAATTGAAGATATGGGTTCTCCCCAACCTGGTATGCCATCCCCAACAATGCTTCCTAAAGATTGGAAATTAGCTGTTATTGATATTAAAGATTGTTTTTTCCAAATCCCATTGCACCCTGATGATGCACCGCGTTTGGCATTCTCTGTCCCTTCTATCAATTCAGAAGCTCCTATGAAAAGGTACCATTGGACCGTTCTTCCTCAGGGATTAAAGGTATCTCCAGCTATCTGCCAGTGGTATGTCTCTTCCCTGCTTTCCCCAGTTCGTGCAGCCGCAGAGAAGGCCATCATCTATCATTATATGGATGATATCCTTGTGTGTGCCCCCAATGATGATTTACTAACACATGCGCTTGACCTAACGATCGATGCATTGATTGTTGCAGGGTTCGAGCTCCAGGAAAAGAAAATTCAAAAGATGCCACCTTGGAAGTATTTGGGCTTAGAAATTGGAAATAAGACCATTGTTCCTCAAAAACTAGAAATCAATCTAAAGATCAAGACCCTTGCGGATGTCCACAAGTTGTGTGGGTCTTTGAATTGGGTAAGACCATGGCTTGGTCTGACTAATGAAGACCTTGCCCCTCTTTTCAATTTATTGAAAGGGGGAGAGGACCCAGGGGCTCCTAGGTCTATTACCCCAGAGGCACGGAAAGCTCTAGAAAAGGTTCAGATTGCAATGTCCACAAGACAGGCCCACCGATGCCGGCCTGATCAGCCATTCAAATTTATCATCCTAGGTAAGTTGCCACACCTCCATGGAATTATTTTCCAGTGGGAGGAAAAACAAACACCTAAGGCAAAGGACACACCAAAAAAGGACCGGGACCAGAGGGACTCTCTCTTGATCATACAATGGGTTTTCCTCAGTCACAAAAGGTCCAAGACACTGACAAAGCCTCAGGAACCTGTAGCAGAACTGATCCGGAAAGCAAGGACCCGGATCAGGGAGTTAGCAGGATGTGATTTTAAGTGCATTCACATTCCAGTTGAGTTAAAATCAGGTCAAAATACTATGAAAATACTGGAACAATTGTTTCAAGAAAATGAAGTGTTGCAGTTTGCTCTGGATTCCTACTCAGGACAATTTTCAGTAGCACGGCCCGCTTGCAAATTGTTTGAACAAGATGTTCAATTTACTTTAAAATTAAGAACTGCTCTAAGTAGGAGACCTTTAAAAAGGGCTCTAACTGTCTTTATAGATGCGTCCGGGAGGTCCCACAAGTCTGTTATGACTTGGAAGGATCCTCAAACCCAGCAGTGGGAGACGGACATTGCTGAGGTGGAAGGTTCACCTCAGGTTGCTGAATTGGCTGCGGTTGTTAGGGCTTTTGAAAGGTTCTCAGAACCATTTAATCTGATTACAGACTCTGCATACGTGGCAGGAGTAGTATCCAGAGCAGATCAAGCAATACTGCAAGATGTATCTAACATTGCACTTTTTGAATTGCTCTCAAAACTGGTAAAGTTAGTCACTCACCGAGAGCAACCCTTTTATGTGATGCATGTCAGGTCACACACTGACTTGCCAGGGTTTATCGCTGAAGGCAACAGAAGGGCAGATGCTCTTGCTGCACCTGCAGTGATGGCCACTCTCCCAAATGTTTTTGAACAGGCAAAAATCAGCCACCAGCTTTTCCACCAAAATGCACCTGGCCTGGTTCTCCAGTTTAACATCACTCGAGAGCAGGCCAAAGCGATTGTGGCCACGTGCCCAAATTGCCAACAACATGCACTCCCTACAGTGAGTACGGGAGCAAACCCAAGGGGACTGAACAGTTGTGAACTGTGGCAAACAGATGTAACACACATACAGGCTTTTGGACGGCAGAAATATGTTCATGTTAGTGTAGATACCTTTTCTGGAGCGGTCTATGCTTCTGCCCACACAGGAGAATCATCTATTGATGCTATTAAGCACCTCTTACAGGCTTTTTCTTTCATGGGCATCCCCAAGGAGCTGAAAACTGATAATGGGCCTGCTTATAAATCCAAGGAATTCGGGAGCTTCCTGCAGCAATGGGGAGTAGAGCACAAAACTGGCATCCCCTACTCCCCTACAGGTCAAGCCATTGTAGAAAGAACTCACTGTGATATTAAAAGGGTCCTGGACCAGCAACAACAGGTTCTGAAGGTAGAACCTCCCCACATCCGGTTATCCAGGGCACTATTCACAATCAATTTTCTGAATTGTTCTTTTGACAGCCTGAACCCACCCATCCTACGCCACTTTGGGGGGAGCAGTCACAAGTTGATAAAAGAAAAACCTCCGGTTTTAGTAAAAGACCCTGAGACTTGGAAAATGGTGGGACCTTACAAATTGGTTACTTGGGGATGTGGATACGCCTGTGTGTCCACCCCCTCTGGTTTAAGGTGGGTTCCTTCCAAATGGGTAAAGCCCTATGTTCCCAAAGTCTCAGAGAAATCTGCAGAAGCGCCCCAGGTTGCTCACGCTGCCTGGAGAAGAAAACGCCGCACGCGTTCTCTGGAGGAAATTCCATTTAAGCCTCCTATCTGGAATAGCTTGTAATATATGTCTGTCTCAAGTTCCTTGTACCAGCTTAGATCCCACTGTTCGTGTGAAGCCTCGAGATGCCATGAGACCGAGCCTGCTTCTCGTCCTACTCGTGATCATCCCACCTGCGATCTCCTACATAGTACCGCAGCCCAAACCATATATGGACTACCTTGGCAAAGGCTCTCAGACATCAACAGAGAAACTGACAACGAGCTGAATGGCCTTTTCAATGGCTGGGGAATCTCGGGCTGGTTGGGATCTATTCTGAAAACTGTATTTTTAGTGCTGTTTTTTTTAGTTATAGTTATTGTAGTTGTTAGCATTGTTTTTGGACTAATCAAACGCATGGTTCTCAAGTTAATCTCAAGCTCATCTCCCTCTCCTGAGGTCTACCATTTGGAAGCCCTCAGTGCTCCAGTGGATGACCTAGAGGCCTCAGTGGAAAACACTGACCCTCCTGTAGAAGAAGAACCGATTTACCAACCATGGTTTGGCAACCATTCTGCACCATAAACACAGTCCTCTTCTTTTTAAACAAAACTAGGGGGAGAAGTTGTGGTGTGTTGCAATGTCCTGTTTTACCTTCTCCCTTCCCCCTGGCCCCTCGCTGAGTGTGCCCTGTCAATCAGGCTAACATACCAGCAAGGCGTCGTGTGATAGGTGTCCCTAGTCCCTTGAGACCCTGCCCCTTCACCTGGTTGGTGGCTCACCTGTCCCCTCCCCTTCCTCTGCCCTGAGCTTAAAATGTTAATGAGACCATGCGGCCTCTATTCTGTTGGAAGAATTGTCCCAGTGCAGACCTCTGCACCCATGGAATAAACATCTGGATATAACCTTCCAGCAGAATCCACTCCTTCTTTCTCTCCACCATCGCCAGAAGCTGTCTCCCCTGAGGTAAACGGAGTCCTGACAAGCCTGGACTTGCCCCGCTGCACTCTCCAGCAGCCAAGGTATCTCTGGGGTAAAACACCGCAGTGCTGCCTTTGGCCCAGCAGCGAAGGTCAGAACTGGCCCAGGCACCATCTAACTGGTTATATTGGGATTCATATTCCAATAGGGCCTCATGGAACCAAAGGAGCATTGTGAAACAGCAAAGCCTCATTGAACCAAGGGCACAATAGTGACACTGTGGAGCTCCATGGGACCACAGGTACATTGTGACACAGCATGGCTGCAGGAAACCATGGGGACCATTTCTACACCTTGAGGCCTTGTGAAACCAAAGGGCCATTTGGGCACTTTGTGTCTCCGTGGAACCAAGGAGTCCATTGTGGTACTAGGAGGCCCTGTTGGGCAATTGTGGCACTGTGTGGCACCATGGAACCAAGGGACCACTGTGACACTATAGGAACTAAGGATGTGACATCTCCATGGAAATAAGGATCTTGGAACAGTGTGGGACTCATGGAACCAAAGGTCTATTGTGACATCGCAGGGCCTCATGGATCTAAGAGGGGACAATTGTGACGCTGTGGGACCCAGTGGAAGCAAGGGGCCAGTGTGGCACAGCTGGGCCTCATGCAGCCAAGGGGCCACTGGGGTCCTGAGGAGCCCAAAAGAACCAAGGGTCGATTTTGGCACTCTGCAGCTGTGGAGACCCTGAGAGGCATTCGCCGGGTTAGGGAGACACAAGAAACTTCCCTCAAAAGCTGTTTGACCCCATTGGCTCCATCCCCTTGTTCTGTGTCCCTCAGCCACTCCCTCCCTATTGCCCCATAGGCCCCATCTTTGTACTGCCCCCATGGCACTGATCAGCCCCTTCCTCTGGAGATACAGAAACCTGGACTCCCCCCAGGAGTCCTGCCTTGTGACCCTGAACATCTCACTGCACGGCTGAATTAAGCATCAGTGGGTACTATGCAAAGGCCCTTTTTGCTTCCCTACCCTGGGCTTTATTAGCAGCTATTGCGGCTGCAGCAATGGCCCATTATGGCAGTGTGGATCCAAGGACACCATGGTGACACTGTGGGACCTCATGGATCCAAGGGGCCATTGTGACACTGAAGAACTTCATGGAACCCAGGGTCCATTGTGACACAGCAGGGCCTCATTGGAACAAAGGAACCATTGCTGACAGTACAGAAACTCATGGAAACAAGGTGCCATGGTGACACAGCAGGCCACATGGAACCCAGGAGACCAGTGACATTTAGGGACCTCATTTCTGGAGGGTCCATTATGACACTGCAGAAACAAGGAGACCATTGTTGATATTATGGAAGCTCATGGAACCAAGCAGCCATTGTGACACTCCAGGGCCTTGTTGAACCAGGCAGACCATGGTGACACCACAGAACCTCATGGCACTGAGGGTTTATTGTGGCATAGCAGGGGCCATGGAGCCAGTTGTCCATTGTGACAGTATGGATCTGTGGAGACCATGGTGACACCATGGAAGCTTATGGAACAATGGGTCAATTGTGACACAGCAAGGTCTCATGGAACCAAGGAGACCTTTCTGAAATCATGGAACCCTGTGGAACCAAGGGTCCATTGTTACAGTCCAGAGCCAAGGAGACCATTGTGAGCGTACAGAACCTCACGGGAACAAGATTCCATTGTTATGCAGTGGGGCTTCATGGAACCAAGGAACCACTGTGACAGAGCAAGGCCACATGAAACCAAATGGTCCATGGAGATACTGCAGATCCAAGGAGATCATGGTGATGCTATGGAACCTCGTGGAGCCAGGGGACCATTGTGACACTGTGGGGCCCCGTGAAACCAAATATTCATGGTGACACAGCAGGGCTGCTTGTGACCAATTGTCCATTGTGACACTGCAGATCCAAGAGACCAGGGTGACACTGTGGGAGTTGATGGAACCAAGGGGCTGTTGTGACACTGAGGGGCCCCATGAAACCAAATATTCATGGTGACATAGCGGAGCTGCTTGTGACCAATTGTCCATTGTGACACTGCAGATCCAAGAGACCAGGGTGACACTGTGGCAGTTGATGGAACCAAGGGGCTGTTGTGACACACCAAGGCCTCGTGGAACCAAGGAGAGCATTGTGGCAGTGCAGAACCAAGGAGGCCATTTTGGCAGTATGGAACCCAATGGAACCAAGGTCCATTGTTCTATAGCAGGGCTGTGGAGAGTTTTATTAATAGTTGGTTAGCTGAGAAAGGCCATGCTGACATAATGCCGCTGGTTAAGCTAAGAGAGGGAAATCAGCAGTCAGCAAGCTGAAAGAAGATGTCAGCAATTAGCAATCAGTGACCTTGCTGCAACATGAGGAAAGGGAGTAGAGATTATTCCTGAATATCTCCTAAGAATATGTAGAATGTATCAAAAGTAGAACCATAGGAATGCAGAAGTAGGTGTAGCTGCTGATATGTAACTAACCAATGCTGAGCTCAACTTTTGCAATATGCATGAAGTTCATTACGAACTGAATTTAACCCGCTGTACTGATCAATAAAAACGGGGCTTGTGATGATCAATTCATGTCCTGGTCTCCTTCCTTCGTCAAATGGTGGAGAATGCGGGCAACGCTGCGGGCAACGATGCGGGCAACGATGCGGCAACGTTGAACCTCTGTCCTTTTTTCTCGGATTACAAAGAGAAAGGGAACTCGCCACGGTCGAGGAAGTTGTGTGAGGATCCCTGCAGCCGGGACGGTGCCGGATTTTTAAAAAAGCACCCTTGAGGATCACAACGGTGACTCAAGCCATCTACGTGTCGCAGGAGCCTGGAGACCTGCAACAGTGCGCACTGATTAATAGGTATGGATAGGCAAGCGGCATATGATCTCTTCTCCTCATATTTAGAAAGGCGAGGAGTAAAAGAGATAGATATAAAAAAGGAATTACCGGGGTTATTAGCTTACGGCTATGCTAGAGATATATTTAGTTACCCGCACACAGTTCATGAGCTATCAGAATGGAAAAAGTTTGGGGAAATAGTATTGGATACAATGTTAGACGGTGATAAGTCAGCTAAAAAATTCGGGAAGTTATGGCGGGTGGTGTATAATGCGTTACTTCAGCAGGTCTCTGAGAGAAAGGCAGCAGAAAGGGCGACAGAAGCTCATAAGAGGAATATAGGATATGGTCGTGAGGATGATCCTTTAGCACCTTCTGTAACTAAGATACTGATGCCTAAGAGTCCCCAGCATAGTGGTGTGGAGGATTTGCCTATAGACATAGCGGAACCGTCTGCACCTCCCTTGTCAGAGGGGGGAGGCGAGTCGGATGGGGGAGGTAAGAGCAAACCAGCTTTGCCTCCGCCGCCGGCTTCAGGCGGGTCGGATGGTGGGGGTGGGAGCAAGCCAGCTTCGCCTCCGCCTCCAGCTTTACCTTCGCCGCTACCCCCGAGCAGGCCGGCTCCGGTTACAGCTCCAGTGGGGGGGCCGCTTCCCCCCCGCGAGCCAGCTCCGCTCGAGCCAGCTCCGGTTTCACTGTCAGCTCCGGCGGGGGGGCCGCTTCCCCCGCACGAGCCAGCCTCTGCTTCACCGCTTTCCCCGTGTGAAAACTCGGTGTCTGCACCGAAATGCCGGCAGCATAGCACCCCCAAAGAGCCAGCTCCCATCCCAGGGGCACACCGTGATCTATGGGGGGAAATGGCTAATCAAAGGAGGGAAACTTGGGCTGCTGTGGCAAAAGAATTAATGCAAATGGGGGATGGCGAGGCAGTGAAAATAGCTTCTAGCCTTGCATGTCCGGTTACATACACA
Source organism: Zonotrichia albicollis (assembly GCF_047830755.1). Lineage (NCBI taxonomy): Eukaryota > Metazoa > Chordata > Aves > Passeriformes > Passerellidae > Zonotrichia > Zonotrichia albicollis. The sequence continues at coordinate 1,658,011 of NC_133855.1, forward strand.
CCACAGTATGATGCACAAGGGAACCTTACGCATAATATAGCAGCATATTCTCCCTTAGATTGGAAGTTGTTAACCCAGCTATGTTCCACGGTTAGTCAGTTTGGAGTAAAAAGTGAACCTGTTAAGCAAATGTTAGATTATCTTTTTAATACCCAGATTTTATGCCCAAATGATTTAAGAGGAATAGTGCGTTTAATATTCACTCAACATCAACAGTTATTGTTTAATGCACATTGGCAAGTGTTAGTAAACGAATCAGTTGCTGTACAACGAGCCCAAGGAGACCCATTACATGGGGTAACAATGGATGAGCTCATGGGCTTAGGGGCATATTTGCGTACAGAGGCACAGATGATATCGGGACCGGATAAGCTTAGAGAGGCTATGCGATTAGTGCATGCAGCAATAGATATGGTTAAAGAGCCAGGGGTGTTACCAACTTATATGGGTATTAAGCAAGGTAGAGAAGAATCATTTGGAAATTTTTTTGATAGGGTAGCTATTGCTGTAGATCGGGCCGGTGTGGCAGACTAACTTAAGGGGGCACTATTGAAGCAGTGTGCCTTGCAAAATAGTAATCCAGCAACCCAAAGAGTGTTAACTACTTTGGGAGCAAATTGGACCATTGAGGAAGCATTAGAGCGAATGGCATTAATGCCAATGGCTTCGCAGGCATTCATAGCAGAAGCTCTAAAGGAATTAGGATTGGGGTTACAAAAGCAGGCAGAGTCTAATCAGAATCAGGTGTTAGCTGCTCTTGCTCCTCTCCGAAGCGGCTCACTGGCATTCACGCAAGGAGGTTCAAGGCCATTTATCAAGTGTTACCGGTGCGGCACTGAGGGACACACACGCCGAGCCTGCAGAGCAACTGGTATATGGTGTCAACACTGCCGATCCAGCTCCCACAATACCACAGCTTGTAGGCGGCGGTCGGGAAACCATCAGTGGAGCGCGCTTCACGGGGGCCGCGCCCAGACACAAGTTGCCGCTGTGACACTGGAGACACCAGCTGCCGCAACATTGCTGCCACCTCCTGTCTGCAACCCGCAACAACAGGGAGCCTCGGTTTGGACTTATCAACAGCAGTAGACGTCACACGAATGACGTCTACGTGGAGAATCGGCCTGAGAAGATACCAACTGGAGTAAAGGGTCCTCTTATATTAAATGGACAAACATGTGGAGCATTATTATTAGGACGCTCTTCTACAACTATGTTGGGATAATTTGTTTTGCCTGGAGTTATTGACGCCGACTTTACAGGGGAAATACAAATCATGGCTTACACCCTTTATCCTCCAATTAAAATAACAAAAGGACAACGTATTGCACAATTGGTACCACTATCACAAATGACATCGGGAACACGGGATGAAAAAGGTTTTGGCTCTACTGGTGTTACACTTTTAACTGTGGATTTACAAAATAGACCAAAGCAAAAAGTTGAAATTACTTATGGGCATCAAAGCATAAAACTTTATGGATTATTGGATACAGGAGCAGATACCAGCATTATTTCTCCAGAAGCATGGCCACAACATTGGCCTCTATTCCCATCAGCAAACATGCTCACAGGAGTAGGAGGATTTACATTGGCAAGCAGGTCACCTTCTTGGCCTGTGTGCATTGAGGATCAACAAATATCTGCTGTGTTTTCAATTGTGCAACTGCCTCCTACAGTCTCCTGTTTAATTGGAAGGGACATTTTAACACAATTGGGAGTGGTGTTAACTAATCAGCACCCTTTGGGGTAATTGCCATTGCTTGGACTTTCCCCATTCCACTCACCTGGAAGACGGATACACCGGTGATGGTTAAGCAATGGCCACTAAAAGGGGAAAGCCTTATGCATGCTCATGAATTAGTGGAGGAACAATATTCAAAGGGACATTTAAGACTTTCCACGAGCCCTTGGAATACACCTATTTTTGTGATCAAAAAGAAATCAGGGAAATATCGTTTAATAAATGATTTGCGGGCTGTAAATGACCAAATGGAACCTATGGGGGCCTTACAACCTGGTCTTCCAAATCCAGCTATGATTCCAGAACACTGGCCACTCTTAATTATTGACCTAAAGGATTGTTTCTTCACCATTGCCCTGCATCGTAATGATATGAAGAGATTTGCTTTTACTTTACCAGCTATAAATCGTGGAGAACCAGACAAAAGATTTGAATGGATATCTCTTCCACAGGGCATGCGTAATTCTCCCACTTTATGTCAGCTTTATGTTGATACAGCATTACAGCCACTACGTCGCAGATGGCCAGCAACTATAATATATCATTACATGGACGATATTTTGTTTGCACAGCAACAACCATTTTCCTCTTTGCAGACTGACATTATTAAAAATACTCTTGCTGCATATTCACTTGTTATTGCTTCAGAGAAAATTCAAACTACAAAGCCCTGGAAATATTTGGGATGGACTTTGATGGATCAAATAGTGATACCTCAAAAATTGGAATTACAATTGGACATTAAGACTCTACATGATGCACAGAAGTTGCTGGGAGACTTACAGTGGCTGAAACCTATTGTGGGAATACCAAATCATTTGTTAGAAGCCCTAGGGCCTTTGTTAAAGGGTGTTGACCCTACTACTCCTGTATGCCTGACAAAGGAGCATCGTCTTGCCTTGCAACAAATCAGTGACTGTGTACAACAGGGGTACGTGTCTCATTGACAACTCGACCACCCTATTGACCTTACTATCTGGAATAGCCCTTGCCACCTGCTTGGTGCTCTCTCTCAACAACAAAAGAAAACGGGGGAGATACGGGTGTTGGAATGGTTGTCTCCACCATTACAGCATAAGAAAACAATATGTTCAAAAATTGAACAATTGGCTGCATTAATCAAAAAGGGGCGTCTCAGAATTCTTGAAGTGGATGGTAGAGAACCTGCTACCATTAGATTGCCTATGGAAAAAGAAACCTTGGACTGGTACCTGATTAATTGGAAGGATTTACAGGAAGCATTATTGACATCGTCTGCAAAAGTAGATACCAGCAAATTAGTGCCTAAAGTTTTGCAATGGATGACAGAATGGAACTGGATTACTCAACCCTTGAGAGAAGAACGCCCTATAAAAGGAGCTATTACAGCCTTTACAGATGCAGGAAAGAAATCAAGGCGTGCTGCTGTCACTTGGCAAGAAAAAGGACAATGGAAACATCAAATCCTCACAGCAGACCCTGCGGATAGTTTACAAACTTTGGAATTGTTAGCAGTAGTATGGGCAGTATCCAACTTACAGGAGCCTTTAAATGTGGTTACAGACTCTATGTATGTTGCAGGAGTAGTCAGATGAATAGAGGAAGCAGCAATTAAGGAAGTGAATAATAAACGATTGTATGAGTTGTTGGTACAATTAAGGAAAGCTCTACGGGAGAGAAATGCAGCGTATTCTGTGATTCATATCAGGAGCCATAAATGGTCTGAAGGTTTAGGAGAAGGAAATGAACGTGCAGATAAATTGGTTACCCTACCCATTGATAACTCTTGTCCTATTGATAAGCATACATTGGCCAGAGAAGCACATAGTAGATATCATCAAAATGCAAAAGGATTAGCAAAGCAATTTGAATTGAGTTTGTCAGAAGCTAAAGCTATTGTTAGAGCATGTCCAACATGTAGTTATCATAATGGTGGAATAGGTTTAGGCATTGGAGTTAATCCTCGGGGTTTAGAAATAAATGAGAAATGGCAAATGGATGTTATACATATCGCTAGATTTGGTAAATTTAACTGTGTGCACGTCACTATAAACACGTATAGTCATTACATATGGGCTACGGCTCAGGCAGGAGAGAAAGCCATACATGTTATCAGACACCTGTTAAGTTGCTTCGCTGTCATGGGAGTTCCAAAGAGTATCAAAACTGATAATGCTCCAGCTTACGTGAGTGCTAGGGTTCAGAAATTTTTGAATCAGTGGTCAGTTAAGCATGTGACAGGTATTCCACACTCCCCTACTGGACAGGCAATAGTGGAAAGAGCAAACGGTACCCTTAAGCAATATATTGAAAACCATCAAGATTTGAGAGATCCACAAGCATTTTTGGCTAAGGTGTTGTATGTAATCAATCATTTATGTATTTTTGGGGAAGATGATACCCCTCCTGCAATTAAACATCATCCAAGGTCAGGTCAGGAAAATACTAAGGAAACAGAGGTCTGGGTTAATTATAAGAACCCCAGTACAGGATTATGGGAAAAACCTGCAAAAGTATTATATTGGGGTCGGGGGTATCTTTGTGTTTCCTCACCTACAGGGCCTCTGTGGGTGCCTGCTAAGTGGACTAAACCTGCTTTTAATGCAGCCTTTGGTGAACCGCCTCACGGAGGAGGACAGGGAGTGACTGGGAAAGAAACTGCTTCTGGTCCTACAACCGCTACTGCTACAGCTGAAGGGATACTCGAAAGCGGTGGACAGAGCACTGACACACTACTGTCGGACAACCCAGGAGCTGATTGGTTTTATTGACTCATTATCAACTTTTCGTTTAACAAATCCAGCAAAGGAACATTGCCTTGACTGTCACGATCCACATTGTGCTGCCTGGATAGCCCTACTTTGTGAGGGTTGTGATAGAACTTCTTAGTTAGAACAATCATTATTGTGAGATTTGTAGTGTCACACTTGTAAATACGAGCACCGGTGGAGTAAAAGTTGGCAAGATGAATTAAGGAGACAAACAGGGCAAAATGCGTATATAGCTCTAAGTCTTTATGAGTCTCCTGAACAGAAAATTCTTGCTTATTATCGATGGGAAGTACAATGTGTCGTTAATAGAATTAAGGTTCAAAGTAAATCACGCATAGTTTCTGTAAGGAGTAGGAAAGTATTTCCTTTAACACAGCGCTCAATTGTAGGGCCCTTCAAGGGAAATCCTGAAAGGGCACTAGACTGCTGCATTGAAAAGTTGCAGAAATTGAGTTTGCAAGTGGCAGGACCAGTAAAAGTAGGGGCAGCAAGATTAAAGATAGATAAGAAAAAGAAGGCAAAAAAAGGAACGACCTCGTGTAAATAAAGCTATTGGTGATTGCTAATTAACTTTCTATGATTAGGACACTTTTACAGTTGTGGGATCCTCGAGAGGATATAGTTGTTGAGGAAGATAACGAACAAGAACTACGATTGCAAAATAAAATACGTCTTGTGTTAAAGAAAGACCTTGAGCTATTAGCCTCATATAGTAAAAAAGCTAAAGAAGCTTTGCAATCACCACCATTGAATTGGTTGCATTGGATTGAAGAGACAGACTTTTATACTGGTCCTTACTTACATTCACTTCCTTGTTATGTTTGCAAAAGAGATAATGATAAGTGCTATGCATGGGTAGCTTTGCATTGTGCAGATTGTAATCGAGTTTATTGGTATTCACAAAGGTCAATAGGATATTTATGGTGTATACCTTGTTTTAGAAAGTAGATTCAAAATTTTGTCTGGGTTAGAGCTCTTGAACAAAGTACTAGCCTGCCAGGACGGACAAGATTACAGCTTTTTGAGAGTGCAGAACAAGAAATTATAGCATATCTTAGGTAGAAGTTGCAAGAAACACTTAGAATATTTGAAATTAATAAAGCCTCACGCATCATAGCAGCTCGCTGTAAAGCTGATTTGCCTTCAAACTTATCTCATGCTATACCTGTAATCAAAGATGCTGATTTAGAATTAGATCAGTGTATTCAAAAATTGATTCAGCCTTACAATAGACAATCTAGCAAACCAGGGAAAAGGCAACGAAGAAAAGAAAAACAAAGCAAGCAGAAGAAAAAATGAAGTTTGTTCTTATTATATTGCTCAATGCTGTAGTAAGTGAAGCAGTAGAAATAACACGTTTTAGTCAGCCAAGAGAAAATTTATGAGTGACGCTTGCTAACCAAATTAACCAATCATCGCTTTGTCTTAGTCTTGGAGGAGTCACTAACCCATTTTGAACATGCCTGGTGGGACTTCCGGTGTGGTCTCCTGGAGAATTTTGCAGTTTGATAAAAAATCAAACCTTATGTATGCCTAACATGTCAAACATCAAATTGCCAGGGCAACAAGAATATACTGCAGGTCAGAGTGATGGCTATCGTCAATGTTTACTGATCCAATCACTCAACACCTCTTTACATTCTCCTCCTGAGAAATTAGATCTTTTTAGCAGTACAAACGCCAGTTTGTCTAACACTACAGCTGGTGGATGGTTTAGCTTCAAATTTTCAAACCGACCAAAAGAAACATGGGCCACCCTAGATTCATTCCTGAATGTGAGTGGAATCTCTCCGCAGCATTACAGTAAATGTAACAGCACAAAAATCACGGAACCAATGAAATTACCCACAGAAATATTTCTAATTTGTGGAGACAGGGCGTGGAATGGTATACCAGCTAGACCACAGGGTGGACCCTGTTATTTAGGAAAATTGTCATTGTTTCACCCTAATGTGTCCTTGCTAATGCAGCTGAGTCAAAATTCAAACAGAAAGAGACGTAGCATACATGACTTAGACTGCAGCTCGATAGGAGATCCACAGTTTTGGGGCACATTCAAACAGGTGGTTGTTTCAACTATCTTGCCGGGAGGATCTGCCAATAAGGCTATGAATTTAGCAAAGCAATTAGGGTGCTGGGCAAAGGATGAGCTGAACAAGACATCACAAATTCTAGACATGCTAACCGCCGATGTGCAGAGTGTTAACCATGCTGTTTTGCAAAATAGAGCTGCCGTAGATTTTTTGCTCTTAGCACAAGGACATGGATGTGAAGAGTTTGAAGGAATGTGTTGCATGAATCTGTCTGATCATTCGGTGTCCATTCACACTAAGATAAAAGAACTGCAACAGGGACTTCACAATCTCAAGGAAGAAGAAGGTTTAGGAATTGACGAATGGCTTAAAAGCTTAGGACTTGGGCCATGGCTGAGGAACCTTGTGATCTATGCTATAGGACTGCTGGGTGTAATTTTACTGTTTTTGCTTATTATGCCTTGTATCTTTAATTGTATTCAAAACATGGTCAGCCGTACAATAGCAAAAACCTGGCAAACTAATCTCCTTGCTCAAGAAGAAAACGGGGGAAATGTGGAGAGTTTTATTAATAGTTGGTTAGCTGAGAAAGGCCATGCTGACATAATGCCACTGGTTAAGCTAAGAGAGGGAAATCAGCAGTCAGCAAGCTGAAAGGAGATGTCAGCAATTAGCAATCAGTGACCTTGCTGCAACATAGGGAGTAGAGGATAGGGAGTAGAGATTATTCCTGAATATCTCCTGAGAATATGTAGAAAGTATCAAAAGTAGAACCATAGGAATGCAGAAGTAGGTGTAGCTGCTGATATGTAACTAACCAATGCTGAGCTCAACTTTTGCAATATGCATGAAGTTCATTATGAACTGTATTTAACCCGCTGTACTGAGCAATAAAATTGGGCCTGTGATGATCAATTGATGTCTTGGTCTCCTTCCTTCGTCAGAGAATTGCAAAGTGACCAGCTCCAGTTGTGCCAACTTTTAACCATTCACTGGGCAGTCAGGTGTGACTCTGGCCTCACCAACCACCAGGGACCACCAAAGACACCCCCAGGATACAAGAACACATCTGTGAAGGGGAGGAAAAATATGTTAATGATTTCAGGGAAAGGATTATCATGTGTATGTTTACTCTGTGACAGTCACTGAATATGTATGTAAAATACAAACTGTAAACAGGAACTTCCTGTACTCAGCATGCACAGCTTTGGGAGGAGCTATTCCCCCTTGTGCATCTGGCTGAATAAAGAATGCTGCTTCTTACTGCTCACTGGTGTTAAGCACTTTATTTTAATTTCTTTTTCCAGTTTCAGGTAGCAGTGTCACAATGGCCCCTCAATTCCATGAGGGCCTGCAGTGTCACAATGCCCCTTTGGTTCCATGAGACCCTGTAGTGTCATAAAGATCTCCTTGGCTCTGCAGTGTCATAACTGGACTCCGGGTTCCCTGAGACACCAAAGTGTCACAATGGATCCTTGTTTCCATAAGATCTCACTGTGTCACAATATTCTCATCAGTTCAGTCAGGCCCTACAGGGTCCCAATGCTCTTCTTGCTCTGCAGTTTTGAACTGGCCCTTCGTTCCATGAGGCCCTGCAGTGCCACACTGGCCCTTGGTTATACAAGATCCCAGAGTGCCACAATGATCCCCCCTTGCTTTCCTGAGACCCTGAAGTGTCACAATGGTCCCTGGGTTCCTCGAGGCCCTGCCATGTCACAGTGGGACACTTGGTTCCATTTGCCTTACCTGTGTCATAACAGTTCCTTGATTCCATGAGCCCCTGCAGTGCCACAATGCTCTCCTTGGTTCCATGAGGCCCAGAAGTGTCACAATGGCCCCTTGTTCCCATGGGGCACCCCAGTGTCACAAGGGTCTCCTCAGTTCCACAGAGTGACAATGGAGCCTTGGTTACATGAAGTCCTGCAGTGTCACAATGGAAATTTGCAGGGCTGGAACTGCTCTGCTCTGGAGCCAGGCTGAGAGAGCTAGAGCGGTTCAGCCTGGGCACGAGAAGGCTCCAGGGAGACATTGGAGCCCATTCCAGCACCTAAAGGGACTTTGTGAGAGCTGGAGAGGGACTTTGGACAAAGGCCCAGAGGAGCAGGACAAGGGGGAATGGCCATGAGGTGAAGGAGGGCAGGTTTAGATGGGATATTGGGAATAAATTCTTGCCAGTGAGGGTGTTGAGGCCCTGGCACAGGTTACCCAGAGAGGCTGGAGACTCCCCACATCTGGAGGGGTTTAAGGTCAGGTTGGATGGAGCAATCTGGTCCAGTGGAAGGTGTGCCCATCCATGGCAGGAGATTTGAACTGGATGATTTTTAGGATTCCAACCAAAGCCATTTTGTGACCCTTGATTTGCCCCTCCCTGCCCTCATTCAGCAGCAGCAGGTTGTCATGTTCCTTTTGCAGCCATTTACTGCAAACACAATGACTGAATTAACTTAACTCTGGATGTTGTCTGCAGCCTCCATCAGCTCCAGCTGAACTCTGGCTTTCATAAACACATGAACACATGCTCTGCTCAGATTTCTGAATTCCTCCAGGAGATGCTCAGCACAGGCTGCCTCTGCCCACTCAGTGCCAGCCCCTCTGCCCAGGCCAGCACAGCATCTGTGGGCAGGGGACAGAGGGGCCTGGCCAGAGCTGCAGCTTCCCCTGGATTCCTCCGTGCAGGTCCAGAAATGCTCCCTTGCCCTTCTCCCTGGACATCCCTTTCCACACCTGAGCGTGTCCTGGCTGGCTGGGCTGGCTTGTCCTGCTGCCCCAGCCCCTGATCCCCACAGAGCCCTGAGCTGGCTCTGCTGCTCAAGACATATCAGGTTCTGCTACTGGCCATGACGAGGGCTGCAGGGAAGCAGCAGCTCCAAGTTGCAGAAAGGCTCTGGGCAGTGAGGCTGGAAGAGGCACAACAGGGTCTGCAAGTTCTCTGGGTGGGAGCTGAGCTTGTGAGCCCCTGAGCCCTGCCAAGTGCTGGGGCTGCACCTCCAGCTCCAGAGGAGATGGGATGTCGCAGTTGAGGCGGTCACGACATTAAAGCAGAGACCACAAGCACACTCAGTCTCAGTCTCAGTTGCCAACCGTTAGCACCGTTTGCAACCGTTAGCAACCGTTGGCAACAGTTGGCAACACTTCATTAGTGAAAATGGCTGATACACTTTCCAGTTGTTTCCCCTCCAGTTGCAGAATGCTCTTATCTTTCTTCTCTTGATCTCCTTGGTTCAGCTTCTTCTTCTTTCTTCTCGCTCCTTTAGCTAACAGGCCCGCTGCTAGCCCCTTCTACAATTCCCCCTTTTTGTTTTTGAACTGTAAATACAGCTGCTATGGATTTTTGCAGGGCCCTTTGCAAAAACCCAAGCAGAGAGGGGACACACAAAATCACAATCACAACCATCAACAAAATTCCCACTCTTAATACAATCGTTCCTGTCCTTCATCCATCCAAAACTTGCACGAGTAAGAGGCCAGGATTGAGGCCAGCAAAGTTGCGAGAGTATTGTGACATCTGCTCCAGTGTCAATCAAACCTGTTACTGATATAGTTCCTGGAAGGCCTCCACTGGCGGTGAGAGTGCATGTCTTTTCTGGACGGCTCTCTGTTACTTTCTCAGTCCAAAACACTTGAGATTCTCCTGTCGATCCAAAGCTTCCTGTGCCGTGACTTCGGTCCACTGTATTTGGAACAGAACTCACAAAAGGTACAAGTTGAGCAATGCAAGTTCCTTTCTGAATAGTGACAGGAGGGTCATCAATGGATACCATAGCATGAATCTGCCCTAAATAATCAGCATCAATATGCCCTAGATGCACATGAATACCTCTAAGTGTAGTACTTGATCTCCCTATCAAAAATGCACTCAATCCCCGTCCTATTGGACCATAGGCATCAAGAGGCACTTTACATATTTCTTTTGTTAAAATGGTTACTGTGTCAGCGGTGAGTATATCAATCCCTGCGGACCCACTTGTTGCCCCTGAGAATTGTTCGCAAATGGGTAGCTTTGCAGGGCAGGGAAGGCCTGCATTTGCTGTTGCGGTTGCTGGGGTATTTGTTTCCCCACGCGCCCCTTCGCGCTCCTCTTTGGGTTTCCTGGCAATAGCTGACCATTCACATGATATTTACTCCTGCATTGCTTAGCATAGTGCCCAGATTTAGCACAACGGTTGCATACAACATCACTGCTTGCACTTGGCCTAAATGTTGTTTTCCGGTCAGTACACTGTGACTTTACGTGCCCTTGTTGTCCACAATTATAACACTTCGCTGAAGGTCTTAACACTGCAGCAAGAGCTGCCATTTTATGTTCAACTGATCCAACTTTCGAGCAAGCATTAACCATTTCAGACAAGGTGGGTTCCCCAGGCAAAGTGTCAATAATCTTTCTGCAGTCTGGGTTTGCATTTTCTTTAGCCAATTGTAGACACAATTTCTCTCGCAAAGTTTCATCATCTACCTGTTTCTCAATAGCGGCAGCAAGTTTTTCTGCAAACTGCAAAAATGGTTCTCTCATCCCTTGTTGTATAGTAACATATTTCCACTTTGGAGCTGCCATTTCCATTGTTTTAATTAAGGCACTCATGCCAATTTGCTGAGCTTGTGCCAAAATCGAAGGGTCCCACCTTGCCTGTAAATCTGGATTAGCAAAAGGCCCAGAGCCCAGTAGGGCATCAACACCCACAGCATGACGAGGGTCGTGTTGAGGCAACTGCATATTTGTTAAAGCCGCGCGCTCAGCCACTCGCCTCCAAGTTTCTTGAAATACACCATGTTGTACTGGCTGAAATAGAATTGTAGCAAGATGAGTGATGTCATAAGGCGCAAGCAAATCTGCATTAATCACACGTATTAATTGCATTACCTCTGAGGAATTAATACCATACTGAGCTACTTTCGATTGGAGGTCTTGCACAACCCTCCAGGCAAAGACGTGATGACTCTCATTCTGTCCTGTTCCAGGAGCTGCTTTGAAAATTGGAAAAGCCATAGGGTTATCACAAGCAACATTTGCATTGGCACTGTTCTCCTGAGGTACTCTTGGAGCACCTAACCTTTCTATGATGTCCCAATTCTTTTCTTCAACTGCTTTCCTCCTAACAAGTTCCCAAAACTCCTGACGGTATCGAGGAAGCACAGTGACTTGGCATGGAGGCAAAGTCCATGGGGCAGTAAGGCTAGAGCTCTTAGAAGATGAAGGGACCAGAGCTCCTTGCCCCAACACAGGTGTTACTGCTGGAGACTCATCAGTTGATTCGCTGTTGCTGTCACTGTCAGGTAAAGGAGGATACATCCTTGCAGGTTGTTCAAGCCGCTCAGAGGGGAGCAGGAGGGCGGATGGCTGGACTAGAGCAGAGGCCCCCCCGTCAGGTTCTGTTATCAGCCCCAACTCTTGTCCACATCTTGCTCCGTTTCTCTCTCTATTTTCCATTCCTTTAAAGCCTCAAAGAGTGAGTTGCAAGTAACTGCTAGATCATCAACTGTTTTATCTCCCGCTCGAATGACTTGCCGTAGTCTGTCCCCGACCTTTTTCCATGCCTTAACACTAAATGCTGTGTCGGGATCAGTGCCAAAATTCTGTGATTTAGCCCACAGCAAAATATTACGAAGCGCATAGTCTGATGTATTAATTCCCTTATTTCTTAACAAAACTTTCCATGTAGACAGAACATTTTCTTCCTCTTTAGATAATTTTTTTTCCCATTATTACTAGTTGGTGGCTCACCTACTTCCAGGTGTCTAGATTGGAGAGAATCAGGTCCGGACCTCCCTGTGGCTTCCACTTGCCACTCTCAGCTGCACCAACGCCGCCTCCCCCACTACGTCCCAGTGGGTCACGTATGGCAATTGCTAGGACTGGGCCCCACCGACTATTTTCTTATCACGTCGGCACACACAGCTTCTTGACTCAAAGGCCATATTTCTCGCAGCTCCTGGCTGCCACAGCTCCTTGGTTCAATAGCTATATTCTTCTCTACAGCTCTCAGGCTGCTACACATATCTTCCACAGCTCTTCAGGCTGCATATTCCTCCACAGCTCTCAGGCTGCATACCTCAATCTCCACAGCTCTTCAGGCTGCTACAGCTCTCAGGCTGCATACCTCCATCTCCACAGCTCTTCAGGCTGCTACAGCTCTCAGGCTGCATACCTCCATCACGTCAGGGTCACCAAAATGTCGCAGTCGAGGCGGTCACGACATTAAAGCAGAGACCACAAGCACACTCAGTCTCAGTCTCAGTTGTCAACCGTTAGCACCGTTTGCAACCGTTAGCAACCGTTGGCAACAGTTGGCAACACTTCATTAGTGAAAATGGCTGATACACTTTCCAGTTGTTTCCCCTCCAGTTGCAGAAGGCTCTTATCTTTCTTCTCTTGATCTCCTTGGTTCAGCTTCTTCTTCTTTCTTCTCGCTCCTTTAGCTAACAGGCCCGCTGCTAGCCCCTTCCACAATGGGACAGATCGGAGCACAGACAAATCATTCCTGCTGGATTCTTTCTTGTGTCTGCTTATACAGGTGACCTGGATCCATATGTAGAGGAGGTGTTTTGTGTCAGGTAACACAGGTAGAGGGAGAAGAATAGTATTATCTAGCTGAAAAAAATATTACATGCATAATACACCATGAAGAAAAAAAGACACATATGATCAGATCATGTGAGTTTTTCAGAGGATGAGACCCATTGATGTTCCAGTAGTCAAACCTGTTTAAATACTTTCCTCAGGGCTTCCTTGAGATGAGAGGTGACCAGCAGAGGCCAAGGCCAGCCAGAGCTCTCTGTCTTGACAGCTTTTGTCTGGGGATTCCCTTGCATATAGGGAATTTTTCAGGGGAGTATCAGTTTTGACCATGGGCACCAGGAAAGAGCAATGGCTCTTTCCATAGGAAGGAAAGCACGGGGACCCAGTGCTTCAGGGAAAGATGAGAAGCAGCCCTCAGCATTCCATGATCAGCTGGACCTGTCAGGTGGCCCCTGGGAGGCCAAATCAGCCAGACCTGTTCCATGTTCCCTTGGTTCCACGAGGCCCCGCAGTGTCACAATGTTCTCCTTGCTTCTGCAGTGTCACAATGGCCCCATGCTTCCATGAGGCCCTGCAGGGTCACAGTGGCCCTTTGGTTCCATGGGGCCCCACAGTGTCACAATGGTCTCCATGATTCCATGGGGCCTTGCAATTCCACAATGCTCTCCATGGATCCACGGTGCCCCGCAGGATCACAACGGCCCTTTGGCTCCACGAGGCCCTGGAATGCAGCAATGGCCTCTTGGTTCCACAAAGCCCTGCTGCTTCACACTGGCCCCTTGGGACCATGGGACCCAGCAGTGCCACAGTGATTGCTTTGGTGCCACGAGGCCCCACAGTGTCACAGTGGTCTCCATAGGAAGGAAACCATGGAGCCCCAGTGTTCCAGGGCCAGGTGAGTGGCTGTCACCAGAGGCCAAGGGCAGACATATATGACAGTGCTGGCAGATTTCATCTGGGAGCAATTGTTACATCATGTGTGGGGGGTGAGGAGCAAGTACACCCAGACAACTCACCCCCGATGACCTTGTGGCACAGAGGAAGTTTATTTTCCAGGCTACCCTTTGTAGAAAACATTTGAAAGACCAGTGTGGATATTCTTGTTGGTCTGAACTCCATACCCCCTCGGGATCTGGCCAGTGAAATGCTTGCAGCTTTATAAGAGACCTGACTGGATAAAGCTCCTGCCAGTCAGTCCTGGGGCTTGGTAGCAAATATGCTATTTTGTAAAAAGCAATCTCCAGATATTTGGGGTTTTGGAGGCAGAATATCAGTGTTAGCCATGGATGCCTGGAGGTGAAGGACGGCTCTTTTCCAAAGGAAGGAAAACATGGAACAGCAGTGTTTCAGGGGCAGATGAAAGGTGGCAATCAGATGCCAAGGCCAGTCAGACCTCTCTACCCTGGTAGCTTTTGTCTGAAACCAGCCCTTGGATATAGGGAATTTTGCAGGTGGAACCCTACATTTGGCCATTTTTGCTTAGGTGAGAAGGATGAGAAGGTGAGAAGCACAGAGCCCCAATGTTTCGAAGACAGAAGGGTAGACAGGTGGCTCCCAGGTAGCCAAGCCAGCCAGACCTGTTTTCTAGGCAGCTTTTGTCACCGAGAAATCCTTGGATATACAGAATTTGGGGGGCTGAGTTTCAATTTCATCCCTGGACATGATGATGAAAAGGAAGGTTCTTTTCCATTGGAAGGAAAGCACCGAGCCCCAGTGTTTCAAAAGCAGATGAGAGGCAGCCCCCAAGAGGCCAAGGGCAGCCAGACCTGTCTGTCCTGGCAGCTTTCACCTGGGAGCAATCCTTGGATGAATGGAGTTTTGGAGGTGGAATCCCAGTTTCAGCCATAAGCACCAGGTCAAGGTGGATGGTTTTTCCAGAGGAAAGAAAAGTGCAAAGCCCAAATTTTTCGGAAGAAGATGAGAGGTGGCCACGCATGGGCCTAGAGAGCCAGACACCTCCTGACATTTTTCATCTGGGGCAAATTCTTGGATATAGGGAATTTTGGAGGTGGAGTCTCAGATTTGGTTGTGGGTGCCTGGCCATGAAGGACAGTTCTTTTCATTAGGAAAGCCCAGAGCCCCAGTGTTTCAAAGGCAGATGAGAGACAGCCCTCAGGAAGCCAAAGCCAGCCAGATTTGTATCTTCTAGCAGGTTTTGGTCTGGGATATATGCTTGGATATATGGAATTGGAGGTGGGTTCCCAGCATCGGCCATGGGGACAGGGACATGAAAAGTGCTTTCTTCCCATAGGAAAGAAAAGCACATGGCCCCAGTATTTCATAGGCAGATGAGAGGTGGACTCGGGGTGGCCAAGCCAGAAAGATCTGTCTGTCCTGGCTGATTTCATCTGGGAACAATCTTTGCATATAAGGAAAAATGGAGAAAGAATCCCAATTTTGGCAATGGACACCTGGAAAGAGGGGCAGTTCTTTCCATAGGAAGGACAGCCCAGAGCCCCAGTGCTTCAGGGGCTAATGAGAAGCAGCCCTTGACATGCCAAGCTCAGCCAGACTTGTCAGATGGCCCCCAGAAGGCCAAGCCAGTCAAACAGTCAAGACCTGTTCCCTGGATTCCATGGGGCCCCACAGTATCACAACGGTCTCCTTGGATCCTTGAGTCCCTCTAGTGTGATGACAATGTTCTCCTTGTCACAATGTTCTCCTTGCTTCTGTAGAGTCATAATGGATCTTTGCTTCCATGAGGTCTTGCATTGTCACAATGGCTTCTTGGTTCCACAAAGCCCTGAGGTGTCACCATGTCCCTTAGGCTCCATGTGGCCCCGCTGTGTCACAATGGCTCCTTGGTTCTATGGCCCCACATCTTCATCCTTGAGCCTTGGTTCCATAGAGTCCCTGAGTTTCACAATGGTCTCCTCGATTCCATGAGGCACAAGAGTGTCACAATGGTCTCCTTGATTCCATGAGGTTCCAGAGTGTCTCCATGGTGTCCATGGATCTGCATTGACACAATGGCCCCTTGGATCCATGAGTTTCTGTATTGTCAGCAATGGTTTCTTTGTTCCAACAGGGCCTTGATGTGTCCCAACGGCTGCTTGGTTCCATGACATTCCGTAATGTCATGTACATAAAATCACACTATGAAAAGCCAGCGTCCATAAGGGAGTCAGAGGAGTCCTGAAACTTTATTCCAATAAAGGGAAAGAGTCCACCAAGGCACACACATACAGGGTTTTCTCTCTCGAGGTTTCAGAGGGTGCAGGCTCCTTTTATCCAAACTCCCGGCTGCACGTTGCCCTCTTCCTGTCCCCATTGGCCAAGGTACTAGGAAGGTTCAGCCTTCCCAAACCACCTGTCACATATTACCCTCTCAAACCTGTAATTTTACCCCAAAGTTCATAAACTCAAGCTCATGCAGACCCACATGTCTGTTTCAGGAGCCAAGCTGTCTAGACTCTGTAATAAAGTTAATGGAGACATTAAGACCATTTCAAAGATGTTAACACCAAAACTTTCACCCATCAAATTGTCTGTAATGAATCTTCCTTATCATTCACAATGGATTCCTCATTTCCATGAGACCCCGCTGTGTCACAAGGGCCCCTTGGTTCAGTGAGGTTCCCCAGTCTCACCATGGTGTCCTTGGACCCATATTGTCACATCTGACCCTTGGTTCAGTGAGGTTCCTCAGTGTCACCATGGTCACTGTGAGAGTCTGGATGAGATCAACGTCCCGAGACTCCTTGGGATGAGCTGTCACTCAGTCACACAGTGGGGACAGTGCTAACCCAGCCCTGACTGCCCAAGCAATTACAAATCCCACCTAGGGGGAGCTCCACAAAGGCCCAGGGGCTTAAAAACACAGCACACAAGGTGAGCCCCTGGTATGAACTCTCCTTCTCCTGGGGTTTGTGTCTCACCCATGCTGGAACTCCAGGAGATGGGAGCCATATGGGTGTCCTTCTATAGAGCTTCTGTCTTTCTGTCTCTTTCTTTCCTCTCCTTCTAATGCTTTTCCTATGGAACATTTTTGGGTACCTCAACAACTGAAGTGTTTAAAGGTTTCCAGGTTAAATGGGCCAAGTTAATGAAGTTACTGCTATGACAAGTGTTTTATGTTGAATTGGATGTTACATTGAATCCTTTTCCAAAGTTTCTTAGATTTTTGTATTTTGCCAGTAAAACTGTGTCATTCTGACCTATTGAGAATATCTGGTTGGTGTTTCTTCTGTGCAGCAAAGTCAAGTAAAGGAGCCTTTGGTTGCCCCCAACATTTGAGTGTTCTGGGGTGTCGCAGCCCTGCAGGCTCACAAAGGCCTCTTGTTTCCTTGAGGCCCCTCTGTGTCACACTGGCCGTCAGTTCCCTGAGGATCTGGAGTGTCAGAAGGGTTTGTGGCATTCGTCCTTGCTGCCCCTCACATCCCCCTGGCCCACCAAGAGCCCCGAGGCAGCCGTGACGGACAGGCCCTGTGTGGAAGTCCATCCAGAAATCCTTCAGTTTTTGCCTCACAATTGTCATAAGAAAAGGACCACTGAAGGGTTAAAAACTGTTGAGCCAGTTGGGAAAGAAAGTCTCATGCGTATTTAGTGTGTTTACAGATGGTGTCTGCAGAACATGCCATGCTGTACTCGAAGGGGCATGCTGCCCTGTTCTGAACAATGGAACTGGACTTTCTTCCAAACTTCAGGCCTGGCTAGACTGAGCTCTGGGGTGGCTCCCCCCACCTCCAAGAGAAGACCCCTCTTGCCTGTCTTCAACCACCGTGACGGACCAACAGAGATGCAAATCCCCTCATCAAAGAACCAAGAACCCCTCTGGCACCCTATTGGCACCCCCCTGGCAACCTCCTTCCAGAGACTGGGACTGTACCCCCTCCCAACTCAGGGAAGGGGGAGAACCTGCCCAGAGTAAACGTGCCTGTGAGCATTCAGCCATGAAAACAATGGAATAATCTATCCTTTTCCCCTCCATGGAAACCTAATTTTGGCCACTCTTCCCCCAACCAAGAACAGTATATCTGGGGTTCGGTTCGGCTGCCTCTCCGAGATCTCCCCAAGATGTGTACCAGCGAGCATCGGTGGCGGGACCCCGAAGACATCGCGTCTTGGTAGCTATACCCCATTCCCTAACCTTCTTTCCTTCCTTTTTCCTTATCCTATCCTTCTCTTCCCCGGATCCTCTAACCAATGCCTATTTAGCTGTAGTTATTATCAATAAATTCCATCTTGTTGATTTGCTACTGCAAACCCCTGTGCCTTTGTTGGTTATTTTTGCATCCAAAAATCATTCATCACCCGTTCACTTCGGACGGACCATCACATATATGGCGTCACGGACAAGGATTCCAGTAGCCAGTGAGATTTTGCAGGTTTTGTGTAGTCTGTAACCTCTCACAGACTGCACACACCAAAGCCAAATCTCACACTCGATTGTGCACACAGGCTCTGGAATTGACACAAAAGATTTTTCGGTGCAAAACAGGGGAAATTGTTACTGTCACTTTTGTTACTGATCTTACTGGCACAGACACTGACACTGATACTTCTCCTGATCCTGATATTGATGCTGTTACTGATATTGATATTGATACTGTTGATGTTGTTGTATTTGAGTTGAATTTGAACCTGTTACTGTTTTTTACTGCTGTATTTTTTATTTTGTGTACCTGGACTGTCTAAAAGGGAAGGGGCAGACTTGAAGTAATTAAGCAGTGCCTTTTAGAGAGATATTGTCCCTTCACCTACACAGGGAGTGAGGGGCAGCCCAGCGAAGGCTGAGTGGCTTTCCCCCTGTTGTAGGTTCTGGTCCCCTCACAAAGAAAACATTTGTGTGCGTGTGTTCATGTGAGTGCGTATCTGTGCTGTCTGGGAAGGAAGAGACAAATTTGAAGCAACCTCACAGAGCCTCCCAGACTGATTCTGTCTCTTCAACTACCCAGGGAAGCAAGGGGACAGTGGAAAGGCTGTGTGATTTGTGTAACTTAAGTTAACTCCCTGGTGTAGCTTTGGTCCCCTCACAAAATGACTAAAAACTTCAGTGCAAAAGGTAAAGCTGAATTTTATGCTCTGCTTGCTAAATACAATGCCACACCTTCTCCAGGGGGAGAGAAATGGGCAAGCTGCCACTGGTTTAACTTAGAAAATGTTATTGATAGAATATCTTCTTTACAACATGAATCAAAATTCAAACTGGGATCAAATAAAACCATCCTCTGTTCAGTCTTGGGTGCCTGTCTAACAGCAGCCATAGAAACTCGCTTTAAGCGAAAAAGTGAGGAAAATGCTATCATTGACTCCCTTCAAAACCTAGTTGAAGTTTTGCAAAAACAGTTGGATGAAGAAAGAAATGTAAATAACTTGTTACGGGCTGCCCTGAGAGAGGAGCATGTTAAAAATTCACAGAACACTGATTTCTCAAAAGAAACAGAGGAGAAAGAAACTCCTCACATTAGTCAAAATTGCCCTCAAAAAGAATGAGGTATGATGAAAAATTGCAGGAAACACTGCTGTAATAACATGAAACCTCTTAGAAAAACAGAACACATTTGTCAAGTGTCTCTCACTGGGGGAGATCAGATTCTCTTGTCAGAACCAAGAGCTGGTGGGTGCTGGGGACATGGGGTGTTCCTAACAACAGCAGACAGACGCATACCATGGTCCCCAAATCAGCACACAGCTCATTGGGCAGGGGGCTTAACCCCTTGGAAAATGGACACCCTTTGGTCAGTACCCCTGGCCAACTCCTGGAAAACATTCACAAATCCGGCTGCCTGCAATTGATTAGTGAAAGTAAATTAATTTCTGGTTTTGAGTCACCAATGAAATCACCTGTAAAGCCGAAATTATGACCGCTTTAACTCAAGGGCTTCCAGGAACACTTAAACCTACAGCAATTCCCCTTCAGAAAACCATAGTAGCTATGTCTCCTACAGAAAGACCAGATAAACCTTTTAGTAACCAGAATGACCCTTTTGTTCCCCTTTATGACTTGCTGAGAAAGAGAATAAAATGGGATTGGATTTCTTCTCAGAAGGAAACATTGCAATTTCTGATTCCTGAAGTGACAGCTCATCAGGCACTGGACCCTATCCATCCCACAGATCCCTTTCAGGAGGAGTGGGGATTTGCCTCCTCACAACTTTCAGTACACATTTGGCAGCGGGGTCCTGAAGGTCTGACAAAGACTGTTGGTTTTTATTCCTGTGGTTTCAAAGATGCTGAGAAAAGGTACCCTGCCTGGGAAGGGGGGGTGTTTGTGGTTGGCTTGGCTCCCAGGGAGGTGGAGGAGAAGTGGGCAATCCAAGAAACTGGGAGCTTGGGTAGCAGCCAAAATAAACCTGCCTCTGTGACTAAAGCAACCCCTCCTCTCTCCCCTGCTTCTGCTAACAGAAAGGAACAGGACAATGCCCAGGTTGGGGAACTGTTAACTGTTTGGAGCATTTTCCAAAGTGAGGGACAAAATTACTTTCTTGTCTGTATTTACACCGAGTCCTGTGCTATGTTTATATTTGGGTTGGTCCAGGCCGATGCTTTTAAAAGAGCTACAGGAAATAATACCGTTAAAGCAATGCAAGGATAGTTTGGGATTTTCCTAAAACCACAGGAAATTCAACCTGATAATGTTTCTCACTTTACTGTCAAAAGTGTGCAGGACTGGGCAGAAGGTGAAAAGATTGAATGGACTTCCCACACCTCTTACTATAGATGGGGGGTAAATGACTGCTCCAAAATCACTGCTTTTTGCCCAACAGCTCCAAGCATAATTCCTTCACTACAGAGACCAGATGATTTCAAGAATCCAGCACATTACCCCGGATAACCTGGTTTTGGTGGACTCGCTGCTGCTGCAGGGAAAGTACCACTGCTGTTCAAAACCTCTCTGACCATTCCATTGTTCTAACTTTTTCTGCCTTTTCGTGGCAGAGTCTCTTGGGTTTACTTTTTCAGAACAACTTTGAGGGATATGAAGACCTGATAAACCATGACAACACTACTGATGGACAACAGAAATAATGTTTTCCCTTCCCTTTATGGTAACACCAGGTGATGATATTACACATGACATGTGAATTAATTGAACTTGAATAAATTGGCTGTCACAATTAGAGATTTGATCAAATTACAGCAACCACTGCAGTCATTCTTATTGGCTTTTGTGAACACACCAGTGGCTGCTATCAAACATATTATCAAACTGGGAGAAGGCAAATGTAAATGATCACAAATTGATAATTGATACACTTGATGCTACAAAAAACAATGTTTCTTTGGCTCTCAGTTGTATCCAGGCACAATTGTAGATGCAGTCAGTTTCTGCTTCAATTATAAGAGAAGGTGAAGAAAGCACTTTTCCCACTGAATTTTGGAAAATAATTTGGGACAGTGCCACTGACTTTGAAATAGAATTCCAATCCTGGTGGAACCTAGTGAATTTTGACCTGAGACCTCATTTTAAATACAGCCACAGTTTTTGTGTTAACCATACACAATGCCTCAGTGCATTTGATTTTCCCTGTTATAGCACTAGAACTGAATTACGACGGAGCCATTCTCTATTTTTTCTGAACATAGAGAATGGGCCCATCAAATTGGTAAGAAATGGTAAACTATTAATTTGGAATCTTGTATTGCCCGAGAACAATAAGAGTTCATCTGTGAAAGCAATGCAATCATAGCTCAAGACATTTGTTAAGATACAGAGCAAAATATCTGTCATTTTGAAATTTGTCCTAATGAGGCCTATGAAACAGTTCCTATATACATAGGCAATGGATGTGCATGCTTTAGAACTATCTGTGATCTTGTCCTTGTAGAAAATGTAGTAGATACTAAAAATCATTCAAATTTCTGTGCTTGTAACGTTACTAAGATTTCAGGATGTGACTTTTTCTTGTGAAGCCCCAGTCACTTCTCACTACCTATTGCAATGCAGCTACACAATGATTCACAAACTGATGCCTACTCCTATTGAGATGAAACCTTCTTTGGTAAGACAACTGCTGCTCCATCAGAACTTGGTTGAGATCCTCAAGAAAATCAAGGAAAGCAGACAGAAGACCCCGGTGACTGTTCATCACAATGTAAGACACACCGTGTCACGGAAAGAGTGAAGAAAGATGTCGAGCACGGGTGGTGGGATACTCTTTTGGGTGGTCTCCTACTGCCACAGGTGTCCTGAACAGTGTGTGTGTCATCCCATTGTTATCCTTTTGATACTAATTCTGTTTGGTTTCATTTTTATCAGCAATCCTAGTCATTATGAATTAGAAGATAGTGAAACAGCTGACAAGATTGACGTCTATAGTTAATGCACACAATTTGGCTGATGTCCCCTTCACTGTGGAAATCCCTAAGATATTTGACACAAAGCAATTATGAATTTAGCATATGTGTTTTACAGTAATCCTGACTTTCTTTTATGATTTTGTGAAAATAATTTTTGATTTTTAGTGAATTGTTTTAGATTTTTTTTTAAGCTAATGCTTATATTATGATTTGTTTATTGCTTTTGCTTTGATTATTTGTGATTTGTTTTAACCATTTTTTGAAATTGTTATAAAAACGATGTTTTAATTGATTAACTATTTGTGAAAATTGTTATGACATTCAATATTAATTATGTTTTTTTATTGTCTCCCTTTTCCCCCTTCTTTTTCCTATCCTTTTTTTTTTTTCCTCCTTTTCTCTTTTCTCTCTCACCTGTCATACTGTCTCTGCTTTTCCGGGTATACTACCAACGTATGACAAGACTGATCAGCAACACTCCAGAGCTCTGCTGATGAAGATCCCTTCAAGACAATCGTGAGTCACGGGGTTGTGTGAGAGTATGTCAGAATTTTCCCTCATCTGCCTCACAATCGTCCTTGGGAGACCACTGAAGGGAAGACCCACCCCTGTCTAGAATCTCTGGCTCTGAAGGAGAAAAGTCACACGCCAACAGGGCCCTGAGACCTGAAAGCTCAGTGTTAAGCTATTGTTTTCACAGATGTGTTTGGTGTATGCTAAGAAGGAGGCACTGTGACCCGTTTGCAACAATAGCAGCTCTGGGAGCTGTCCCACCTCTCAGCCTGGCTGGACTTCTCCTGAGTTTCAGGGGGTCTCCCACAGAAGACCCTCACCTGTTTTACAACCACCGTGACAGACAGACTGAGATGTAAGAAGCCTCTCCATCAAGGACTGAGACATGAAACTCCTGAAAGGCCCCTCTGCTCCTTCCAAGGACTGGGACTGAAACCTCCAGCCCGGGAGAGGTGTGTGGGGGAGGCAAGCTGACGGAAGCGAGATGTTTGCCTGCAGGTTGTGACCACTGGAGCAAGAAAACAATGGCTTTCATTTACTGCTGAGAACATGGACTTCCTGTTACATCTGTTTCCTATTGTATCTGTTCCCCCCCCCCCCCCAAAATTTTCACTAATAAAATCCTCTGAGTTAGCTAGAGCCTTTGAGATCTCCCCAGGGTAGCAGGCGGACCCTCGACTGGACTGGACCAAAGGACTTCGTCTCTACGTTGGTAGCTATATCCCCTCTCCTTCCCTCTCTCTCTCCTCTTTCTCTGTCTTTTTCTCTCCCTTAATCCCTCTATCGCATTTTTGCTCTGGTTATTTCAATAAAACTGCATTTGATTTGATTATCACTGCAAACCCCTTTGTACCATGTTGGTTTTTGCACTCTGAGATCATTCCTATGAACCATCAGGTCTTCTGGTCACTGGGACAGATCCTGACAGATGGCTTTGCAGAATGGCTGGTATTACTGCATAGTGGTACAGAGTTAATATTGGGGTGCAAGGAAGCAGCATTTTTGAATTTCACTAGACTTAATATGGAATGTTAGGGGAAGAACCAAAGAAGAAAAAGGGAGGGATCAAGGTGGTTTGGAGAGAAATAGACATAGGAAAATAGAGGCATAATAAAATAAGAAGAGTCAGTCATGCTGAGAGATGCTGATAAATGGTGATCAGTGTGCTTGTAAGGCCCTGCCTTGCACCTGTACCCTGCACTGTTCCACAGTACCCTGTTTCCTCATTAGACTCAATGTGCATTTTCTGACTGCTCTGCAGAGGCAGTGGGATGTGGTGGAGTCAGATGAGAAACCTTTTTGCACTCTTGTCTGTGTGTACGAACATGTCTGTATGAACATGTCCAAAGGCCAGATAAACAGTGACCCATAGGGGGTTGATAAAGGTGCCCTTTATCATGGTATACCATGATAACTTATCCTTTGGGGCTCAGTAATCTAAAGATTTATAGAATGGTAACTAAAGCCTTATGGATAGGCCTTAGTTACTCTTAATCACCCATTTTTTTCCTCTAAAACTGTCGAAGGAAGGGGACCAGGACACCAGTTGGTTCATCACAGGCCCTTCAGGTCCGGTCCTGGTCCCGGTCCCTCAGGTCCTTCTGGTCCAGTTTATTAAAGAAAGTATCAAACACTTATACAGCAAATAATAAGCTTATGAATATTCTGTAAACCAAGCAATCTATTGGTTAAACTATAGCATTAACTCATCCTCATTCCTTAAGGGTTACACTCTTTTCTCATGTTCTCTTTCACTGTTTGTTCTTATACCACAGCTAGGCCCAAGGATGCTGTTATCTGTGCAGGTGCAGGACTTGGAATTAGCCATGGTTTTGTACTTGTCCAGTCCTTAGCAGCTAAATTCCCAACATAAAACTAGAAGTGACATCAGGTTAGTTATAATTTTACACATGAATTTCTTAAAAAAGAAGCACCAGAAGGCTGCAGGACAATGTCACTTCCCAGTTGTTCTCTTCAGTCATGTTTCAAGCTTCCAGAAAAATAGTTGTATTTAAAAACGCATGGATTCTCTCTTGGCCCCTTCCTGGAGTGCCATGGTCATGAATTCCAATGCCTAAAATGATTCCTAATTATTTTTACCTTTCTATTAGATATTACACACAAAGAAGGACACCCTTCTATTCAGAAAGGTCAGTTTCATTATAATGAAAAACACAGAAGGATAACATAGGGACTAATGATCCTTTATTTTCAGAAAAAAAGGGATGAGAATTTATGTTTTGGTGCTCTGTAGCCATCCATGTGGACAACATTCCAATATGCCAAGGTATGTGTCCAAAAGGTACAGGGGAAGCCGTTCCCCAGAGCCTGCAGGGACAGAGGCGCAGGGCAGGGACACCGTAGCACAGCCTGGGCTGCACAGGGCACAGGCATGTGCAGCAGCTGCAAGACAGCCCTGCCAGAGCCAACTTGGGCAGCACTTTGGCCATGGCTGCTGGGCCTGGGCCTGAGGCAGGAGCAGG
This sequence comes from Zonotrichia albicollis, assembly GCF_047830755.1. Lineage (NCBI taxonomy): Eukaryota > Metazoa > Chordata > Aves > Passeriformes > Passerellidae > Zonotrichia > Zonotrichia albicollis. The sequence continues at coordinate 1,683,291 of NC_133855.1, forward strand.
AGACAAGTGACCCTTGCAGGCCTGGGGCCTCATTGCCTCCTTGTCCCTGCTCAGCAGCCTGGCAGGGGCCGCCCCATGCTCCTGCCCTTGCCATTGCACATCCCCACATGCCAGTGCCCATCCTGGCAAGAGCCCTGAGCAAGGAGGGAGGGACAGCATCTGCCTGGCCAGGGGCTGGGGCTCAGGCCTTGGCGCTGTGCACTCCTCAAACACATCCAGCTTTGCTCAGCACCAGAGCCACCTTGGCCTTGTTTGTCCCCAGCTGCCATCACTGCCTCCAGTGTTCTGCTCTAACTGGAACCTGGGGACACTTTCTCAGTTGCGTCCCTCAGTGGGACCCAATAAAACTTCAAGAAAGTTCAGAGTTTCAATTTAATTTTGTGTTCTTGAGAAGCTTTTTGAACACTCTCTCAGGGACTGAGTCTGATGTAAACAATCCCAAATCCCCAAGAGGCTCATTAAAGTCCTTGTGCTGTGTCTGTGCTGCTGAACTTTAAAGGAACAGCTCTTCCCAGGGCCAGCTCCTCTCCCAGCCCAGCAGGGCTGAGGGCTCTGCCTGCAGGCACTGAGGGGACAGGAGCCAGGCAGAGACAGGCTGAAGGCAATCAGGATTGGGAAGACATTGAGCTGAGACTTCACTTGGGGAAAGATCGTCACAGTCGTCTATGTGGTGAGTTCTCTGTGGCACAGGAGGAAGAGGAGGATGTGCTGCAGAACAGGGCTGCCCTGGGCACCGTCAGAAGGACAGGACTGGACGGCTCATGCTGCCAGGGACGGCTGCAGGGGGTGAAGCTTGGGCTGCAGCCAGGGCTGCTCAGAGCTCCAGCCCATGCCCAGCTCATTTCTGAGGAGGCTTTTCATGAGCTCATTCAGGGCTGGAGTTACCTGCTTGGGTCTCTGCTTTCCTGAATCTGTGCTCCCACTTTTCCCTGGCTCAGCTTGGTGGCAATAGAAAATAATCTTTGCAGGGTAGAGCAGGGGCTGAGACACTTAAACCATCACCCTGAGGATTCCTGGGCACCTCAGCAAGTGTCTGCACCTGCCCAGCCTCCAGATCCATGCAGCATCACCTTTCCATGGTGCCCAGGCTGGGGGAGCTGTTCTTTCATCCCTGCAGGGCCCAGCAGCTGCCGGGCACGGCTGGCCCAGGGGCTGGGCTGGGCTTTGGCAGCTCTGGCAGGGAAGGAGCCCAGGGCCACAGGAGCAGCTGGGGCTGGGACAGCTCCAGCAGCAGAGCCGTGGGCAGGGAGGGAGGGAGGCAGTGCTGAGGGAAGCCCTGCTGCAGGGCAGATGCGGCACCTGCCGGGCCTGCCCTGCAGGGCAGTCACTGCCCTGAGCAGCACAGCTCTTGTGTCCCCTCACAGCCAGCACAGCCCTCAGCCCGGGGGCTCGGGGCCCTCAGTCCCTCCTGGGCCGGCAGAGCAGCCCCAGAGATGAAGGGCATCTCTGCGGCCATGTGCCCATTCCCTGCTGACCAGGGCCTGAGGGCCACTGTCCTGCCCTGCTGCTGCCTGGCAGGGGCTGGCCAGGGCTGGCCAGGGAAAGACTTTTCCTCAGGCCCAGCTCTCTCTCTCTCCTTGCCTTGCCCAGGTGCTGCTGGCATTGCTGCGGGGCTCTCTGCAATGGCAGTTCCAGCTGCAGGGCCAGGCCCAGCCCTTGGGCTCCTCCTGTGCAGGCTGAGCACAGCCATGGGGTGTCCCAGCTCCCTGTGCCCGGGCAGCTCTGGACAGGGCAGCCTGGGAGGCTGGCAATGAGCCCACTCTCCTGACTCTGGGAAAGGCAGGAGCCACTTTGTGTGCCAGGGATCCTTCTGCTCTCAGCAGTGTCTCCTGGCTGTGCAGGGTAATATGGGAGTGGATTTCTGAAAGGTGCAAGTGCAGGGCAGCTGGAAGAGGAGAGAGGGACAGAGCAGCTCCCCTCAGTCTGCACTAAGCCTCAGACAATCTTCCAGACTCTCTTGAGTCTCTGTCCTTCTACAGTGCAGCAGAATCTCTCATTCTGTCTCCTGCCATCCCCATCCCTTCCCCCAGGCAGCTCCACTGCCTTAGCTGAACATTCTTTTTCCAACTCCAAACACCAGGACTGGCCCCTGCCCTCAGTGTTGCCCTGCACTGACTCGGGGTAAGGGCTGACTCCCAGGTGTCCTGCAGGCCAAGGTCCAGCTCCTCAAAAAAATTGGCCAGCAGCAATCAGGGCTCTAGCAACTGAGGTGAAGGAAGATCTCTGACATATGGACAGGGGGAAGTGTTTAGTGGCAGGAAAGGGTTTATTAGAAAGGGCTATTGCTTTTCTGTGAGAAATGTCCCCTCCATGTCTCTCTCTTTTGTCCTTCTGTAGGTTTAAATGTGCAGACACAGCAAATGTCCAACAGCAGCTCCATCAGGCACTTCCTCCTGCTGGCGTTGGCTGACACGCGGCAGCTGCAGCTCCTGCACTTCTGCCTCTTGCTGGGCATCTCCCTGGCTGCCCTCCTGGCCAACGGCCTCATCATCAGCGCCGTAGCCTGCGGCCACCACCTGCACACGCCCACGTTCTTCTTCCTGCTCAACCTGGCCCTCAGCGACCTGGGCATGATCTGCACCACTGTCCCCAAAGCCATGCACAATTCCCTCTGGGATACCAGGGGCATCTCCTACTCAGGATGTGCTGCACAGGTTTTCTTCTTTCTTTTCTTTATGTCAGCAGAGTTTTTCCTCCTGACCATCATGTTCTACGACCGCTACGTGTTTATCTGCAAACCCCTGCACTACGGGACCCTCCTGGGCAGCAGAGCTTGTGCCCACATGGCAGCAGCCTTATTCTGATATTTCAGAGGTTTGCTGACCGTGGTTCCTCACAGAACCAAGGAGTCAGCTGTGACCCTGTGCAAACTCATGGAACAAAGGGTCCATTGTGACACAGCAGAACTCCATGGAACCAAAATCGATTTGGGAACATTGGGGCCACATTGAACCAATGGTCCATTGTGATAGTGTGGATCCAAGGAGACCATTGTAACCCTGAGAAACGTCTTGGAACCAAAGGGCCATTGTGACACAGCGAGGCCAGGTGGAACCATGGGTCCATTGTGACACTACAGAACCTCACGGAGCCAAGGGTGAGCATGTTCTACTGTGTAACCTCATGGAACAAAGGGTCCATGGTGACAGTGCAGAACCAAGGAGACTGCTGCTGGCAGTGTGAGAGCTCATGGAACCAGAAGTCCATTGTGACACAGGAAGGCCTGATGGAAGCAAGGGTCCCTTGTTAAACTGCGTGGCCTCATGGAACCATGAGCCATTGTGACACAGCGTGGCCACATGGAGCCAAGGGGCGACTGTGACACTGCGGATCCAAGGAGACCATTGGGACTGAGGAACCTCATGGAACCAAGAGTCCATTGTTCCACTGTGAGGCCCTGTGGAACCAAGGGGAGCACAGTGACATTGTGGGGCCTCAGGGAACAATGGAGACTGTTCTGACCCTTTGGGACCCACTGGAACCAAGGGGCCATTTGAGTATGGCAGGGCCTGGTGGAATCAAGGGCACTGCAGTGAACCCTGTGGGTGTCCATGGGATGAAGGGTCCATTCTGACACTGTGGAACCAAGGATTCCATTGTGACACTCTGGGGCATCATGGAACCAAAGATCCGTTGTGACACAGCAGGGCCTCATGGAACCAGGGAGGCCATTTTTACACTTGGAGGCCTTGTGGAGCCAAAGGGACCACAGTGACACTGTGCGGCTCCATGAAACCAATGGTCTGTTGAGACACTGCAAGGCCTTATGGGATCATGGAGACTATTGTGACACTACACGACCTAATGGAAGCAAGGAATTATTGTGACACTCTGCAGTCCTGGCAGGCCAAGGGGCAGTTGTCACACTCTGTGGCACCATGGAACCAACGAGTCCATTGTGACACTCCAGGGCCCTATGGAACTAAGGATCCATGGAACAGTGCAGGACCTCATGGAACCAATGGTCCATTGTGACGTTGCGGGGCCTCATGGAATCCTGGAGACCATGATGACACTTGGAGGCCTCATTGGATCAAGGGGCTCTGCAGGGCCTCATGGAACCAAGGAGACCCTTCTGACATTGTGAGTCCCCATGGAACCAAGGGTCCATTGTGACACTGCAGCACCAAGGAGACCCCTGTGACACTGCCAGGCCTCATGGAAGCAAGGGACCATTGTGACACTGTGAAGCCCTATGGAAACAAGAGGCCAGTGTGACACATCTGGGCCTGATGGAACCAAGGATCCAATATGACACCACCACTGTGACAGTGCAGGCCCCCATGGAAACAAGAAACAGGTCTGGTTGGCTTGGCCTGACTGGTCCAACTGCCCTTGGTAAGTCGAGGGTCACTTCTTATGTACCCCTGAAGCCCTGGGGCTCTGGGGTTTCCTTCAAAAGGAAAAGAACTGCCATTTTCATTCAAGCATCCATAACCAAAATGGGAGTCCCTCTCCAAAATTCAGAATATCCAGGGATTGCTGTCAGACAAAAGCTGGCATTACCAACAAATCTGCCTGACCTTGTCTTCCTCAGACCTGGGTCTCACCTGCCTGCAAACACTGGGGCTTAGTGATTTCTCTCCTATGGAAAAGAATCATCCTTCTCAAAGCACTCATTGCTGAAATTGGGAATCCACCTCCAAAAGTCCTATATCCAATGACTGCTCCTCTACAAAAGCTGCCATTACAGACAGGTCTGGCTGGCCTTGGCCTCCTTAGGACCAGCTCTCACCTGTCTTCCAAACACAGGGGCTCTGGGCTTTCCTTTCTGTGGAAAAGAACTGGCTTTGTCCTCTAAGCACAAATAGCTGAAATTGGGATTCAGCATTCAAAATTCTGAATGTCCAAGGGTTGCTCCCAGACAAAGCTGCCAGGACAGGCAGGTGTGTCTGTCCAGAGGCCTTTGTCTCTGGTCACTGCAGTTCATCAGCCCCTGAAAGGCTTGGGTACCACGGTTTCCTTTCCGTGGAGACAATGGTGACATTTTGGGGCCCTGTGGAACCAAGGGACCACTGCGACATTGTGGGTATCATCAATACCAGAGACCATTGTGACACTGTGGGACCTTGTGGCACCAAGGCCATTGCTGTGGCTCTGCTGGGCCGCATGGTCCCAAGAGCCCTGTGTGAAGCAGCAGGGCTTTGTGGAACCAAGAGGCCATTGCTGCATTTCAGGGCCTTCTGGAACCAAAGGGCTGTTGTGATCCTGCAGGGCACCGTGGATCCCTGGAAAGCATTGTGGAATTGCAAGGCCCCATGGAATCATGGAGAGCATTGTGACACTGTGGGGCCCCACGGAACCAAAGGGCCACTGTGACCCTGCAGGGCCTCAAGGAAGCACGGGGCCATTGTGACACTGCAGAAGTAAGGAGAATATTGTGACACTGCAGGGCCTCATGGAACCAAGGGGAGATGGAAGAGATCTGGCTGGTTTGGCCTCCCAGGGGCCACTGGACAGCTCCAGCTGCTCTTGGAATGCTGAGGGCTGCCTCTCATCAGCCCCTGGAGAACTGGGGCTCTGTGCTTTCCTTCCTATGGAAAAGAACCATCGCTCTTTCCAGGTGTCCATGGACAAAACTGATACTCCCTCTGAAAAATTCCCTATATGCAAGGGTTCTCCCAGACAAAAGCTGCCAGGACAGAGAGCTCTGGTTGGACTTGGCCTCTGGTGGTCACCTCTCATCTCAAGGAAGTTCTGAGGAAAGAATTTGAACAGGTTTGACTACGGCAACATCAATGAGTCTCTCCTCCTCTGAAAAACTCAGATGCACTTCTGATCATATGTGTCTCTTTTTTTCTCATTGTGTATTTTGCATGAAACATTAATTTCAGCAAAATAATATTATTCTTCTCACTCAACCTAATACTCTACCAGTGTTATCTGACACAAAACACCTTCTCTATGTAGGGATTCAGGTCACCTGTATAAGCAAACACAAGAAAGAATGCAGCAGGAATGATTTGTCTCTCCTCCAATCTGTCCCATCTCCTCTGGAGCTGGAGGTGCAGCCCCAGCACTTGGCAGGGCTCAAGGGCTCCCAAGCTCAGCTCCCACCCGGAGAACTTGCAGACCCTGGGCTGCTCTTCTTGGCCCCTGCACGCTCAGCCAGGCTGAGATGGACACTGATGGTTTCTGGGCCAGGCTCTCTGAGCCCATTGCAGCTCCCTGCAAGCTCTGCCAGCTGCCCTGAGCTCTGGGCAGCACCAAGGGCCTCTCCCCAGCCCAGCCCAGCCGGCTCTGGCCCCACAGCTCTGCTCAGGCCAGGCTGCTCTGGGCACTGCCCCACGGCCTCAGCCCCTGGCAAGGGCACAGCAGCAGCTGCAGCTGCCACAGGACTCAGCCCCAGCATGGGGGAAGGTGCCTGGCCAAGGGAAAGGAGGCTCCCTGGGTGCCCTGCTCTCCTGTGCAGGAGATGCTGAGAGCTCTGCAGCCCCTGCTGACATCCCATCTGCCCAGGGCAGCACAAGAGCCCTGGCCTTGGGGCCCTCAAGAGCTGCTCCTGCTCCAGGCCCAGGGCCCATCCCAAAGCTGGGGCAGCCACAAAGCTGTGCCCATTTCTGTTCATTCCTGCCCTGATCAGAATGGTTCCTCAGTAACTTGGAGTTTGGTGGTGAAGTTTACTTTTCCGGATGTCTCTTCTATCTTGAGATCTTCAGTTGAGAAATTCAGTGAGAAAAGCTGATTAAGATTTGTTCAAAACACCCAAATAAGACAAGCCCATGGGAATAATTCAAATCTTCAGTTCTTCTGTGGTTAATCAGGCAGATTTCAGAAGTGTATTCAAAGTGAATCTACTATATTTAAAGAAATGCAGAGAGAATGATTTTGTCCTGTTAGGTTTCTTTTCCTGTTTTTAGATTGCTATTAGCAATCCCCAGTTGATATTGATCCCTAGCCCCTCCTCATGCAGTCTGAACAAATATGAAAATCAAGACCCTTCATGGCTGACAGTCAATCTCACTTTGTCCCTACCCCCTCCCCACCATTTCCCTCATCCAGCCCCTGGCACTCAGAGAAGCTGAGGAATGGAGCCACATCCAGGGGTGTCCCCAGGGCTCAGGACTGGGGCCAGGTCAGTGAAATCTCTTTATTGATGATGTGGATGATATCGCGAGCTGGGGGCTATGTACAAATCACAAATGGGATGGGACTGCTGTGGAACGTGCATTGAGCTGTTTTATTTTTCAGCATCAGTCTCCTTACATGGTTGTGACAATGGGAAGACACCAGCAGCTCACATCCTAAGCAGCAGACCTTTATGGTATAACTTACTTTATAAGTTCTTTGACCAATCCCACAAAGCAAAAGCATATTGACGGTAGTTCTATCCAACCACTATAAGCACAGGTACCTTTGGTTAAAACAATGCTTGCCTATTTTAAATACAATACCTGCTTGTGAGCTTTAAAACACAATGCACAGAGCTCCATTATTAAACTTCAAACTTCCTAATATCTTGCTAGATAAACTTTTCTGTAGCTTAGGAAGTTATCCTAGACAAGCGTTAAGACACAGACCATGGTTCTATTTGCCCTTGCTTTTCTACTTTTTAAATAATTTTTCTGCTGACGTATATCATGGCTGCTGCTAAGCTCTAATCACAGTTCTGCTGTCTCTTGAGGCCTGTCTTTTGCAGCTTTCCCAATACCCTCTGATTTTGTGGATTCCCACAAATGAGGCCATCGAGGGCACCCTCAGTCAGTTCCCAGATGAGCCCAAGCTGGGTGGAAGTGTGGCTGTGCTGGAGGGCAGGAAGCTCTGCAGAGGGATCTGGCCAGGCTGGAGCCATGGGCCCAGGACAATGGGATGAGGTTCACCAAGGCCAAGGGCCACGTCCTGCCCTGGGCTCGCAACCACCCCAAATCCCTGGCTGTGCCCTGCCCCTGATCCCCACAGCCTGTCCTGTTTCCTTCATCCCTGCATTGCCAGGGGCTCTCTGGGACAAGAGAGCTCTGCTCTGGGGATGGAGGGAGGTGCAGGTGCCACCATTGGAGTGGGAGCCTGAACTCACCAGGTTTGTGCCCTTTAGGGGTCAGAAACTGGTGGGACTCAGAGGCACAGGAAGTTTCTCTTCATGGCCAACAGACCATGGTTGAACAGGACACAATTCAATAACAATCACGCTCTTCCCTGGGCTATGTGCATCGTCCCAGCAGCATCTGACATATCCACCATCCACAAGTGATTTCCATACTACAATTAGTTTTAGAAAAATATGGTTCTGGGATAGATATAAACACAGTGCAGTTCTTGTATCAGGATGCCCATCCTAGAGTGAGGAAAAAGCAGCCTGAACAATTTCTGATTTGCAAAGCTGTCAGTGATGGATGGAGAAGGGGGTCAGGCTGCTTTTGGTGTTGAGGAAATGCTGAAACCAGCCTGACTCATTTCAACTCCTCCTGTCGTGGCTGATCTCCCCTCTTTCCCCTTCCACCCATTGGGTTTTGTCTCCCCCCAGGCCCCCCGGTGAAGAGCCTGGCTCTGTGTTCTCCATCCCCTCCTGGCTGGCATTGCCAGGCTGGGATGAGGAGCCCCTCAGCCTTCCCTGCTCCGGGCTGGACAAGCCCAGCTCTCTCAGCTTCGGCTCCCAGCCCAAGGACTCCAGTGCTGTTGGACAATTCCATTTTCCTTAGCCAGAGATGGGGCAACTGAGAGGCGTTTTATAAACTTAGAGATGTTGTAAGTCATGCCATCACAATCAGAAGCCTGGTATTTTCTAATTACAATACATTCTAAGCATTTCTTGGTCTCAGATTTAGCCAGGCCCTGCTGTAAATGCCTTAAAGCCAGTCACCAAAAACTATCTCTCATTGGTCCCATTACAATGCATCTTTCATAGTTCTATTTCTCCAGAATATCTAGTCTTATTTGCAAGGTCACCCTCTGAAACTTTTTTCTACCTCCATTTCTGTCTCAGCAATATCTGTCCTATTCCATAGCATTTCAAAATCAGCATTTCTTATCTCAAAATTTGCACATGGTTGTGTGCTGTGTGGACCTTCTGTCAGGCCCTGAGAACTCACTACAAATCCATTTCCCACACAGCACCACCTTGGAGGCCCTTCCCAGGCCCTGCTCCAGCTGCCAGATATCTTTCCTGCCCTGGGACCCCAAACCAGGCCCCAGTGACCTGGATAATCCACATCCTTGATGTCCTGGTCACACAACCCAGCCTCTTGTTCCCATGTCAGGCTCTGGGGGTTGATTTGTGGAACATCCTTGGGGGAGGCTGCAGCTCCAGGTGGACCAGGGGGATACCAAAGGATAGGGACCCTGCTGGGCATGAACCGCTTTGGACTTCTGGGGGAACTGTGAGGGGGGCCTGGGGCAGAGTGAGCAAACCAGCGACTGCAGGCACACAGTTTGTGGTAATTGGGAGTGGGGCTGTGGCTGAGCCTCATCCCTAAGGGGCTACAGCCATGCAGGACAGGTGAACAGTATTAAAGGTAATGAGACATGGAGTGCTGAGGTGTACTGACCAAGCACAAAAGGGTACAGAGGGCACACAGGTGCAATGTATGTAAGATGAAGGGTATAAAACGTTGTCCTGAAGAACAATAAAGGGCTGATGCTTGAAGCCTTCTTTGGTGTCAGTTGTACCTCCAACTGTGACTTCTGGTAATCCCGATGTGATCCTGAGGCATCACAGGATCAGAGTCATCTGATTTGATCAGACGACTGTGGACCTAAGAGCAGTAAGATGGTGGAGCCAGGTGGACTACAAGCTTGGAAACTGAGCCAGGTGGACCAAGAGCCCGAGAGCCTAAAAATCTGGATGACTTATAGCCAGGCAGACCTGAGAGCCTGAAAAAAAGTAGGTGGACTTGAGAGCCTAGAAGCCTGGACAATGTACGAGATGCCCCCGCCAAGAGGAAGGGTGCTGGATATGAGGAGCAGATGCTACACACTTTGCTTATTTGTTACGAAACAAATAGAGTGAGGCTATGCACTTTGCTTGGAAGGGGATGGCTTGGGAGCTAACACAACCTGCCTTTCTTAAAATGTGGGAGAGTACCAGCCCCATTTTTGCTTATGCCCCTCCCTGCAGGCTCAGTGAAAGAGCTCCACACTCCCTGGTTATGTTTTAGCCTGCTCTGTGATGTCACAGCTCATACTATGATGTCACACAACTGGTCTCTGATGTCGCAGCCAACACTGTGATGCCATAGTCTGCTCTGTGATGTCAGACTTCTGCCCTGAGATGTCACACCTGGCTCTGTTATGTCACAGAAACAGCCGATGATGCCATAGTTGCTCAGTGACCTCACAGAACCTCTGTGATGTCATAGCCCACTCTGTGACCTCATATTACCAGATGATAAATTGTCTACACAAGGTGAGCACACACAATGCTGGTTCTCCAAAACCCCAGGCCTATGGAAACCACACAATGCCCATTGTGTGAGAAGGGGAGCTGAAATTCACCAGCCTCAGTGTCCAGCCAGCTGAGCCAGGCCCACGGGAACATTGGGGTCCATGAGCACCAGGAACCACCAGAGAGACCCCCAGGACATGAGAATGCATGGGTAAAGGGGAGGGGAAATATGTTAATGATTTTGGGGAAATTATTACCATATGTGTGTCTTGTCCAGGACAATCAATGAATATGTGTGCAAAATACAGAAAATAAACAGAAACTTTCCAGCACTCAGCATGCATAGGTTTGGGAGGAGCTATCCCCCTGTGGATCTGGCCAAATAAAGAATGCTGCCTCTTAATGCTACATTGGGGTTATGGAGTTTTATTATTTTGCCAAATTTTTGGTACCACACACAAGCAAAGCTCTGTCTCCTGCTGTTCACAAACAGAGAAGGGCTGGTGGGGAGATGTGGTGCTTGGAGACTGCCTGAGGCAAAGTCACCATGAAATAATCAAGTTTCCGATACTCTGTGAAAGAAGGAGGGGCAGCAAGAAAACTTCATCTCTGGAATTATGCGGGGCAGACCATGGATTCAGGATGCAGATTTGGAGAGTACTGAATCAGGTACTGATTTTATAAGGGAAATAGTCCTTAAAATCAAAAGTGTCCCGGAAGGATGGACACACTTCAAGAAAGGAATCTTAAGGGGGAAGGAGCAGCCTCTCCCTCTGTGTGGAAGTTGAGCCTGAGAGGAAAATGACTGTCCTGGCTGGGCATGAGCTTTTTGTGCGAAGTCAGGAAAAAGAGAGTGCGTCACCATTGGACAGAAGGTCAGGCATCTTAGGAAGTGGTTAAGGATGTTGTTAGGTTCTGCAGAAGGAAAAATAGAGTGGTGAAAGGTCAATTAGATCTTAACCTGGCCATTTCTGTGAAAAATAATAAAATATGTTTTTAAAAAAAAAACGAAAAGCAAAAGGAGAGAGAAGTAGAACACCTACTCTATATTGGATGCAGTGAGGAATAGAGTAACTAAGGATAAGGAAAAGCTGAGCTACTTAACACCTTCTTGCCCCAGTTTGCAACATTAGGACAGGTTGTCCTCAGGACAAGTGTTCTCCTGAGCTGGTGGATGGGGACAGGGAGCAGAACAGCCCCCCTGTAATCCAGAAGGAAGCAGCTGGGGACCTGCTGAGCCAGGAGGGCAAGAAGGCCAATGGCTCCTGGCCTGGATCAGGAATGGTGTGGCCAGCAGGAGCAGGGCAGGGATTCTTCCCCTGCACTCGGCACTGGTGAGGCCACACCTCAAGTGCTGTGTCCAGTTCTGGGCCCCCAATTTAGGAAGGCCATGGAGGGGCTGGAGCATGTCCAGAGAAGGGCAAGAAGGCTGGGCCTGGAACACAAGTCCTGTGAGGAACGGCTGAGGGATCTGGGGTTGATTATCCTGGAGAAGAGGAGGCTCAGGAGAGGCCTCATCGCTCTCTGCAACTCCCTGTCAGGAGGGTGCAACCAGGGGGGTCAGGCTCTTCTCCCAGGGAACAGTGACAGGACAAGAGGATACAGCATTAACGTGCACCATGGGACACTTTGGCTGGAAATGAGGAAATATTCTTCACAGAAAGGTCAATTGGGCATTGGAATGGGCTGCCCAGGGAGGTGGTGGAGTCACTGTCCCTGAAGGTGTTTAAGCAAAGACTGGATGTGGCACTCGGTGCCATGGTCTGGGTGACAAGGTGGTGTTGGGTCACAGGTTGGAGTTTCTGATCTCCAAGGCCTTTTCCAACCTGGTTAATTCTGTGATTCTGTGATGATTGTGACACTGCAGGGCCCTGGGGAAGCAAGGGGCCATTGTGACATTGCAGGGCCTTGTGGAACTGAGAGGATCACAGTGACACTGCGTACTGAAGGCACCACAGAACCAAGGCCCCACTGTGACTGTAGGGCTGAATGGAAGCAAGGAGTCCAGTGTGACACTCTGGGTCCTCGTGGAACCATGGAGACCACTGTGACACTGCAGGGCCTTGTTGAGCTGAGGGGCCATTGTGACACTACAGAAGCAAGGAGAGCCTTGTGAGACCCTGGGGCCCCATGGAACCAAGGGGCCATTGTGACACTGCAGGGACTGGTGGAACTAAGGTGTGGGGCGTTCAGTGCTGCTGAAATGCCAGTGCCGCCACTAGAATATACTTACTCATTTTCTGCTGTGGGATAGGATTAGGGGGAAAGAAAAGCAGGCTTAAGGCTTTAAAAGGGTATAAGGAAAACCTTATTAACAGTAACGAAAAGAAAAAGTAGTAAGAATCAGAATAAAACTTTTAGAGCACTACTCCCCCCTACAACCTTTCCCACTAACAACATACAGAAACAATTCAGTCAATTTATCACGTCTAGAATTGTATTTCTTCAGTTCACTTAGGGAGAGGTGTCCCTCTTATCATTTTATGGAAACTGCTCCACAAGAAAACAGTTCTCTCATGGCTTTTAATATCCATGAACAGCAGCTGTCCAGGACTCTGCAATCGTAAGTCCCTCCCATCTTTTCACAGCCTTCCCATAGTTGTGTTTATGGGCTGTGTTCACTTATGGGGTAATTATTTAAGGATGACCTGTTAAAGAGCAAAAGATTTCTTTATCTGTCTCGGAGATGATCTTCATCTCTGGGAACAGAGGTCTTCTTCTTTTCCTGGGGCCAAAGGTTCTTCATCACTCCTCTCTCTCTCTTTTCAAGCTTCTCATGGGATCGCAGCTACTTCAACATCTGCTTGCTTTAGCATAAATGCCTTTGCTCATATCTACAATTTGAACACTTCCTTCCCCTCATACTTTCAATGAGTTATAGGGAAAAAAGAGTCTGCTATATCAATTCTATTTTCTCCATAGCCTTACAAGAGAATTTCAGCCCAGGACTGAGGCATCTCCTCAACCCTCCCATCTGGGACTTCACTTCTTCTTACTGACCTTCATGTCTCATGTTGTTCTCTATGTGTCTTCACTATGTCCTTTTCTCTCACCCAAGGCAGGACTGAAGGTCTGTAAGCCTTATCTATGCACTGAAACAGTTAATATCCCACCTGGGGCCTGCAGATGCTCATATGATTCCTGCCGTGGGGCGGCTGAAGCATCCACGGTGATGGATTTTTCAGGCTGCCCTGGGGGCTGTGCCAGGATCAGCCCCATGGCCGGGCTCTGGCCCCTGCTGCGTTCAATTCCAGGCACAGGGCCACTCTCTGTGTGGGCTACAAGGCCGCCTCTGGCCTCAGCCACATGATCTCGTGCAGGGCCACACTGGGGGGAAATGGCTGAGATCTCAGCTGGAACACGCCACGGGCTGATGGCCTCCCCTGCCCCTGCCTGGCAGCTGCTGGTGCCCGGCTCTGCTGGGACAGGGCTGGGCAGGGTCTCTGAGAAGGGGCCTGGCCCTGCAAAAGGCCCAACCTGCCCTGGCCCAGCTGAGACGGGAACCAGGCTGGCCTTGTTACTTGTTCCCAGGCTGGAAAGAAAAGAGAGCATTTCCTGGAGTTTGGTGAATTTTAACATGTGGATTCATAGAAGCACGTTCAGCTTTCTAGTGGTTCAACAAGGTGTCAGTCACTGATTGGTGCTGTTAGGCACAGAGGAAGCTCTCAGCAGCTCTTCTCAGAATAACCATTTCTATGGGTGGCTTCTTCCCTCCTCACCAAATGTGAATTAATGCAAAACTGGCTTATAAGAGAACTATTGTGACACTCTGGTGCCCCATGGAACCAAGGACTCCTTGTGACACTGCAGGATCTTGTGTAAGCAGGGGTCCATTGTGACTGCACCACCAGGGAATCCATTGGGGCACTCTGGGGCCTCATGGAGCCAAGGGACCACTGTGACACTGTGTGCCCTTGTGGGACCATGGAGGCCATTGTGACACTGCAGGACCTTGTGCAATGATGGGGCCATTGTGACACTGCAGGGCCCCATGGAACCAAGGGGCCAGTGTTGCTCTGCTGGGACTCATGGAATGAAGGAAACATGTTTGACACTGTGGTGCCCCTTGGGGCCAAGGTTCCACGGTGACACTGTGGAACTAAGGATAGCATTGCTGCACTGTGAGACCTCAAGGAATCTGGGTTCCATTGTGTCACTGTGGGACCAGAGGATCCAAGGGGCCTAGTGACACGAAGAGGTGCCATAGATAAAAGAGGCCATTGTGAAACTAGGGACTCCTGGAATCATGCAGACATTGTGACATTCTAGGGCTTCATGGAACTGTGGTGATCAAACTGTGTACTAGTGTGGATGTGCTGAAAGGTTGGAGGACTCTGCAGAGGGACCTGGACAGGCTGGATCCAGGGCCAAAATCCAACAAGGTGAGGTTGAACAAGACCAAGTGCTGGGTCCTGCACTTTGGCCACAAAAACCCCTGCAGTGCTACAGGCTGGGGACAGAGTGGCTGGACAGCGGCCAGGCAGAAAGGGACCTGGGGGCACTGATGGACAGCAGGCTGGACATGAGCCAGCAGTGTGCCCAGGTGGGCAAGAAGGCCAATGGCTCCTAGACTGGATCAGGAATGGTGTGGCCAGCAGGAGCAGGGCAGTGATTCTTGCCCTGCACTCAGCACTGGTGAGGCCACACCTCGAGTGCTGTGTCCAGTTCTGGGCCCCCAATTTAGGAAGGCCATGGAGGGGCTGGAGCATGTCCAGAGAAGGGCAAGAAGGCTGGTGAGGTTTCTGGAACACAAGTCCTGTGAGGAACGGCTGAGGGATCTGGGGTTGTTTATCCTGGAGAAGAGGAGGCTCAGGGAGGCAAGGCAGTGTCAGGGCACAGGCTGGACTCGATGATCTCTGTGCTGGTTTAGGGCAAATTTGTTAAAGAATCTGCAAAGGAGGCCCCCTCCAGAAAGCAAAACCCACACAGCCCCTCCCCCCAACCGGTTCGGGAAAAAATTCCTTGGAGAGAAGTGGAATGAACCTGTTTATTTGACTGGCCCAGCACCCCAAGCACACAAAATGAACAATACCCGATGACACTGCTTTGAGAAAGATGACAAAATCAGAAAGTCTCTTTCGGGGGTGGTTGCTCTGTTCTCAGTCCCTCCGGCGCTGGGCCAGCTGCTGCAGCCGAACGGTCTTCCCGGGTCCCAGTCCGGAGCAGGTTCAAGATGGTCACAGAAAGAGGAGAGGAGAAACAGTCCAGGAAAGAATGTGGACTGTTTAGCTAGAACTAGCTAATAAGCAGAGGCCAAAGCAGAGCAGAAGGAAGAGCAGAAAAGGGAGCAAGCAAAGCAGCAAGCTAAAGCAAGAAGTGAAAAAACAGCCCTATGCACTGCTCGTCTCTGTGTCCCTGATAAGAGAAACCCAAACCAAACTTCCGCTCTTCAGAGCCGGTGTTAAAGGCACAGAACAGATGAATGGGGATACAAGCATCATAACGTCACCCCAGGACAACCTCCAAGGTCTTTTCCAACCTTGCTGATTCTGTGGCTCTCTGAAACCACCCCTGGAGCAGTTGCAGGAGGAACCCTGGGCCTCCTCTTCAGCAGCTCCAGCAGCCCAGGTCCTTCAGCTTCTCCTGGCAGCCCCAAAGCCCATCATGTCAGTCCTGCAAAGGCTCTGCATCTCCTCCTCACTGCCCAGAACAGGGAGCCCCAGAGCCAGACACAGCAGCCCAGATGTGCCCCCCTGGCCTGGGGTACCTCTGGCAAGGGAGCAGCACGAGGCACTGCATGAGCCTGCAGGCAATTCCTGCAGCACTTGTAGGATGATCCTGCTGCCCAAGGGACGTTCCTGTGATAGATAGGGACAGGAGTTCGGAAGATCACGCGATGTAATGGATAGCGGCCTGACTCCCTTTTTCCCCTAATCCCTTAAGATAAGAGATCTCTCTAGGAATGTAACTAGGAATGTACCCCCCCTAACAGTAATGCCAGTAACTTTCCACCCCACTCCTGGTAACTTTCCACTCCTTACTAACCATAGAAGGTAAAGCAGACCCCTCTGACATAGAAGAGACCCCTTAGACTATAAAACCCCACGAGAAGAGATAATAAACGCCTTTGACCGACCACCACATTGGTGTCATCGTGCTTCTCTGGCCCGAGCGACCCTAGAGAGTGGGTCGCCGTGCTGTGCCTTGGAACCAGGACGCCTTGCCTTATATCAGAAGGCAACAACTGGTGCCGACACCTGGGAGCGGATCAGCGCCCGGGGTTCAGGGATTTCTCCTGGACAGAGCACAGCGGCTGTAGCGGCAGGTCCAACTACTGTGGGAGGGACGCCTCCGGACCGGGGTGGACCATGGAAGCCATCGCAAAGGTTGTAACACAGATGCATGCACAATGGGGTATTGAATGTAAACTTAGGGATTTAAATCTTGCATTGCTGAGACTGATTAAGCTTGGGGCTATAGAAAGCCCTTTGGATTCCTCCATTTGGGGGTGTGGGATTATTGTACAAAAGCTCTGGCGGAGGACACTATGTCCTCGGGCTCAGGGAAAGCCCTAAAATCGTGGGGCAGAGTTATCCAGGCTCTGCAAACAGCTCGACAAGAGCAAGAAACCTGGAAAGGCGCGCGAACCTGTTTATTAGCCATGCCGCAGCTCGGGGTGGGCGCAGCGACGCAAACTGCGGAGGATTGTGATCCTGGCAAGCATGCGGAGCCGCGATCGCCAGAACCCCCTCAGTGGGCAGACTTACCATTGAAGGGGTGAGACACGCGCGGGCGTTATGACCGGGACTTGCGGAGCAGGCGCGGAAGGCGGCCGGATTGTCGGACCCCATAGGGATCGATAAAACCACCCCCCCACCCTATGCGTTTGAAAATGGCGCCAGGCTGCATGTTCAGGGCGGAAAGGAGGAGGCGAGGGGCGGAAATGCAGTCAGCCTCCTTAACAACACATGCGTGGGTGAGCAGGGAGAAGGGGCGGCCCCCGCGGAGGAGCGTAAGACCAATTAGAGCGCTCTGTTCAAATTAGGTCCTTATAGGGCAAGGACCTCCCCCAGCAGGAGGCGGGGGGACCCCAGAAAGAGGGGACGGCCCGACCCCTGCAAGAAGGGGCGGGGTCGGAGCCCGGGAAAACAGCAGAGCAGCCCTGAAACTTCCAGCCAGTCGACTTCCGACTCGGACTCGGGCTCCAAGCTCGAGAGGGAATCGGAGGATTCCGATTCGGATTCTAGTTTTAATAGAAAGAGAGCAGCGCACATAAGGTCACTAGTTGCAATGCTTCCGCACGGGCGAAGGGGTTATCAGAGAAAGACCGAACCCCTCTTACAGATTGGCGGAAAATAAAGATAACTTGTGCAGACTGGGCAACGGCCACTACAATACACACTTTCCTGGTGAGGGTCAGCGGAGCGCAGGAAAACCAACAAAGGACCTATTCCCCAGTTAACCCAAAGGATGTGCAGGCAATCATTAAAGCGATTGCAGAGAAGGGAATTAATTCTGCCATGGTTACCACACTCATTGACGGCATTTTTGGAGGGGATGATATGTTACCCTTTGTTATTAAGCAGACGTGTAGGATGATTTTCGATGGCGCGGGGATGATCGTTTTCAAACAAGAGTGGGAGGACCAATGCACAAAGGAGCTAGCCCAGGTAATGGGAGCTGACCATCCACTGCGCGGCTCCAGCATACAGAGGCTAATGGGCAGAGACCCCACTATGATCGACCCCCAGGCACAGGCAGAGGGCTTGCGGGCCCATGAGGTTAAGATAACCACCCGTACTGCCTGAGAATCCATCCGTGCTGCCTCCAAAGTAGTAGCCAAACCTTCACCATGGTCAACTATAAAACAGAGTGAGAGTGAGAGCTTCACTCAGTTTGTGGACAGGCTTCAGGCCGCATTAGATTCCTCTTCATTACCCTCAGAGGCGAAGGGTCCCATGCTGGCAGACTGCCTACGCCAGCAATGCAACTCAGCCACCAAGGACATTTTAAGGTCACTGCCACCTGTCCAGTGTAGCTGCCATGATCAGACACGTTGCAAAGGAGGAACATCTCGCTCCCATCCAAGCAGCAGTTCACACTGCAATACCCAGCGTGATGGCATGCCTTAAGTGTGGCCAGCAGGCCACTTGGCAGTAAACTGCCCCCAGCCAAGACGCTCATCAGCAGCTGCTCCACCACGCCAAGGGGGACTTAGGGGACCATGCTGGGCATGTGGAAGGTAGGGGCATTTAGATAAGGAATGCAGATCCAGACCTCAGGGAAACGGGAGAGGGAGGGGGCAGCCGGGCCGTGTCCAGCCTCCTCCCACCTGGAACATGCAGCAGCCCAGCTACAGCAACCCCCAGTGGGGCAGGGGACCCTCAGACCCCACATGCTCCCACAGGGAGCAGTCAATTTCACATCCCCGCCTACACTGCAATGGCAGAGCGGGGTAGCACCGCCAGTAACACCTTCACAGCCCCCACTACCACAACCTGTGCTGGTGGTACAGGGCCAGCAGGAGACGCCCCAGAGCGGGACCCCTGGGTGGCCTTGGCCATGAGAATAGGAAAGGAACCCCTGATGGTGTGGGGGACATGCTGCCTTTATGGCAGTCAGGATCCCCACATCATAGGGCTTCAGTTTTGGGCAGACACGGGATCAGACTGTACGATTTTTCCCCAAGCACATTGGCTTGGACATTGGCAATTCAAAGAAGTCCCTCCAGTGAACGGAGTGGGAGGGCAGTCCTGGGCATGGAAAAGCACCCAGCTTGTGGCTATACCACTTCATACGAAAAAGGGACCAGAATAGACAGTAGCGATCTACCCCTACATCCTGCAAAATTCTCCACCCCTGTTAGGAAGGGGCATTCTTTCCATGCTAGGATTCCGGATTACAAATTTATCATGAGGGCCACTGCCGTACACCCTCCACTGCTGATCAAATTGACCTGGAAATCATCAGACCCCGTATGGGTCGAGCAGTGGCCCCTGACAAAACCTCGAGCGACAGCCTTGCTGGAATTGGTCGACCGCGAACTGCAAAAGGGTCACATAGAACCCTCCATCAGCCTATGGAACACCCCTGTATTCGTGATCCCCAAAAGGTCCGGAGAGGGCTACTGTCTCGTCCACGACCTGAGAGAAGTGAACAAGACGATCAAACCCATGGGTCCAGTCCAGACACTGCTACCCACGAACTCAGCCATCCCTGCAGGGCAGCCATGCGCAGTACTGGATATCAAGGACTGTTTCTTCTCAATACCCCTGCACCCTGAGGACAGAGAACGATTCGCCTTTTCCGTGGTGTTCCGAAATGGCGAGCGGCCCAACCTCCGCTTCCAATGGCGAGTACTACCACAGGGCCTTCTCGACAGCCCTACTATATGCCAAATCACCGTGGACAAAGCACTGACACCAGTTCGACACTCCCATCCCACCGCGACCATCATTCAATACATGGACGACATCCTGGTCGCAGCACCATCGGCAAGCCAAGTAGATCACGTGGTGTCCACAATCACAGAAACCCTTCAGGCCAACGGCTTCGAGATCGCAAGCGCAAAGATCAAGAGAGGACCCTGCGTGACCTTCCTGGGAGTGGGGATCGCAAGCTCCTATGTGACACCCTCCGAGGCGAAGGTCAGTCGAGACATCAAGACGCTCCATGACATGCAACGCCTGGCGGGATCACTGCAGTGGCTTCGCAACATCGTCCTGATTCCTCCTGAGGTCATGGACCCCTTATATGACCTCCTGAAAGGAAAGCACCCCTGGGAACCCAAGGAGCTGACGCTGCAAGCCACGAGCTCTCTCGACTTCATGGAAAGCCAGATGTCCATGGGCAAACTCGCCAGGTGGAACCCAGCCATGCCACTGGACCTGTACGTCCACTTTACACCGAAGGGGGGAGTGGGAGCACTGGCTCAAGGACCTTCTAAAAAGGCCCGACTGATTCAATGGGTGGTCCTCGGAAGACCTGCTCGTGCATTCTCCCCGGGAATCGAATGCATCACTAACCTCATCATGAAAGGCAGGAAACTCGCCTTGAAACACCTAGGAACCGAGTCAAGAAGCATCCACCTTCCATTCCGCAAGCAGCCGACCACGGAGTCAGCCAGAAAATATCAGAGTACCTGGCCCTTGCTCTCTCCGGCTTTGGAGGAGAAATCTCCTACTCCTCCAAACCACCCTGGACTAAGCTGCTGACCATTGTCGACATGGACATGCCACCGAAGGTCAAGGACCGACCACAGCCAGGACCAACGGTCTTCACAGATGCTTCCTCTGCGACTTCAAACCACAACAGCAGTGTGGCAGGCAGGAGAACAATGGCATTGCATCAAAGCGTGTGACCCCACACTGTCAGTGCAATAACTGGAGGCAGCAGCAGTGGTCTTGGCATGCGGACTCTTCCAAGAAGAACACCTCAACATCGTAACGGACTCTATATTCTTGGCAAGGCTTTGCCTAGCCATGGCAGGACCACAAGTGTCAACATCTGCAGCAGCCCTAATGCTGGAAGAAGCACTCTCCTGGCGACAGGGCACCGTGCCAGTCATTCACATCAACAGCCATGACCCAGTCAAGGGCTACCTCCAAATCGGCAACGACAAAGCAGATGCCGCAGCAAAAGGCGTATGGACGTTGCAGGAAGCTCGTCAGCTGCACGAGTCGCTCCACATCGGAGCCAAAGCACTGGCGAAGAAATGCAGGATCTCGACAGCGGACGCGAAACATGTGGTAGCTACCTGCCCTCATTGCCAGAAGTCACCCCTATGGACCTGTGAGGTCAACCCGAGAGGTCTCAAGCCTTCAGAGATCTGGCAGTCGGACTTCACCTTGTGTCAACTGCTGAAGCCCCGAGCATGCCTGGCAGTGACAGTAGACACTTACAGCGGAACGATCATAGCCACACAGCACCCCAAAACAAACTCCAAGGCCACAATCAAGCACTGGCTGACAGCCATGGCTTGGCTTGGTATTCCCAAGCAGATCAAAATGCACAACGGGTCCAATTTCACCTCCAAACGAGTGCAAGAATTCGCCTCAAAATGGGGCATCACATTAGTGCAAGATATCCCGTATAACGGTACCGGGCAAGCCATAGTAGTGTGTAGCAGATAGGGCCCGGCGTTCAGAAGATCTCGTGATGTTACGGGAAGACAGGGCCCCTGCCCTCTTAGATAAGAAAATTAACATAGGAATGTAGTCCCCTGAACCAGTTTTCAGTAACCTTCCACTTGCCCAAGTAACTTTCCATTGCCTACTAACCATAGATGGTAAAGACAGACCCCCACCTGACGTAGAAGCCCCCTAGACTATAAAACCCCACAAGAAGAGAGAATAAAGGCCTTTGATCCTCCACCATATTGGTGTCCGCGTGTTTCTTAGGCCCGAGCGACCCTGGGGAAGAGGGTCGCCGTGCTGCTTCCTGAAACCAGGCCGCCTGCCTTGTATCAGAAGGCAACTTCTGGTGCCGAAAACCCGGGAAGCCGATCAGTGCCCGGGGGAACGGGGATTCGCCTGGACGGGAAGCAGCGGCTGCAGCAGCGGGCCCCACCACAGCAGGGGGGACGCCCCCGGACCAGCACGGACCATGGGATCCGCAGCGAAGGTCGTAAGTCAGGCTCATGAGCAATGGGGAATTAAGTGTGAGCTCAGGAATTCTAATCTTGCTATTGCAAGGCTCCTAGAGCTCGGGACGATCGAACGTCCGGTAAATATATTATATTCGGAAGTGTGGGAGAAGCGCATTGCCGCCTTAGCAGAGGATACTAAGTCCTCACGCAGTGGTAAAAGCCTCAAAGCGTGGGGGAAAGGAGAAGAGGCCCTACGCAAGGCATTAGAAGAACAGGAGACGTGGAAAGTCGCGCATATACATTTATTTCTTGCAGTAAAGCGTGGGGCGGGGGCCGCGACGCACAAAGCGTCTGAGAGCGATCGGATTGAATGCGGGAATATGCCGGGGCCGGGAGCGTTCCACCCCTTCCCGAGCCCAAGCCCAGACCCCCCAGAGCCCCCACGGGACCCCCCGGAGCGCCCATGGGAACCCCCGACCCTCTCGCAGAGCCCGCCGGGTCCCAGCCCCCCCGCGGAACCTTCCGAAAAATCCGCGGTTTCTCTATCCATCCCTTCCCCACCGGCTGCCAGCCCAGCGCGGCAGGCAGAGCGGCACGCGCAGTTCTTCTGCCGGGGACAGGCAGAGGGGGCGTGGAGTGCGGCCAGATTGTCCGACCCCGCCGGGACCGGCGGGGACTCACCGCCGCCGTTTGCGTTTGAAGGTGGCGCCGAACCGCATGGCAAGGGTGGAAGGGAAGAGGCGGGGGGCGGAGATGCAGTAGTCTGCTTGACAATGCATGCACAGGCGAGGGGGGAGAAGGGGCGGCCCCCGCAGTGGAGCGGGAGACCAATCAGAGCGCTCTATTCAAATTAGGTCCTTATAGGGCAAGGACCTTCCCCAGCAGGAGGCGGGGGGAGCCCAGGGGGAGGGAACGGCACCACCCCCGAAGGGAGGAGCGGGGTCGGAGCCGCAGAAAACGGCACGGACTTCCAGAAATGTGCCGGCATTTAGCTTCCGCCTCAGAGTCAAGTAACAGCTGCTCAGACAGCTCGGGAGAACTGACCGAGCCCGGCTGGGACTCGGAAACCGAGAGAGCAGTATTAATACGGTTTCGAGCGAAACCGAATAAAACTTTAAACAATATCGGGAAACGGTCGCAACACAAATTCACCGATTGGGGAAAAACAAAGACAGCTTGTAGGGACCGAGCACCGGCAGCCCCCATGAACGCTTTCCCGGTGGGGGTTGCCGGAGCGCAGGGAAAC
Organism: Zonotrichia albicollis; assembly: GCF_047830755.1. Classification (NCBI taxonomy): domain Eukaryota; kingdom Metazoa; phylum Chordata; class Aves; order Passeriformes; family Passerellidae; genus Zonotrichia; species Zonotrichia albicollis. The sequence continues at coordinate 1,706,382 of NC_133855.1, forward strand.
CAACGGGGGGCATATACCCCAGTTAACCCAGGGGAAGTCAAAGCGATTTCAGAAAGAGGGGTCAATTCAGCCTTAGTACCCACTCTCGTGGACGACCTTTCTAACAATAATGATCTGTTCACTTTTGATATTATGCAAATAAGCTGCATGCTTTTTGATGGGGCGGGGCGGATTCTATTTAAACAGGGGTGGCGGGACGACCGCGTCAACCCGGGCTTCTGGGGAAAGGCAGCAACTCAGCGAGCTGTCCCCAGCCGGCACAGCTTTCCCTGGCAGCATCCTTGCTCCGAGCACGCCCGAGAGGGATCTGTAGGAGCTGTGGGAAGACACCCCGATGCAGCGGCCCAGCCACGGCGACCCCCAGGGGGGCAGGAGACCCTCGTGCCCTGTGCCCTCACAGGGAGTGGTCAATTTTGCATCCCCGCTTACGGTGCAATGGCAGAGCGGTCGGACCAAACAAAGTGATTAAAAGTGTGCCGAAAGGGAAAAACGCAACCTACCCTAAAACCCTACCCACTGGAGTCAGCAAAGTCCCAACCGGCCATGCGGAAGTCTTTCAGACAGACCGCGCCACCAGGTCGGACTCAGACCCAATCCTTCGTATGTTAGAAGCTACCTTTATATCCCTGAATGAATCCAACTCTAACCTAACCGAATCCTGCTGGCTTTGCTACGATGTCAAACCTCCCTTTTATGAAGGAATCGCTTTAAACACTCCCTTCAGTTACTCCACAGCCGATGCCCCTCACCAGTGCAGATGGGAAACCCCTCGCAAAGGAATCACCCTGAGTCAAGTCACAGGCCGGGGCAGATGCTTTGGCAATGCAACCCTAGCTAGGCGGAGAGGCAACGTCTGCACCAAAGTTGTCAAGCCTAACAGGAAAAACAATAAATGGGTAGTCCCATTCACACCTGGGATGTGGGTTTGCCAGCGATCTGGAGTGAGTCCCTGTGTGTTCCTTGCCAAATTTGATGACTGTAACGACTTTTGTGTCCAAGTTCTGATTGTTCCTAGGGTCCTGTACCACTCAGACGAAGAAGTGTACCACCTTTTTGAGGAACCCAGCCGGCTCCACAAAAGAGAAATAATAACAGATGTAACTATCGCAATGTTGCTCTGTTTAGGAGCGGCAGGAACGGCAACGGGTGTCTCAGCCATAGCGACACAGCACCAAGGACTGTCCCAGCTGCAAGTGACAATCGATGAGGACCTGCAAAGGATCGAGAAATCTATCTCCTTCCTGGAGAAGTCAGTCTCCTCTCTCTCGGAAGTGGTCTTGCAGAACAGGCGAGGTCTGGACCTCCTGTTCATGCAGCAAGAAGGCCTGTGTGCCGCCTTGAGAGAGGAGTGCTGCTTCTATGCAGACCACACAGGAGTCGTGAGAGACTCCATGGCAGAACTCCGAATCAGACTGGCTCAGAGGCAGAAGGACAGGGAAGCCCAGCAGGGCTGGTTCGAGTCCTGGTTCAATCAATCACCATGGCTAACCACTCTGATTTCTACCCTAATAGGTCCATTAGCATTGCTGCTTCTAGCAGTTACCTTCAGACCATGCCTGCTGAACAAGCTGGTCTCATTCGTTCAGACCCACCTAGAACGGACCAACATCCTGTTCATCGGCCGGTGACAAATGCTGTGAATTCAACCAGGGAACACTGCCAGTCACAAGTCCTAAACTTGTCTGGCAAAAACTTACTCAGGTTTACCAAACCCCTTTCCTTGTTGCACTACAACCTTATACCTCATTTCTGTGCCTATGTATATGACTACCTCATTCATTTGTGAAAAAGCGGGGGGGAGATGTGGTAGATAGGGACAGGCGGTCGGAAGATCTTGCGATGTGACGGAGAGGCAGCACCCCCTGTTCCCCTAAGATAAGAAATTACCCTAGGAATGTAGCCTCCCTAACAGTAGTGCCAGTAACTTTCCATTCCACACTCAGTAACTTTCCACTCCTTACTAACCATAGATAGTAAAGGCAGACCCCCTCTGATGTAGAAAACCCCTTAGACTATAAAACCCCACGAGAAGAGATAATAAACGCCTTTTGACCGTCCACCACATTGGTGTCTGCGTGCTTCATTGGCCCGAGCGACCCTGGGGAACTGGGTCGCCGTGCTGTTCCTCGGAACCAGGACGCCTTGCCTTATATCAGAAGGCAACAGACCTCAGGCCTGAATAAATGATCCCCTCTGAAATAGCAAATCACGGTTAAAGAGCCTTATTCTGATATTTCAGAGGTTTGCTGACCGTGGTTCCTCACAGAACCAAGGAATCAGCTGTGACACTGTGCAAACTCATGGAACAAAGGGTCCATGGTCACACAGCAGAACCCCATGGAATCAAAATCCATTTGGGCACATTGGGGCCACATTGAACCAATGGTCCATTGTGATAGTGTGGATCCAAGTAGACCATTGTGACCCTGAGAAACCTCTTGGAACCAAGGGGCCATTGTGACACAGCAAGGCCAGGTGGAACCATGGGTCCATGGTGACACTGCAGAACCTCACGGAACAAAGGTGACCATGTTCTACTGAGGAACCTCATGGAACAAAGGGTCCATGGTGACAGTGCAGAACCAAGGAGACTGCTGCTGGCAGTGTGAGAGCTCATGGAACCACAAGTCCATTGTGACACAGCAAGGCCTGATGGAACCAAGGGTCCCTTGTTAAACTGCGTGGCCTCATGGAACCATGAGCCATTGTGACACAGCATGGCCACACGGAGCCAAGGGGCCACTGTGAGACTGTGGATCCAAGCAGACCATTGGGACTGGGGAACCTCATGGAACCAAGCTTCCATTGTTCCACTGTGGGGCCCTGTGGAGCCAAGGGGAGCACAGTGACATTGTGGGGCCTCATGGAACAATGGAGACTGTTCTGACACTTTGGTTGCCACTGGAACCATGAGGCCATTAGAGCACGGCAGGGCCTGGTGGAATGAAGGAGACTGCAGTGAACACTGTGGGTGTCCATGGGATGAAGCGTCCATTCTGACACCCTGGGACCAAGGATGCCATTGTGACACTCTGGGGCATCATGGAACCAAAAGGCCCATTGTGTCACAGCAGCAGGGCCTCATGGAACCATGGAGGCTATTTTTACACTTGGAGGCCTTGTGGAACCAAAGGGCCATTGTGGCACTTCAGAGCCTTGTGGAGCCAAAGGGACCATAGTGACACTGTGGGGCTCCATGAAACCACTGGTCTGTTGTGACACTGCAAGGCCTTATGGGATCATGGAGACCACTGTGACACTACAAGGCCTCATGGAAGCAAGGAACCATTGTGACACTGTGGAATCTGTCAGGCCAAGGGGCAGTTGTCACACTGTGTGGCACCATGGAACCAAGGAGGCCATTGTGACACTCCAGGGCCCCATGGAACTAAGGATTCATGGAACAGTGTGGGACCCCATGGAACCAAAAGTCCATTGGGACATTGTGGGGCCTCACGGAATCCTGAAGGCCATGGTAACACTTGGAGGCCTCATTGAATCAAGGGGCTCTGCAGGGCCTCATGGAAGGAAGGAGATCCTTCTGACATTGTGAGTCCCCATGGAACCAAGGGTCCATTGTGACACTGCAGCTCCAAGGAGACCCCTGTGACACTGCCAGGCCTCATGGAAGCAAGGGACAATTGTGACACTGGAGCCCCATGGAAACAAGAGGCCAGTGTGACACATCTGGGCCTGACAAAACAAAGGATCCAATATGACACCACCACTGTGACCCTGCAGAGCCCCATGGAAACTAGGGAACAGGGCACAGCTCTAGTTGGCTTGGCCTGACTGCTCCAACTGCCCTTGGCACGTTGAGGGTCTCCTCTCATGTATCCCTGAAACCCTGGGGCTCTGGACTTTCCTTCAAATGGAAAAGAACTGCTGTTCTCATTCAAGCATCCATGGCCAAAATGGGATTCCCCCTGCAACCTTCCCAATATACAGGGATTGCTCCCAGACAAAAGCTGCCCTTATCAACAAATCTGGCTGCCCTTGTCTTCCTGAGAGCTGGGTCTCACCTGCCTTCAAACACTGGGGCTCTGTGCTTTCCTTCCTATGGAAAAGAAACATCCTTTCTCAAGGTGACCATGGCTGAAATTGGGAATCCACCTCCAAATATCCTATATCCAATGGTTGCTCCTATACAAAAGCTGCCCTTACAGAGAGGTCTGGCTGGCCTTGGCCTCCTGAGGGCCGGCTCTCACCTGCCTTCCAAACAGAGGGGCTCTGTGCTTTCCTTTCTGTGGAGAAGAACTGGCCTTGTCTTCTGGGTAGAAATGGCTTAAATTGGGAATCAACATTCAAAATTCTGAATATCCAAGGGTTGCTCCCAGACAAAGCTGCCAGGATAGGTAGGTGTGTCTTTCCAGAGGCCTTTGTCTCTGGTAACTGCTGTTCATTACCCCTGAAACGCTGGGGTACCGTGGTTTCCTTCCTGTTGAGATCATGGTGACAGTGTGGCGAACCTGTGGAACCAAGGGACCATTGTGACATTTTGGGTATCATCAATACCAGAGACCATTGTGACACTGTGGGGCCTCGTGGCACCAAGGCCATCACTGTGGCTCTGTTGGGCCGCATGGTCCCAAGGGGCCAGTGTGAAGCAGCAGGGCTTTGGGAACCAAGAGGCCATTGCTGCATTTCAGGGCCTCGTGGAACCAAAGGGCCATTGTGATCCTGCAGGGCATCATGGATCCATGGAGAGCATGGTGGAATTGCAAGGCCCCATGGAATCATGGAGACCATTGTGACACTGTGGGGCCCCATGGAACCAAAGGGCCACTGTGACCCTGTAGCGCCTCATGGAACCAAGGGGACATGGAACAGATCTGGCTGGTTTGGCCTCCCAGGGGCCACCTGACAGGTCCAGCTGATCTTGGAATGCTGACGGCTGCCTCTCATCAGCCCTTGGAGAACTGGAGCTCTGTCCTTTCCTTCCTATGGAAAAGAACCATCTGTCATTCCAGGTGCCAATGGCCTAAATTGATATTCCCCCTAAAAAACTCCTATATTAAAGGTTTCTCCAAGACAAAAGCTGCTGGCCTTGGCCTCTGGTGGTCACCTCTCATCTCAAGGAAACCCTGAGCAAAGTATTTGAACAGGTTTGACTACTGTAATAATCAATGAGTCTCTCCTCCTCTGAAAAACTCAGATGGTCTTCGAATCGTATGTGGCTTTTTTTTTTTCTCATTTTGTATTATGCACAAAATATTAATTTCAGCTACATAATATTATTCTTCTCACTCTACCAGTGTTATCTGCCACAAATTACCTCCACTACATATGGATCCAAGTCACCTGTATAAGCAACCACAAGAAAGAATCCAGCAGGAATGATTTGTCCCTGTTCCCATCTGTCCCATCTCCTCTGGAGCTGGAGGTGCAGCCCCAGCACTTGGCAGGGCTCAAGGGTGAAGCCCCAAACTGCCTTTCCAATCAGCATTTTGCAACCTATGTATCTTGCTACTGCACAAGAACATAATTTTGTTTTCAGTGGTACTTATAGGGCATTATTGATCAAAATGCTTAGGCAGCTCCACAAACTGAAAATCAATCCTAAACAGTCCTATCCCATTCCACGGTTAGCTACTGACGCGACCCCTAACGTTGGAGCCATATCCCATATCACCGGCGGGTGGTCTCACGTTATGTTGAAGGGGGTTGGCCCCATCCACATTCAGGAATTGCTGATGATGCTGTGCGCCATGTTACTCATTAATCCGAAAGCAATCCTGGTGGATTCTTCTGTTTGAAGTTCGGTAAGCTCCCGTGGCTCTTTGCCCTCAGGGCAAACAGGAAAGAGAGATAGGGATAGGGGAATTGATGAGCTAAGCATGTTCAGAGCCAACAATGTCAAACTGACCCTAAGAGCCTTGCCAAGCCATGGGGACAAAGCCAAGTACACCGGGAATTGGCCATATTAGGATAGGAGTTCAAAGTTTAAGGAGGAAGACTCATCAGGAGACCCCTGCCCACGATGAAGGCAACCGGAACAACCACCAAGATGATCCTCAAAAGAGATGTCCCTGCCCACGCTCCGCCTACACCACGCCCCTTATGAATATGCTTGCAAAGACATGATTATGTATGTGATATGATGAAACCCTGCATTCAAAACTGTATAAAAGGCCTGCTTTTGTTATGGGTTAGTCAGAAATCCCTTTTGTGATTTCTCCGACGCGTCGCAATAAAATACCTCCTGCCTATGTTGACTTAAGCTGAGTCTCTTAGGCAGTTACTCTCGCCTTTTGGGGCAAAATTCGGCATCAAGGGCTCACAAGTTCAGCTCCCACCCAGAGAACTTGCAGACCCTGGGCTGCTCTTCTTGGCCCCTGCACGCTCAGCCAGGCTGAGACGGACACTGATGGTTTCTGGGCCTGGCTCTCTGAGCCCGGCCCAGCTCCCTGCAAGCTCTGCCAGCTGCCCTGAGCTCTGGGCAGCACCAAGGGCCTCTCCCCAGCCCAGCCCAGCCGGCTCTGGCCCCACAGCTCTGCCCAGGCCAGGCTGCTCTGGGCACTGCCCCACAGCCTCAGCCCCTGGCAAGGGCACAGCAGCAGCTGCAGCTGCCACAGGACTCAGCCCCAGCATGGAGGAAGGTGCCTGGCCAAGGGAAAGGAGGTTCCCTGGGTGCCCTGCTCTCCTCTGCAGGAGATGCTGAGAGCTCTGCAGCCCCTGCTGACATCCCATCTGCCCAGGGCAGCACAAGAGCCCCGGCCTTGGGGCCCTCAAGAGCTGTTCCTGCTCCAGGCCCAGGGCCCATCCCAAAGCTGGGGCGCCCACAAAGCTGTGCCCATTTCTGTTCATTCCTACTCTGATCAGGATGGTTCCTCAGTAACTTGGAGTTTGGTGGTGAAGTTTACTTTTCCAGAGGTCTCTTCTATCTTGAGACCTTCAGTTGAGAAATTCAGTGAGAAAAGCTGATTAAGATTTGTTCAAAACACCCAAACAAGACAAGCCCATGGGAATAATTCAAATCTTCAGTTCTTCTGTGGTTAATTAGACAAATATCAGAAGTGTACTCAAAATGAATCTACTATATTTAAAGAAATGCAGAGAGAATTATTTAGTCCTGTTAGGTTTGTTTTCCTGTATTTAGATTGCTATTAGCAATTCCCAGTTGATATTGATCCCCAGCCCCTCCTCATGCAGTCTGAACAGATATGAAAATCAAGCCCCTTCATGGTTGACAATCAATCACACTTTGTCTCTACCCCCTCCCCACAATTTCCCTCATCCAGCCCCTGGCACTCAGAGCAGCTGAGGAATGGAGTCACATCCCGGGGTGTCCCCAGGGCTCAGGATTGTGCCCAGGTCAGTGAAATCTCTTTATTGATGATGTGGATGATATCGCAAGCTGGGGGCTATGTACAAATCACAAATGGGAGGGGACTGCTGTGGAACATGCCTATAGCTGTTTTATTTATTTTTCAGCATCAGTCTTATTACCTGGTTATGACAATAGGAAGATGCCAGCAGCTCACATTTCAAGCAGCAGACCAAGAACGTAATGTTACAACTTACTTTATAAGTTTTTTGACCAATCAAAAAAGGAAAAGCATATTGACAGTAGTTCTATCCAACAAGTATAAGCACATGTACCTTTGGTTAAAACAATGATTGTTCATTTTTAATACAATACATACTTGTAAGCCTTAAAACACATTGCACAGAGCTCCATTATTGAGCTTCAAACTTCCTAATATCTCGCTACATATACTTTTCTTTAGCTTAGGATGGTTTTCTAGACAAGCGTTAATACACAGACCATTGTTCTATTTGTCCTTGCTTTTCTACTTTTTAAATAATTTTTCTGCTGACCTATCTCATGGCTACTGCTTAGCTCTAATCACAGTTTGACTGTCTCTGAGGCCTGCCTTTTGCAGCTTTCCCAAAACCCTCTGATTTTGTGGATTCTCACAGATGAGGCCATCGAGGGCACCCTCAGTCAGTTCCCAGGTGAGTCCAAGCTGGGTGGCAGTGTGGCTGTGCTGGAGGGCAGGAAGCTCTGCAGAGGGATCTGGCCAGGCTGGAGCCATGGGCCCAGGACAATGGGATGAGGTTCACCAAGGCCAAGGGCCATGTCCTGCCCTGGGCTCACAACCACCCCAAATCCCTGGCTGTGCCCTGTCCCTGATCCCCACAGCCTGTCCTGTTTCCTTCATCCCTGCATTGCCAGGGACTCTCTGGGTCAAGGGAGCTCTGCTCTGGGGATGGAGGGAGGTGCAGGTGCCACCACTGGAGTGGGAACCAGAACTCACCAGGTTTGTGTCCTTTGGGGGTCAGGAACTGGTGGGACTCAGAGGCACAGGAAGTTTCTCTTCATGGCCAACCGACCATGGTTGAAGAGGACACAATTCAATAACAATCACGCTCTTACCTGAGCAATGTGCAACGTCCATGCAGCATCTGACATGTCCACCATCCACAAGTGATTTCCATACTAAAATTATTTTTAAAAAATATAGTCCAGTGATAGAAATAAACAAAGTGACGTTCTTGTATCAAGATGCCTATCCTGGAGTGGTGTTAAAGCAACCTGAACAATTCCTGATTTGCAAAGCTCTCAGTGGTGGATGGAGAATGGGGCCAGGCTGCTTTGAGTGTTGAGGAAATGCTGAAATCAGCCTAACTCATTTCATCTCCTCCTGTCCTGGCCGATCTCCCCTCTTTCCCCTTCCACCCATTGGCTTTTATCTTCCCCCATGCCCCCCGGTGAAGAGCCTGGCTCTGTGTTCTCCATCCCCTCCTGGCTGGCACTGCCAGGCTGGCATGAGGAGCCCCTCAGCCTTCCCTGCTCCGGGCTGGACCAGCCCAGCTCCCTCAGCCTCTGCTCACAGCCCAAGGGCTCCAGCCCCGCCTTGGAGGCCCTTCCCAGGCCCTGCTCCAGCTGCCAGACATATTTCCTGCCCTGGGGAACCCAAACCAGGCCCCAGTGACCTGGATAATCCACGTCCTTGATGTCCTGGTCACACAGCCCAGCCCCTCGTCCCTGTGACAGGTTTTGGGGTTGATCTTGTGGAACATCCTTGGAGGAGGCTGTGGCTCCAGGTGGGCCAGGGGGATACCAGGGGACAGGGACCCTGCTGGGCATCAACAACTTTGGACTTCTGGGGGGAAACTGTGAGGGGGGGCTGGGGCAGAGTAACCAACCCAGTGACCTCACACAGCCCTCCTGTGATGTCACACGGGCCTCCTGTGACATCATAGTTTATTCTCTGATGTCACAAAGCTGGGCTTTGATGCCACAACCCACTCTGTGAAGTCACACAGCCCTCCTGTGATGTGACAACCCAATATGTAATGTCACAAAGATGATCTCAGATGTCACAGTCCACTCATTGGTGTCATAGTCTGCTCTATGATGTCTGTCCTCTGCCCTGTGATGTCAAAGCTGGTTCTGTGATGTCACAAGTCATTATCTAATGCCATACAGTTTATCTCTGATGTCACAGCCAACTCTGTGATGTCATAGTCTTATCTGTGATGTCAGTCCTCTGCCCTGTGATGTCACAGCCAGCTCTTTGATGTCACAGAGACAGCCTTTGATGCTGTAGCTGCTTGATTACTTCCCATAATGTGATGTCATCACCCACTCTGTGATGTCATAACCCCCTCTGTGACCTCATGTCACCAGATGATAAATTGTCAACACCAGGTGAGCACACACAATGCTGGTTCTCCAAAACCACAGGCCTATGGAAACCACACAATGCCCATTGTGTGAAAAGGGGAACTGAAATTCACCAGCCTCAGTGTCCTGCCAGCTCAGCCAGGCCCACTGGAACATTGGGGTTCACGAGCACCAGGGACCTCCAGAGAGGCCCCCAAGGCAGAAGAACCCATGGGTAAAGGGGAGGGGAAATATGTTAATGATTTTGGGGAAATGATTATCATATGTATGTTTAGTCCAGGACAATCAATGAATATGTGTGCAAAATACCGAATATAAACAGAAACCTTCCAGCACTCAGCATGCACAGCTTTGGGAGGAGCTATCCCCCCGTGCATCTGGACAAATAAAGAATGCTGCTTCTTAATGCTACATTGGGATTATGGATTTTTCTATTTTACTGAATTTTTGGTAACAGTCCCACTCCCAAGGAAAGCTCTGTCTCCTGCTGGTCACAAACAGAGAAGGGCTGGTGGGAGATGTGGTGGTTGGAGGCTGCCTGGGGCACAGTGGCCATGAAATAATCGAGTTTTCAACATCCTGTGAAAGAAGGAGTGGCATCATCAAAATGTCTACACTGGAATTAGAGAGGGCAGACCTTGGCCTACTTGAGATGCAGATTTGGAGAGTACTCAGTCAGGTACTGATTTTTAAAGAGAAAACAGCCTTTAAAAACAAAGGTGTCCAGGAAAGATGGACACACTTAAAGAAACTAAGTATTAAGGGGGAGGAGCAGCCTGTCCCTCTTTGCCAAACGATGAGCAAGCGAGGAAAATGACTGTCCTGGCTGGGCATGGAGCTTTCATGGGAACTCAGCAGAAAAAAGAGGGTGCATCACCTTTGGAGAGAAGGTCTGGCAACTCAGGGTGTGTTTTAGAGTGTTGTTAGGCCATGCAGAAAGAAAAGCGGAGATGTGAAACGTCAATTAGATGTTAACCTGAACACTTTGGTGAAATATAATAAAAAATATTTGCATAAATAAATTAATAGCGAAAGGAAGTGTAAGGAGAACCTCTATTCATTGTTGGATGCAGTGGGGAATAGAGTAATTAAAGATAAGGGAAAGGCTGTGGTACTCGAACCCATTCTTAGCCTCAATTTTTAACAATAAGTGAAGTTGTCCTCAGAACAAGCGTACCCTGAGATGGTGGATGGGCACAGGGAGCTGCACAGGCCCCTGTAATCCAGGAGGAAGCAGCTGGGGACCTGCTGAGCCACTCAGATGCTCACAGGTGTCTCTGGGAGCAGATGGGATCCATCCCAGGGGGATGAGGGAGCTGGTGGATGAGCTCCCCAAGCTGCTCTCCATCATTGACCATCAGTGCTGGCTCAGCAGGGAGGTGCCAGAGGACTGGAGGTGCCAATGTGAGCCCATCCCCAAGAAGGGCTGGAAGGAGGAGCTGGGCAACTCCAGGCCTGTCAGCCTGCCCTGGGTGCCCGGCAAGGTTATGGAACAGATCACCTTGAGTGCCATCACAGGGCACCCACAAGATGGCCGAGGGATCAGAGCCAGCCAGCATAGATTTCAGTGTCTGCATTGATGATCTGCATGAGGGGACTGAGTCCAGCATCAGCAAATGTGCAGATGACACCAATGTGGGTGTGAGTGTGGATGTGCTGGAGGGTAGGAGGGCTCTGCAGAGGGCCCTGGACAGGCTGGATCCAGGGCCCAAATCAACAAGGTGAGGTTGAACAAGACCAAGTGCCGGGTCCTGCACTTTGGCCACAACAACCCCTGCAGTGCTACAGGCTGGGGACAGAGTGGCTGGACAACAGCCAGGCAAAAAGGGACCTGGGGGCACTGATGGACAGCAGGCTGGACATGAGCCAGCAGCGTGCCCAGGTGGGCAAGAAGGCCAATGGCTCCTAGACTGGATCAGGAATGGTGTGGCCAGCAGGAGCAGGGCAGTGATTCTTGCCATGCACTCAGCACTGGTGAGGCCACACCTCGAGTGCTGTGTCCAGTTCTGGGCCCCCAATTTAGGAAGGCCATGGAGGGGCTGGAGCATGTCCAGAGAAGGGCAAGAAGGCTGGGGAGGGGTCTGGAACACAAGTCCTGTGAGCAGCAGCTGAGGGAGCTGGTGTTGTTTATCCTGGAGAAGAGGAGTCTCAGGGAGACAAGGCAGTGTCAGGGCACAGGTTGGACTTGATGATCTCCAAGGTCTTTTCCAACTTTGCAGATTTGTGATTCTCTGAAACCATCCTTGGAGCAGTTGCAGGAGGAGCCCTGGGCCCCCTCTTCAGCAGCTCCAGCAGCCCAGGTCCCTCAGCTTCTCCTGCCAGCCCCAAAGCCCATCCTGTCAGTCCTGCAGAGCCTCTGCAGCCCCTCCTCATTGCTTAGAACAGGGAGCCCCAGAGCCTGACACAGCAGCCCAGATGTGCCCCCCTGGCCTGGGGTGCCTCTGGCAAGGGAGCAGCACCAGGCACTGCAGGAGCCTGCAGACAATTCCTGCAGGACTTGTAGGATGATCCTACTCGCCAAGGGATGGTGCCAAATAAGGAACTGCTAAGGGGAGTGGGGCCAGAGAGGAAAGGGCAAACAGGGAAGGGCTGTTTGCATTGGAGGGGACATGAATGGGCAGTAGTAAGAAATCTGGATCAGGAAAGAGGAAAGAAAGCAAAGGTGAAGCCAAGGAAATGCTTGGGGCTGTTTGGGGGTGGCTCCCAGGCAGCCCTGGCTCTGGGAACAGCATCTGCAGTGGGACAGGAAACTCCCAGCTGATGGGAACAAACTTTCTGGCTGACTGCAGAGGCCAAGTCAAAGCTGAGTGGTTTCCCTGCTGTTCCCCAGCCCTTGCTGGCCCCAGGGGCTGATGGCGTTTGTGCTCCCTCAGGTTCATGTCCCCACACCAACAGCATGGGGGTGCTCCCCCTGCTCTGTACAATGCAAACAGGGGCTCCTGAGCCTGTGCTGCCGTGTCTGTGCCTGCAAGGATGGGGCACCTGTGTGAGCTGGGGGAGAGGCCAGGGCTGCAGAGGGGGGATGTTGTTGGCAGCTCCATGAGGACGCTCTGGGACGCTGCCCTGGGCTGTGCAGCGCACTGGGGATGGATCATCCCCTGCTCTGTGGCTCCTTCCCGTCTGCCCCAGGGCCCTTGCAGAGCCCCAGCCATGCTGTTTGCCCCCAGCCTGCCCACGGCCAGCCTGGGGCTGCTCACAGGGCTTTTCTGTGCTGAGCATTGGCCTGGGCGTGTTCTTGAGAGAGCCTGGGCAAGGAGCCTGGAGCCCCCAGGCCCTGGGCTGAGGCGTCAGCGCTGCCCCAGCAGTGCCCATGGCCTGTCCCTGCTGCAGCCCCGGCACTGCCACCCCCAGGGCTGTGCCCGGCCCCGAGAGCACTCAGGCCCTGCAACAACACCAGGGCCATCAGGGCAGCGGGGCAGGGCCATGGCAGCAGCACTGGCAACACCAAGTGCTGCTGCTGCTGCTGCTGGGCACAGCTGCTGTGCCAGCCCTGATCTGCCCCCTGCTCGGCACACAGACATTGCTGCTGCAGCTCCAGAGAACGGAACAAAACGGGCATCTCTGGTGAAAACTTGGCTGGGAGATATTTCACTTCATTTGAAGCCATCAAGACCACAGCTCCTCATTGACACAGAATAGGCCCACAGTGAGTGCTGAGAAAATCAAAATGTTAAAGGGTAGAAGCAATGACATTGCTTTGTGAACCTCATTGAAATCCTAAAAAAAGGAAAAAATAACCAAACTACCAAACCACAAGAACTATTAAAGATGTTTTTTGTTATATGTGATTTGCAGAAAATGACCAGCAGTTTAATGTTTCTGAAACTGTCCAGTCAGCATTTTGCACACTTCAGCCTTGAGCTCCTGGTTCCTCAGGCTGTAGATGAGGGGGTTCAGGGCTGGAGGCACCACCGAGTACAGAACTGACACTGCCAGGTCCAGGGATGGGAAAGAGATGGAGGGGGGCTTCAGGTAGGTAAATATGCCAGTGCTGACAAACAGGGAGAGCACGGCCAGGTGAGGGAGGCAGGTGGAAAAGGCTTTGTGCCGTCCCTGCTCAGAGGGGATCCTTAGTACGGCCCTGAAGATCTGCACATAGGAGAAAATCATGAACACAAAACAGCCAAAAGATAAACAGACACCAAGTAATGAAATCCAAATTTTTCTGAAGTTGGAGTGTGAGCAGGAGAGCTTGAGGATCTGGGGAACCTCACAGAAGAACTGGCCCAGGGCATTGCCATGGCACAGGGACAGGGAAAATGTATTGGCTGTTTGCAGCAGAGCATAGAGAAAGGCACTGGCCCAGGCAGCTGCTGCCATGTGGGCACAAGCTCTGCTGCCCAGGAGGGTCCCATAGTGCAGGGGTTTGCAGATGGACACGTAGCGGTCGTAGCACATCACAGTGAGAAGGGAAAGCTCTGCTGAGATGAAGAACATAAAGAAAAGGAGCTGTGCAGCACATCCTTTGTAGGAGATGTCCCTGGTGTCCCAGAGGGAATTGTGCATGGCTTTGGGGACAGTGGTGCAGATCATGCCCAGATCGCTGAGGGCCAGGTTGAGCAGGAAGAAGAACATGGACGTGTGCAGGTGGTGGCCGCAGGCTATGGCGCTGATGATGAGGCCGTTGCCCAGGAGGGCAGCCAGGGAGATGCCCAGCAAGAGGCAGAAGTGCAGGAGCTGCAGCTGCCGCGTTTCTGCCAATGCCAGCAGGAGGAAGTGCCTGATGGAGCTGCTGTTGGACATTTCTTCACTCTGGGCATGGTGGACTCTTGAAAGAAGACATTGACAAAGGTCAATCAATTTTTTTAGTGAATTCTATGTATTTTTTTTGGAATCTCTGCAAAATCATTTCTCTTCCGGTGAGGAAATATGGCTAAACTATTTTGATTTTGAGTTTGTGCTGCTGAGTACTGGCCGCATCTTTTGCACTGCTCTCAGGCTGAACACCGCAGAGCCCAGAGGGAAGTTAGGGCTCTCTGTTACCAAGCAGACAGTGCTAGTCCCCACCCAGGAGTCTCTGATCATTATATCTTATCAGTTTCAGGGTGCCTGCACTTAAAAATTTCTTGAAGAATGAAGTGGACATTTTGAATTCTCCAGTTTAAAAACAATTTTTCTGCATACCCTTCTCTCTTTCCCTCTGCAGCTGGACAGGAATGGATACCAAGGGTTATTCTGGCTACCTGCTGCCTGCAGTGGTGCCTACTGGGAGCTGTTTCTCTCTATCCCAGCCCTGTCCCTGCCAGTGCTGCCCGAGCCCAGCCCAGCCCTGGGGGCTCAGCTCTGCCCTGCAGACCCCTCCTAGCACGGGGACCTGCCCAGGGGCATCTCCCTGGCACCAGGGCCTTAAGGGTAGGGCAGACAAACAGAGATGCTGCAAGCCAAGGTGCTGCTGCTGCTGTCTGTAGGGAGAGGAGGCTGAGGAGGCACTTTGTGAGGGAGAGCTGAGGCCCATCTGCTGATGCCCAGGCTGACAGTGCAGGAGTGTCAGTGACACAGCCAAAGCTGACAGCCCCTTTCCCTTCCCTTCAGGACAAAGCTGAGAGCAGCCCTGGCCATGCAGCACCATCTCCAGAGCAGGAGGAATCTGCCCTGATGGGGGTGGCTCCTTCCACCTCCAACTTCTCCCCTGCAGCGTCCATGGGGAGCTGCCAGGCAGGCTGAGAGCTGCCCCTGGCAGGTGGCACATGCCCTGGGCTGGCCAAGAGTCCTGAGGGCTGCAGGAGCTGCTCTGGAGGACAGCCCTGGGCAGCCCTGGCTGCAGCCCCAGCTTCAGCCCCTGCAGCCGTCCCTGGCAGCAGGAGCCGTCCTGCCCTGTCCCTCTGACGGTGCCCGGGGCAGCCCCGCTCTGCAGCACATCCTCCCCCTCCTGCTCCTGTGCCAGAGAGAAACTGGGAGAGTCCTCCTGACACATCCCCCAGGCTGTGGGGTGTGCTGGCTTCAGGAGATCCCTCCAGGAGCACAGGGGACATTGCCCTGCACCCACACACTCACCATGCACAGGGCTGTGAAGAGGTTTCCCCAAGTGAAGTCTCAGCTCAATGTCTTCCCAATCCTGATTGCCTTCAGCCTGTCTCTGCCTGGCTCCTGTCCCCTCAGTGCCTGCAGGCAGAGCCCTCAGCCCTGATGGGCTGGGAGAGGAGCTGGCCCTGGGAAGAGCTGTTCCTTTAAAGCTCAGCAGCACAGACACAGCCAAGGACTTTAATGAGCCTCTAGGGGATTTGGTGTTGTTTACATCACACTCAGTCCCTCAGAGAGCATTAAAAAAACTTCTGAAGAACTCAAACTTAAATTGAAACTCCGAAGTTTTTGAAGTTTTAATGGGTAACAGTGAGGGACGCAACTGAGAAAGTGTCCCCAGGTTCCAGTTAGAGCAGAACACTGGAGGCAGTGATGACAGCTGGGGACAAACAAGGCAAAGGTGTCTCTGGTGCTGAGCAAAGCTGGATGTGTTTGAGGAATGCCAAGGGCCAAGGCCTGAGCCCCAGCCCCTGGCCAGGCAGATGCTGTCCCTCCCTCCTTGCTCAGGGCTCTTGCCGGGATGGGCACTGGCATGTGGGGATGTGCAATGGCAAGGGCAGGAGCATGGGGCGGCCCCTGCCAGGCTGCTGAGCAGGGACAAGGAGGCAATGAGGCCCCAGGCCTGCAAGGGTCACTTGTCTCCTGCTGCTGCCTCAGGCCCAGGCCCAGCAGCCATGGCCAAAGTGCTGCCCAAGTTGGCTCTGGCAGGGCTGTCTTGCAGCTGCTGCACATGCCTGTGCCCTGTGCAGCCCAGGCTGTGCTACGGTGTCCCTGCCCTGCGCCTCTGTCACTACAGGCTCTGGGAACAGGTCCCCCTGTACCTTTTGGACCCATACCTTGGCATATTGGAATGTTGTCCACATGGATGGCTACAGATCACCAAAACATAAATTCTCATCCCTTTTTTCTGAAAATATAGGATCATAAGTCCCTATACTATCCTTTGGTGGTTTTCACTATAATGAAACTGACCTTTTTGAATAGAAGGGTGTCCTTCCTCGTGTGTAATAACTTATACAAAGGGTAAAATAATTTGGAGTCATTTTAGGCATTGGAATTCATGACCATAGAACCTGAGGAAGGGGCCAAGTTCGAGTCCATGCGTTTTTCAATGCAACTATTTTTCCGGAAGCTTGAAACATAACTGGAGAGGACAACTGGGAAGTGACATTGTCCTGCAGCCTTATGGTGCTTCTTTTTTAAGAAATTCATGTGTAAAATTATAACTAACCTGTTGTCACTTGTATTTTTAGAGGAAAAAAGGGGTGATTAAAGGTAACTAAGGCCTATCCATAAGACATTCTATAAATCTTTAGATTACTGAGCCCCAAAGGATAAGTTGTCATGGTATACCCTGATAAAGGGTACCTTTATCAACGCCCTATGGACCACCCTGTTGCTGTTGATCATATGGACACTCAAATTTTCAGCTACCTCATACAGGCATGTTCATACACACAGACAAGAGTGCAAAATGTTTCTCATCTGACTTCACCACATCCCACTGGCTCTGCAGAGCCATCAGAAAATACACAGAGAGTCTCTACACATGAGGAAACAGGGTGCTGTAGAGCAGTGCAGGGACCAGGTGCAAGACCAGGGCCTTACAAGCACACTGATCAGCATTTGTCAGCATCTGTCAGTATGACTGACACCATTTATTGTATTATTCCTCTATTTTCCTATGTTCATTTCTCTCCAAACCACCTTGATCCCTCCCTTTTCCTTCTTTGGTTCTTCCCCTAACATTCCATATTAAGTCTAGTGAAATTCAAAAATGCTGCTTCCTTTCACCTCAATATTAACCCTGTAACACTAGGCAGTAATACCAGCCATTCTGCAAAGCCATCTGGAGAGCCACTCTGCTGCCTCATTGTGATAAGTTTTCTTCCCAGACCATGAGGCTGAGGCTCTCCTGGAACATCTGGGAATGTTTTTATTTATTTCTTTTTTTATAAATTTATTTTTAAATTTAATGTATTTTATTTATTTATTTAACATCTTTTATCATCGTCCACATGTTCCATATGGTATACCATGTTCCCTGCTACAGAAGACTCCAGTATCACTGCTCTTACTTTCAAAATGAAAACAATACTGAATAAACTTCTGTCCTTCAGTGGAGCCCAACTACTGAAAGAGTCTGATGTGAATCTCTCCTGGTCACCTTATGTTACAGTAATTGACAGGGGTGTTGGCCAACTAAATATCTCCCCATCTTTTGGCAATGCAGAATAGGTCTTGGACCACATAAGCCATGTTGTAAAACTCATCCCCCAGGTGCCTCATCTTGCTGGCCCCTTCCTTTCCTGACAGCTCTGCCTCCTGCCTACTTCTGCCTTCCCACACAAAGGCTGGGGATGACCCAGACTCCTTCTGGTCTTAGACCAGAGCTCTGCCCTGGAGGGAAATTTCTTTCTCCTGCTGTCCAGTATGGACCTCCCCAGCTGCCATTTTTATTAATTTTTTCTTTTTTCTGCCTTTTTCTTTTATGTCAAAAGGATCCACTATCACTGAAACCACACTTCTATGCCTCCCAGGGCTCTCCTCTGCTGTCCTCAGTCTCCACTCCACGGAGCACAGAGCTCCTCTGTCCCTGTACAGTGCTCATGTGCTTGAGGCCATGGGTGCCTGGACAAGAAGGACAGTTCTTTTCTACAGGAAGGAAACCACAGAGCCCCAGGGGTTTGAAGGCAGATCAGAGGCAGTCACCAGAGGCCAAGGCCAGCCAGACCTGTCTGTCCTGGCAGCTTTTGTCTGAAAGCAACCCTTGGATATTTGTGGAGTTTTGGAAGTGGAATTCCATTTCAGCCATGTGTACCTGGACCAGAATGACAGCTATTCTCAGCAGGAAGGAAAGGGCAGAGACCCAGTGTTTCAAAGGCTGATTAGAGGCAGTTCCAAGGAGGCCAAGGCCAGCCAGACCAGTTTGTCTTGGCAGCTTTTGTCTGGGAGCAATCCTTTTTTAAATGGAATTTGGGAGGCCAAATCCCACTTTTCTCCATGGGCATCTGGACAAGGACAGTTTTTTCCATAGGAAGGAAAGTACAGAGCCCCTGTGTTTCACAGGCAGATGAGAGCTGGCCCTCAGGAAGCCAAGGGAACTTGGACAGTCCTGGGAGCTATCCTTGGATACAAAGAATTTTGGAGGCAGATTCCCAATTTTGGCTATGGACACCTGCACTTGAAAGATGATTTTTCCATGGAAAGAAAAGTACACTCCCCATTGTTTGAAGGCAGATGAGAGGCGGCCCCCAAGATGTCAAGGCCACTCAGAGCTGTCTGTTCTGGCAGGTTTCATACAGGAATCATCCTTCAATATAAGTGAATTTGGACATAGATTTCAGCCATGAACCCCTGGAGGAAAAGGAGAGTTCTTTCCCACAGGAAGAAAAGCAC
This sequence comes from Zonotrichia albicollis, assembly GCF_047830755.1. Classification (NCBI taxonomy): domain Eukaryota; kingdom Metazoa; phylum Chordata; class Aves; order Passeriformes; family Passerellidae; genus Zonotrichia; species Zonotrichia albicollis. The sequence continues at coordinate 1,725,436 of NC_133855.1, forward strand.
AGAACTCCAGGGCCTCAGGGGCAGCAGGGAAGCAACTCTAAATATGCCAAGGTAAGCTGGGCCAGTCAAGCCAAGCCAAACAGAACTTTTCCATGTTCTTGGATCCTTGGGGCCTTGCAGCAGTACAACTGCCCCTTGGTTCCATGAGGCCTCGTAGTATCACAAGAGATCTTTTTTTTCCACAAGGCCCAACAATACCACAGTGGTCTTCTTGGCTGTGCAGTGGCACAATGGCCCCTTTCTTCCATGAGGCCTTGCAGTGTCTGACAATGGCCCTTTGGTTCTATTGGAATCCCCAGGACCACAATGGACCCTTGGTTCCTCAGGGCATGGCTGTGGTACACTGGCCCTTTGCTTCCATGGTTCCCTGCAGTGTCCCAAAGAGGTCCTTTGTTCCACAAGGCCCTGCAGAGACCCCTTATTCAACAAGGCCTCAAAGTGCCATAATGGTCTCCAGGATTCCATGAGGCCCTGCAGTGTCACAAGGGCACCTTGGCTCGATGACGCCCTGAAGTACAGAATGGCCTCTTGACTCCATTGGGCTCTTCACTGTCACATCAGTTCTTAGTTCCATGCAGCCATGTAATGTCACAGTGGTCTCCTTGGTTCCAGAGAGTCAGAATGTCCCCCTGCTGTCATGGAGCCCCAATACAATCTCCTTGATTCCATGAGGCCCTGCCGTGCTACAATGAGCCCTTGCTTAAATGAGGCCCTGCAGAGTCATAGTGGCCCCTTGGATCCAGTAGGTCCTTAAGTGTCATAATGGTCTCCATGGTTCCATGAGGCCCCAGAATGTCATGATGGACTTTTGGTTCCATGAGCTTTTGTACAGGCAACAACAGCCTCCTTGTCTCCACAGTGTCATAATGTAACCTTTGTTCCATGAGGTGCCTGGCTTCCCACAGCCCCTCAGAGACATCCCCCTCAAGGTCCCCAACAGCCCTTCATGGCCCCTCAGAGAACCTCATGGCCCCTCAAAACTCCTCCTGTTTCCCCATGACCCCTCACAGTTCCATCATGGCCCCTCACAGCCCCTCATGGCCCCTCATAGCCCCAGTCCTGGGACTCCTCCCAAAGGAGAAGGGGTCAGGCCCTGCTTGTTCTGCTTTTATTTTGGTCCCTTCACAGACACGAGTAAAGAAAGGCTGAAATAGAGCCTTTCCCCAGTGTTTCCCTCGGTGTTAACTGTGGGCTGAAGCTCTGTGCTGGCGCTGGCCCGAGCGCCACCATCCCTGCAGCCGCCAGGCCTTTGCTGTCCCCCCCGTGTCCGTTCCCTGTCCCCGAGTCCCGCCCGGCTCTGGCAGCAGCAGCAGCCGCAGCGCAGGGGGCGCCGGCCCGGCCCGGCCCAGCCGGGGCTCCCGGCCAGGAGCAGCAGCAGCACCGGCCCCTTCCCGCCTGCTCCTGCCTCGGCTCCCAAGGGCTTTTTCCAGCTCAGTTCTGGACTAGAGCAGCAATCACCCACACACAGCCCTGACTCCTCAGGGCCCGCCTGTGCTGCCCTGAGCCAGCCCTCAGAGAAAGAAAGGATGAGGTTCCAGCACTGTTTTCAGCACTGTTTTACTCACCCTGAGGTGACAGCAGGAGGCTGCTGCTGCCTTTGCCTTGGAAATCGGAGATCCTGGCTGCTCTTGGCCCTCTTCTGCTTGCCGCTTGAAATTTATCTGTAAAACTGCAATTGCCTTTTTTGTTCAACGCTACCCAGAGTGTTTTGTGACAGTGAACGTAGGAATCCTTAAAATCAGAGGGTTTTGGGAAAGCTGCAAAAGGCGGGCCTCAGAGACAGCAGAACTGTGATTAGAGCTAAGCGGTAGCCCTAAGATTGGTCAGCAGAAAACTTATATTAGAAGTAGAAAGTAAGGACAAATAGAAAAATGGTTTTTATTAACGCTTGGTAGAATACATCCCTGAAAATTATATCTATCGAGATATTAAAAAGTTCTAAGCTTAAGCTCTGTGCATTGTGTTTTAAGGCTTACAAACAAGTATTATATTCAAAACAAGCAAGTATTGTTTTAACCAAAGGTACCTGTGCTTATAGTGGTTGGATGGAACTACCATGAATATGCTTTTGCTTTGTGGGATTGGTAAAAAAACTTTTAAAGTAAGTTGTAACATTGAGTTCTTTGTCTGCTGCTGAGGACATGAGCTGCTGGCACCTTCCCATTGTCATAACCATGTAATGAGACTGATGCGGGAAAATAAACAGCTCGAGACACGTTCTTCAGCAGTTCTGTCCTGTTGGTGATTTATACATAGCCCCTGACCAGCAATTGGTGAACTCAGGCTTTTGGTCACAGGCATCATGATTAGCAGATCTTGAAATGCTCTCAAATCCCTGAGCACAAAGTCAAGCAGAATTAAAGCCACACTGGCCACATTTGTAGTGCTCAAACACAGCCCTGTTTCTGCAGCTGCTGAACTGACTCAGCTGACAGAGGCCATCACAGAAATTGCCTCTAGAATGTCAAATCAAATGAAAAAATCCACCAGGATGAAGAGAAACCAGAACTTCTTGACTCCATTGTTTCTCCCGAGCAGCAGCAGCCAATGGAGATGTGCAGAGGTATTTCCAGCTGCTGCTGATCCCAGCTGGAGCCCAGCCTGCTGCCCAGGCCCAGCGGGAAGCTGAGCCCAGCCCGGGGAGCTCCCGCAGTGTCGGCAGCTCAGCGCACGCGGGGCCAGGCCCAGAGCCCCGGGCACGGCCGCCCATTGTGGTGCAGCGGCGCAGACGGAATGTCCTGCGGCCCAAACCTCCTGCTCGTGCCACACAGTGCCAGCGCTCTCCCCCTCCTCCTCCTCTCCCAGCATGGCACAAATTCCAGCTCCGAGGAGGCTGCCCCAGACAGGGCTCAGGCTCCTGCTTCAGTCTCAGTGTCCCTGCAGAGGAAAAGGGCATCTTTCAGCCCTACCACAAGCTCAGGTCTCTCATTTCATGGGGAATCTGGGATGAAAATGGACTTGTTAAGAAGGACAAAAATGGCATGAATGTGTAGAATAATTGCAAGAGGAGAAGTTGTAGTATTGCAGATCAGTAGAGATAGTGATTGATTTGCTAACTGATGGCTGCTCCAATTTGTTTGAATTTTGTGGGCTACAACATCTAGAGCAGCTTGTTGCTCCAGTGAACAGCTTCGGAGACTGTTTGCCTCAGTGCCACACAGCCAAGATTGGAAGAGCTGCAGGTCATCATTGGTGATGCCCACAATATTAGGAACCCATTGCAGATCTCCTAGGAGTTTCTGAGCATCATGTAAATTACTTATATCTGCAGTAATTGTTACTTTTTAAGGCCTGACCTGAGCATCTGAGATGAGCCAACCTAAGTATTTCCATGGTGCAGAACGTTGGACTTTTTCAGGAGCTACAGTTAAACCACAGGAGTGTAGATGGTCAATGAGCCACTGTAGTTGACTATCAGAGATTGTGGCTTCGGCAGCAAACAAGATGTCATTCATATAATGATAAATAAGTACATGTGGCCAGCGTTGTTGTATAGGTTGAAGTGCCCAATCAACAAAGATTTGGCACATAGTAGGCGAGTTGCAAGAGGCTTGGGGAAGAACTTTAAACTCATAGCATTTGGCAGGGACTGCATGATTGACACATGGCAAAGTCAGTGCAAATCTTTGTGTGTCATTGGGGTGTAAAGGAATTGTGAAGAAACAGTCTTTAAAGTCTATTATAACAATTTGCCAATTTTGAGGAATCACTGTGGGAGCAGGAAGGCTAGGTTGCAATGCTCCCATAGCAAGCATTTGTTCATTAATTTTTTCTAAATCATGTGAAAGTCTCCATTTTCCAGATTTCTTTGGTATAACGAAGATAGGAGTTTTCCATGGGCTTGTGGAAGGTCGGATGTGGCCTGCTTTTAGTTGTTCTTGAATTATTCTTCTGCAATGTGCAGCCATTCTGAAGTCATCAGCCACTGGTCTACCAATACTGGCTTTTCAGTTAGCCATGTGATTTTTAGTATGGGCGGCTGCTGTCCAGTGGCCGTGGCACAAAATGCTGATCAGTTGTCATGACGAGTCCTAATCGTGGTAAGACATCTTGTCCACTTAAACCTGGAAATGTGTGTGGAAGTTGCATCACATATGGTTGAGTTACAACAGTTTGGCCATCTTCAAATTGCAGCATAATTAAATATTTGGTTTGGTGCTTTTGCACATCCTACTCCTACTACTTGAGTCACAGGAGATTGCAGTTCCCATGTGTGAGGCCACATTTGTTGACTGATGATGGTGACATCTGCTCCAGAGTCTAATAATGGTTCTAAATAAGTTTGCTGATTGCCATTCTTTAATTGAATCTTTTGGTATGATCTCTGATTAAGATCTAATGTGAAGAACAGTTCATATCCAGTAGATCCAAAACCATTTTCTCCTCTTATTTTGGATGTTTGGCCTTTCTGTAGGAGCATCTTGTAGTAGTATCAGGATCATATGTACAAATGTTTTCAAAGGGAAGTATTTCAGCAATTTTGCTTCCTTTTGGAATTGTGACCAGTGTTTGTAATGCATAGGCCATGCTTTGCACTTGTCCTGTAAAGTCTGCATCCACCACTCCAGGTAGTACGATTACTCCTTGTTTTCCTGTTAAAGATCTTCCAAGTAAGAGTCCTCCAAGACAAGAAGTCCTACTATATAGAGGACCTCAGCTGGAATTAGTGTCACTTCTTTATTACTTAAAGTTACTTCTACTGTGGTTGCCACATCCACTCCGAGGCTTCCTCGGGTGACTTGGATGTGCTGTTAAAGAAATTATTTTCTTCTGGGTTGCTGTCGCTGGAGTCTGAGCTTGTGTCTTCGTGCGCAGACCTGGCACACTGCACTGCAATTCTCCCAATTGTCCTCATCCACAAGCAGCTGTAGCATGAGTATCAGAGTTGCATGAATGACACCAAACAGTTTTGGAGGTGTTTCGTCATATGTGTCAGCAAAAGCAATTTTTGGTTTTGAGGTTATTGTTATGTTGATTTTCCATTTTAGCTTGCTTATCTCCACTTCCAGATTGTGCTGCTGCAATTATACGCCCTTGCTCCTTTATTGCTCCTCTCATTGCTGCAGTGAATGCAGCTGCTTGATTATTTTGTTCTGCTGGGGTGGCTCTCACAAGTATTTCATCTACTGGACTTCCTAAAGGTAGTGTTGCTAGGATTGCTCTTGTTTTGGGATTAGCTCCTTTGACCGCAAGAGTGCAGAACATTTGCCCTTGAAGTTCAGGTGGTAAATCTGAAGCATCTTTTATTGCTGCTGACAAGCGGTCTACAAACTGTCCATAGGGCTCTGTTGCCTCCTGCCAAACAGTGGTGTAAGGTGCAGGCTTTTTCTTATCTGGTACAGACAAAAGGGCTCGATGAGATAAAGCTCAAACAATCTGATGCATCTGTGTGGGGTATTGTAGTTGAACTTGCGTGGTAGAACAAGGTCCTTGTCCTGTTAACATGTCTGCTTGCAATCCATAAAGGGGGTCTCCTACCACTTGATGTCTGTTTGCTTCTTCTACTGCTAATCTTTTCTATTCTCTCTCAAACATTAAATATTGAGATGATGTAAGTAGCAACAAGGCAACTGCAGAACAATCTGCAGGGGAAAGGACATCTGCTGTAAAAATAAAATGAATGATTTGACAAGCAGCTTCTGACAAGAGACTGTGAGTGGTAACTGTTTGTTTTGCTTGTTGCAGTAATTTGCAATCATGTGGCTCCCAAGTTGCCTGATTATTGGTAACTAATACAGGACAGGCCAGAGTACTTGGTGTGTGCCATTCTCCATCTAAGATATCATCACGAATAACTCCTGACCAGCATTGCTGTATTGGATCTTTTTCTGGCTTGGGAGCCTGTGGAGGCGACACAAGCCACCCAGGCACTCGTGGAGCATTAGGAGTGATAGGCATTGAAGTGAAAAGGGGTGTAGGTATAACTTCTGATTTTTTCATGTTTTCTGTTGGTTTTTCTAATTGTTCTTGCCGGGTGGATAATTCTGCTATATTCTTTAGTATTTCTTGAAGTAGATCATTAGGTTCAGAGTATTTTGATTTACGAGTTTGATTTCTTTCTTCTTCTTTGAATTCATCTGATGATGTTTCAGGCAAGGAGGGATACAAAGGGGAGCGGCAAGGAGAATGACATGAAGAACGAGAACAATACAGAGAACAATATTCTTTTTTCTTTTTATCTTGCCTGCGAGCTGTAACTGCTCTTTTTGGTCTCACACCACTAATCGCTCTGAGTGATTTTTCTATCTGCTTTTCTCCTGCAAGAGGGGGATCAAGTACTTCTTTTTGATTTTGGTAACCTGTAACAAATTCCTGCAGGGAAATTTCTTCTTTTAGTGGTACACTAACTATCACTTCTTTCAAAGTAGAGCAAACAGGAGTGGTAATTCTGTTCGTAGGTCGAGTATTTCTGACTCCAAAGAAGGTCGCAAGACCTCATGGTTCAGGAGATGTTGGGTTTTTTCTCTCTTGTTGCCTTTCACTATCATCGCCTCCTAAATCTTCAATGGCTGCAGGAGCCACGTTTTTCTTAGCTTTCATAGTTTCTAAAGTGTTAATAATAGGTTTCCAGGTGGCTCCTAACTCCTAAGCTTCTTTTCCATCTTTTCCTCCTTCTATTGTGCTATTCCAAAGATGGTTTCCTACCTCTTTCCACCCAGCTGTACTAAATAGCAGGGAAGGCTCAAGAAATATTTTTTTCTTTTTCATGTCCATTTCACTAGGGCTTCTATTTCTGTTTTTTTTATGTCCTCGCCTCTCTTAGAGAGGATACTTGTGAGCAATCTTATTGCCACATCTAATTCCATCGCAGTCTTACCTTGGGAGGGGCTGTTCGGCCGCTCAAGCTCCGGACTCTGATCTCTGTGTTTGCCCACCAGGTCTCTCCTGCCTCCGACTCTTCAGCTCCCAAATCAGGTTCTTGCCTGATGCTTCAGTCTTCCATGTTTAGGCAAACCGCATTCAAGCATCTCAGAGGGTCCCTGTTTGTGGCACCAGTATGAAGATGGTCCCATGGAGAGTTGGCCGAGTAATGAAAATCACACCAATGTGGCCACACATCATATTCCTTTATTTAGCAATTTTGTCATATTTATGCTTCTATACACTTGTGTCACACCACCAATGCTTAGTGATTTTTGGTTAAGTGCCTGTATTCACACATACGTGTTACTTGTTGATTGGTTGATACACTGTAAGTGTTTTAGCTAAGGTGTGCTAAATTAGCAGTTCTCATATAGTGTTGGGCATCCGGCTTTGTCCTTGCACAATGCTTATTCTTCCTTGTATCTATTCGAGGACAGTACATGGTCTATCTTGTTCCAAGGATGGCCCATGGTCTTCAAAGCAACTCTGCAATCTGCAGGCCATGTTGTCCAATTCCTGTAGGAGTATAGCATGCCCTAGTTTTGCCAAGAATTCTTCCACAAGCTCACTTCCAAATTTTTTAAATCTAAGGCAGCCGCTTCCAACATGTCCAGTCTGTGGCTCTCATACCACAGACTTAAGACTAATAATGCCCAGTCACCATATTTTTCAAATAGTTTCTTTTAAATAGGAGTCCATATTTGCAGAAGGAGGTCCTCATGCTTCGAAGCCCCTGCTCCCATGTTGGTGGTGTCTTCCACTTACAAGAAGAAAACTAAGAAGAGGGAAAAAAAAGAGGGTCCAGATCGATCACAGCTCTTTACTTCATTCTTTGCAGCTCAAAGGCTGTAGGAAACTCTTCCTGCTTGCCCTGCAGTGCTGGATGCCACTCTTCACAGCTCAAAGGCTGTGGGCAGCTCTTCTTGGCTGCCTCGTCAATCTCCCCGCTCTATCAGCACCAGCTGTTGTGATCACGTCGGGGTCACCAATGGGGACACAATTTCAGAGACAGTGACTTGACAGTCCGTGTTCATGCAGCAATAGGCAGCTTTATAGAGATCTCACTTCCTTATATAGATAAGAAGGCCCATGAGGTTAATCCGCATTGGCTGAGCCAGTTACTACTCAGCTAACCAGCCAATAGCAGCCTGAGTCTCCAACGGCCATGGCCTGCTCCTACTGGTTGAATTACATAAGTAAGGTAATTATACAATAAATAGTTTATTTAAGTTATGAAGTTGAAATTATTTATACTGTGAGGCCTACAGTCCAGCTGTAGGCCACCACAGAGGAATATCTCAGGAATATGTAATCAGTGTATGTGATAAAACCTCTGCTCACCTGACGCTTGGGGCACTCAAATGGAGGAAGGATCAGTGATCAGTGCTGCAATAAAGAATGGCTGCTTTCTAATACTCAAAATGTGTTAGAAAGTTTCTGTTTGGTTGATTTCAGTATCAGTTCCACAAGGCCCCGTAGTTTCACAGTGGCCCCTTGGTTCTGAAGTGTCACAATGGCCTCAGTGCCACAAGGCCCCGCAATGTCCAAAGAGTCCCCTTAATTCCATGGGGCCCTGAAGTGCTACAATGGCCCCTTGGCTGCATGAGGCCCTGCAGTGCCACCCTGGGGCAGGAGGCCAGGAGGGATTCGTTCCCCACACGCTGCAGCTCCCTGGGCCAGCAGGCACCAACACCTTCTCCCAGGCCAGCGCTGCCGGGCACAGCCAGGGCCGGGCCACACTGCAGCTCCCTGCAAACCACAGAGGGGGCTGCCAGGCCAAAACCTGAGTCACAGACAGTTTGTCACTCTTCCTGTCTGTATTTGACCAAGAAGTGTCCCATTGTGGGGTCCCCTTTCCTGCAGTCACTGCAGCACTGGGACCATCCCTGGAGCTCTGAGTGAGAGAAATGGCCAGCGCTGCACCTCTGCACTGACTCGGGGATGGTGGGAAATGCTCTGTGGGGTGGCTGGAACCATGGAAAAAGGACAATTGGCAGTGCAGAGGGAAACCCAGCTGGGCTGCTGGACTGGGGCAAGACATCTCTGTCTGGGGGAGAAGTTGGCTCTGAAAGTCTCTCCTGTGGATGCTCACGTGCCCAAGAGTTGGGTACTGAAGAGCATCGCAACAACGGACAGGAGGATGGGGCTGCCAGGATTAAAGTGTTCCAAGGGGGTCTGGACTGGCCACACAAGGGTGAGTTATTTCTGGACACCTCAGGTCATCAGGGAAGAGATGCAACCTCCAGATGGGCTTGTGAGCGAGGGGTGGATTTAACTATGGACACCATCTCCAGGTTATCCCCAGCTGTGCAGCGTGGGCTGAGATCAAGCAGGGCCAGGCAAGTAAAGCCCCTGTGGTGTGGGGGACAATGGTGGGAATATAAATCTGGGCAGACACATGGTCTTTGTAGTGGGAGTAAGCAATTGGAGAGCACCATTCCTAAACTACAACAGCCCTGTCAGAGCCAGCCCTATCCCTGCACTGCCCCAGCTCTGCTGCCCCACAGCTGCTGGATCAGGAAGGGCAGAGCCATGGGGGAGGGAAATGCACAGGGACTCCTCCTGGGAGTGACCTTCCATGCTGATACTCAGACCCCAAGGCAGAAATGCCCGTCTTCAGCTGGGAGGTCATCATCAGAGTCTCTGCCATTGTCCCACTTGGTGAATCTTTCATACTGAGATGTTGGTTCTTCCTTTCAGTTTCTTTTCTTTTGGGGCTTTTAATGGTTCCTCCATAAACACAGCAATTCATGTCCCTGATATGGCAATTCTTTCCTTTTTAAGGAAATGTTGGGAATTAGGCCAGATTAAAATGCTGGCATGGTGTGCATAGGTACTTGCAGCCCTCTGGAGAAGCAGTTGGGAAATCAGAATCAAAGAATTGTAAAATGGTTTGAGTTAGAAGAGACCTAAAAGAGCCTCTGGTAAAACTCCCCTTCCATTACCCAGGGACACCTTCACTTGTTCGGGTTGTACAAAGCCCCTGACCTTAAACACTTCCAGGGATGGGGCTTCTATTCTACGGGCAACCAGTGCCAGTGTCCTGCCATCATCATCATAAAATATTTCACCTTACATAAAATGTAAATCTGCCCTCAGTCAGTTTAAAGATACAGTGTATTATTTTGTATTATATTCCCCAGTCCAATCTCTGGGCAAAAAGGTACACAGCCATTCCTGGACTTAAATCACATCTCCAAGGCTGAGCACCTTTGAGAGGGCCCAGACATCTCCCAGGATGTGCTTTGGAGACCTGAAGAACTTGATCACGATATGGGAGCTGGAAGTCCTGGCTTCAAAAGTGTGGAGACTGAGGACAGAACAAGAACAGCCTGGAATGACTAGAGAGGTGGATTCAAATATAATGGACCTCTCCTTCACAGTGGAAATGAGCCTGAGATAGAAATATTGTCACCAAGTGCAGCTGGGATGACCCAGAATAGGAATGAGGAGAGATGAATTTCCATTTCAGCAGGGCTGTGGCAAAACACATCCCCAGAAACAGCCTGGGTCAGCCCCAGGCTTTGTGTGGGCAGGCAGAGGCAGGCAGGAGGCAGAGGTGTCAGCAAAGGAAGGGGCCAGCCAGGTGGGGCAGCCGGGGGATGCTGACAGCCTGCAGGGACAGAGACGCAGGGCAGGGACACCGTAGCACAGCCTGGGCTGCACAGGGCACAGGCATGTGCAGCAGCTGCAAGACAGCCCTGCCAGAGCCAACTTGGGCAGCACTTTGGCCATGGCTGCTGGGCCTGGGCCTGAGGCAGCAGCAGGAGACAAGTGACCCTTGCAGGCCTGGGGCCTCATTGCCTCCTTGTCCCTGCTCAGCAGCCTGGCAGGGGCCGCCCCATGCTCCTGCCCTTGCCATTGCACATCCCCACATGCCAGTGCCCATCCCGGCAAGAGCCCTGAGCAAGGAGGGAGGGACAGCATCTGCCTGGCCAGGGGCTGGGGCACAGGCCTTGGCCCTTTGCATTCCTCAAACGCATCCAGCTTTGCTCAGCACCAGAGACACCTTTGCCTTTCTTGTCCCCAGCTGTCATCACTGCCTCCAGTGTTCTGCTCTAACTGGAACCTGGGGACACTTTCCCTGTTGTGTCCATCTGTGGGACTCATTAAAACTTCAAGAAACTTCAGTTTCATTTTAAATTTGAGTTCTTGAGAAGTTTTTTGAACACTCTCTCAGGGACTGAGTCTGATGTAAACAGCCCCAAATCCCCAAGAGGCTCATTAAAGTCCTTGTGCTGTGTCTTTGCTGCTGAGCTTTAAAGGAACAGCTCTTCCCAGGGCCAGCTCCTCTCCCAGCCCAGCAGGGCTGAGAGCTCTTCCTGCAGGCACTGAGGGGACAGGAGCCAGGCAGAGACAGGCTGAAGGCAATCAGGATTGGGAAGACATTGAGCTGAGACCTCACTTGTGGAAACACCTTCACAGCCCTGTGCATGGTGAGTGTGTGGGTGCAGGGCAATGTCCCCTGTGCTCCTGGAGGGATCTCCTGAAGCTGACCTTCACAGGACTGATGTGACTTTAAGGCTGGCTCTGCTGCTGTTTCTGTTTGGGGGAGGATGTGCTACAGAGCGGGGCTGCCCTGGGCACCGTCAGAGGGACAGGGCGGGACGGCTCCAGCTGCCAGGGACGGCTGCAGGCGGTGAAGCTGGGGCTGCAGCCAGGGCTGCTCAGAGCTCCAGCCCATGCCCAGCTCATTTCTGAGGGGACTTGCCATGAGCTCATTCACAGCAGGAGTTTCCTGCTTGGGTCTCTGCTTTCCTGATTCTCTGCTCCCACTTTACCTGGCTCAGCTTGGTGGAAATAGAAAATAACCTTTGCAGGGTACATCAGGGCCTGAGACTCCCTAAACAATCACCCTGAGGATTCCTGGGCACCTAAGCAAGTGCCTGCACCTGCCCAGCCCTCAGATCCATGCAGCATCACCTTTCCATGGTGGCCAGAATGGGGGAGCTATTTTTTAATCCCTGCAGGGCCCAGCAGCTGCCGGGCAGGGCTGGCCCAGGGGCTGGGCTGGGCTCTGGAAGCTCTGGCAGGGAAGGAACCTGGGGCCACAGGAGCAGCTGGGGCTGGGACAGCTCCAGCAGCAGAGCTGTGGGCAGGCAGGGAGGGAGGCAGTGCTGAGGGAAGCCCTGCTGCAGGGCAGATGTGGCACCTGCCAGGCCTGCCCTGCAGGGCAGACACTGCCCTGAGCAGCACAGCTCTTGTGTCCCCTCGCAGCCAGCACAGCCCTCAGCCCGGGGGCTCGGGGCCCTCAGTCCCTCCTGGGCCGGCAGAGCAGCCCCAGAGATGAAGGGCATCTCTGCGGCCATGTGCCCATTCCCTGCTGACCAGGGCCTGAGGGCCACTGTCCTGCCCTGCTGCTGCCTGGCATGGGATGGGCAGGGCTGGGCAGGGAAAGGCTTTTCCTCAGGCCCGGCTCTCTCTCTCTCTCCTTGCCTTGCCCAGGTGCTGCTGGCATTGCTGAGGGGCTCTCTGCAATGGCAGTTCCAGCTGCAGGGCCAGGCCCAGCCCTTGGGCTCCCCCTGTGCAGGCTGAGCACAGCAATGGGGTATCCCAGCTCCCTGTGCCCGGGCAGCTCTGGGCAGGGCAGCCTGGAGGCTGGCAATGAGCCCACTCTCTTGACTCTGGGAAAGGCAGGAGCCCCTTTGTGTGCCAGGGATCCCTCTGCTCTCAGCTGTGTCTCCTGGCTGTCCAGAGTAACACAGGAGTGGATTTCAGAAAGGTGCAAGTCCAGGGAAGCTGGAACAGGAGAGAGGGACAGAGCAGCTCTCCTCAGTCTGCTCTAAGACTCAGACAATCCTCCTGCCTCTCTGGACTCTCTGTTCTTTCACAGTGCAGCAGAATCTCTCGTTCTGCCTTCTGTTATCCCCATCCCTTCACGCAGGCAGCTCTTTTGCTTTAGGGGAACATACTTTATCCAAGTCCCAGCACCAGGACTGGCCGTTGCCCTCACTGTTCCCCTGCACTGAGTGGGGATCAGGGCTGACTCCTAGGTGTCGTGCAGGTCAAGCTCCAACTCCTCACACAACATTGGCCAGCAGCAATCATGGCTCCAGCAACAAATGTTGCTGGAGAATATCTCCTAGACATGGACAGGGGTAGGTGTGTAGTGGGAGGAAGGAGTCCATGAGAAAGGGGTTGATTTTCTGTGAGAAATCTCCCCTCAATCATCACTGTAATTCCTTCTTCAAAAGGTTCCAATGTCCGGAGACAGCAAATGTCCAACAGCAGCTCCATCAGGCACTTCCTCCTGCTAGCATTGGCAGACACGCGGCAACGGCAGCTCCTGCACTTCTGCCTCTTGCTGGGCATCTCCCTGGCTGCCCTCCTGGGCAACGGCCTCATCATCAGCGCCGTAGCCTGCGGCCACCACCTGCACACGCCCATGTTCTTCTTCCTGCTCAACCTGGCCCTCAGCGACCTGAGCATGATCTGCACCACTGTCCCCAAAGCCATGCACAATTCCCTCTGGGACACCAGGGACATCTCCTACTCAGGATGTGCTGCACAGGTGTTTTTCTTTATCTTCTTCCTTGCAACAGAATTTTCCCTCCTGACCGTTATGTGCTACAACCGCTACGTGTCCATCTGCAAACCCCTGCACTACGGGACCCTCCTGGGCAGCAGAGCTTGTGCCCACATGGCAACAGCTGCCTGGGCCAGTGGCTTTCTCTATGCTCTCATGCAAACAGCCAATACATTTTCCCTGCCCCTGTGCCATGGCAATGTGCTGGACCAGTTCTTCTGTGAAATCCCATACATCCTCAAGCTCTCCTGCTCCAAATACTACCTCAGGGAACTTGGGCTCATTGTGGTTGGTGCATCCTTAGGTTTTGGCTGTTTTGTGTTCATTGTTTTCTCCTATGTGCAGATCTTCAGGGCTGTGCTGAGGATCCCCTCTGAGCAGGGACGGCACAAAGCCTTTTCCACCTGCCTCCCTCACCTGGCTGTGGTCTCCCTGTTTGTCAGCACCTCATTTTTTGCCTACCTGAAGCCCCCCTCCATCTCCGTCCCATCCCTGGATCTGGCCCTGTCAGTTCTGTACTCAGTGGTGCCTCCAGCCCTGAACCCCCTCATCTACAGCCTGAGGAACCAGGAGCTCAAGGCTGTAGTGTGGTCAGTGATGACTGGATGGTTTCAGAAACCTTCAACTGGTTGCCAATTTTTGAAAATCGCTTGTATTAAAAGTCATCTTTGATACTTCTTCTCGTTTTCCTTTTTAATATAGTCCCTAAACAAAAGCCATCGATCCTGAAATGTCTTGTTTTGTTCCTCCACACCTTCGCTGAATCCCTCAGACTGTGCCTATGAGTTGCTATGCTCTTGGTGGGTTTAAATGACTTGAAGAACTTCCAAGCAGACTTTTCACTGGAGATCCCCATTTTGTTCCGTTCTCTAGAGCTGCAGCAGCAATGTCTGTGTGCAGAGCTGGGGCAGATCAGGGCTGGCACAGCAGCTGTGCCCAGCAGCAGCAGCAGCAGCACTTGGTGTTGCCAGTGCTGCTGCCGTGGCCCTGCCCCACTGCCCTGGTGGCCCTGGTGTTGCTGCAGGGCCTGAGTGCTCTCGGGGCCGGGCACAGCCCTGGGGGTGGCAGTGCCGGGCCTGCAGCAGGGACAGGCCATGGGCACTGCTGGGGCAGCGCTGACGCCTCAGCCCAGGGCCTGGGGGCTCCAGGCTCCTTGCCCAGGCTCTCTTAAGAACACGCCCAGGCCAATGCTCAGCACAGAAAAGCCCTGTGAGCAGCCCCAGGCTGGCCGTGGGCAGGCTGGGGGCAAACAGCATGGCTGGGGCTCTGCAAGGGCCCTGGGGCAGATGGGAAGGAGCAGCAGAGCAGGGGCTGATCCATCCCCAATGCACTGCACAGCCCAGGGCAGCGTCCCAGAGCGTCCTCATGGAGCTGCCAACAACATCCCCCCTCTGCAGCCCTGGCCTCTCCCCCAGCTCACACAGGTGCCCCATCCTTGCAGGCACAGACATGGCAGCACTGGCTGAGCAGCCCCTGTTTGCATTGCACAGAGCAGGGGGAGCACCCCCATGCTGTTGGGTGTGGGGACATGAACCTGAGGGAGCACAAATGCCATCAGCCCTTGGGGCCAGCAAGGGCTGGGGGACACCAGGGAAACCACTCAGGTTTGTTGTGGCCTCCGCAGTCAGCCAGAAATTTGTTCCCATGTGCTGGGAGTTTTCTGTCCCACTGCAGATGCTGTTGCTCAGAGCCAGGGCTGCCTGGCAGTCACCCCCAAACTGCCCTGAGCATTTCCTTAGCTTCAGCTTTGCTTTCTTTCCTCCTTCCTATTGCCCATTGCTGTCCCCTCCCCTGCAAACAGCCCATCCCTGTTTGCCCTTTCCTCTCTTGCCTGACTCCTCATTGCAGTTCCTGACTTGGTCCCATGGGAATGTCCCTTGGGCAGCAGGATCATCCTTCAAGTGCTGCAGGAATTGTCTGCAGGCTCCTGCAGTGCCTCCTGCTGCTCCCTTGCCAGAGGCACCCCAGGCCAGGGGGGCACATCTGGGCTGCTGTGTCTGGCTCTGGGGCTCCCTGTTCTGGGCACTGAGGAGGGGCTGCAGAGGCTCTGCAGGACTGACAGGATGGGCTTTGGGGCTGGGAGGAGAAGCTGAGGGACCTGGGCTGCTGGAGCTTCTGAAGAGGAGGCCCAGGGTTCCTCCTGCAACTGCTCCAAGGGTGGTTCCAGAGAATCACAGAATCAGCAAGGCTGGAAAAGGCCTTGGAGATCATGAAATCCAACCAGTGCCCTGATATTGCCTTATTTCCCCTGAGCCTCCTCTTCTCCAGGATAAACAATCCCAACTCCCTCAGCCACTCTGAAAAAGACTTGTGTTCCAGAACCCTCCCCAGCCTTGTTGCCCTTCTCTGTACACGCTCCAGCCCCTCCATGGCCTTCCTAAATTGGGGGCCCAGAGCTGGACCCAGAGCTGGACACAGCACTCGAAATGTGGCCTCACCAGTGCCGAGTGCATGGCAAGAATCACTGCCCTGCTCCTGCTGGCCACATCATTCCTGATCTAGGCCTGGGGCCATTGGCCTTCTTGCCCATCTGGGCACACTGCTGGCTCATGTCCAGCCTGCTGTCCATCGGTGTCCCCAAGTCCCTTTTTGCGTGGCCGCTGTCCAGCCACTCTGTCCCCAGTCTGTAGCACTGCAGGGGTTGTTGTGGCCAAAGTGCAGGACCCGGCACTTGGTCTTGTTCAAGCTCACCTTGTTGGATTTGGACCCTGGATCCAGCCTGTCCAGGTCCCTCTGCTGAGAGCCACCCTACTGTCCATCAGAACAACACTTGCAGCCAACTTGGTCACCACAGTTCCATGAGGCCCTAGAGTGTCACAAGCGTTTCCATGGTTTCATGAGACTGCTTAGTGTCACAAAGTGCCTTGCATCCTTGGGCCCTCTGCAGAGCCCTCCTACACTCAAGCACATCCACACTCACACCCAGCTTGGTCTCATCTGCAAATCTCCTGATGCTGGACTCAGTCCCCTCATGCAGATCATCAATGCAGACACTGAAATCCACGCTGGCTAGCTCTGATCCCTCGGCCATCCTGTGGGTGCCCTGGGATGGCACTCAAGGTGATCTGTTCCATAACCTTGCCGGGCACCCAGGTCAGGCTGACAGGCCTGGAGTTGCCCAGCTCCTCCTTCCAGCCCTACTTGGGGATGGGCTCACATTGGCACCTCCAGTCCTCTGGCACCTCCCTGCTGAGCCAGCACTGATGGTCAATGATGGAGAGCAGCTTGGGGAGCTCATCCACAGCTCCCTCATCCCCCTGGGATGGATCCCATCTGCTCCCAGAGACACCTGTGAGCATCTGAGTGGCTCAGCAGGTCCCCAGCTGCTTCCTCCTGGATTACAGGGGGCTGTTCTGCTCCCTGTGGTGAACTACCAGCTCAGGAGAACACTTGTCCTGAGGACAACTTAAATTATTCTTGAAAACTGAGGCAAAGAAGGAGTTAAGTACCTCAGCCATTCCCTGATATTTGGTAACCATATGTCCCGCAATAATGACAAAAGATTGGCTTTGTACCTCCTTTTGCCACTGATGTATTTATAGAAAGCTTTTTATTCTCCTTCACAGAAGTGGCCTGGTTTAGCCTTTAGCTTTCACCTCTCTAATTTTTTTCTGCATGACCCAACAATACCCTTAAACATTTCCTGAGTTACCTGCCTCTCTATACAAAGGTGATGCACCTTCTTTTCTTTCCCCAAGTTCTTGCAAAAGGCCCATCACATTCAGAATGTAACCTGTTGTATAAAGTACGCCTCAGAGGAGGAAAATACAAGAGTCTATAAATTAAAAGAGGGAAAGCAAGCTAGGAAAATAAAAGAAGATAAGGCTGGGAAGGCTAACAAAAACTGGGACTCCCATTGACCACTCACTTCCTCCTATCCTTGCAGTACCTCAAATCCTTCCTCCAGTTCCTCTTTCTGTGGACCCGATTCCTCCTCCTCTCCCAGCTGTCATTCCTTTACCGCCCCATAACCCAGTTATACCTCCACCACCTTCCCCCCAAACCTCTCCTTGCTATCTTTACCCTTCACTACCATTCCCTTACCTCAACCATCTCATGCACCCCTTATTCACCAGCAAGTTCCTGCTCTGCCTCCCCCAGCACAAATGAGAAGCCAAACAACATCTCAGAATCTCATGCCCAAGAGTGAAGTTACCCAGTCAGCCTCCACAGCTGATGTTGTAACATCCGGACCAAAGTGGCTGAAGTGGGAAAATTGTTCCCCCTCAGAGAAGTTTGTGGCCAGTGAGATTGGATTTGTAAATGCTCCCTTGACTGTGTCCCAAGTTAGAGACTTTAAGAAAGAATTGTAAAATTTAGTGGAAAACTCTGTAGGAATAGCAAATCAAATTGATCCATTTTTAGCCCTAATATTTATACATATTGAACTCCACCTTTAACATCCTATTTTCCCCAGAAGAGACTCAATTCATAAGAACTGCAGGAATGAAAATCTGGGAGCGAGAAAACCAGCCCGGGCCCTCAGGTGACCAAAAAATGCCTTCAGTGGAGCCTGACTGGCATGCTAGTCAAGAAGAGGGGAGACGGAACATAAGAGATTACAGGTCCCTGATGACCAGAGGGATAAAAGAATCAGTGCCTAGAGGGAGTAATACCAGGTTAGCATTTGACGGCACCCAGGAAATACACAAGACCCCAGCACCATGGCTTAATAGGCTAAAGCAAAACTTCCAGATTTACTCAGATGTTGACCCAGACAGCCCAGAAGGCCAGTCTCGGGTTCCCTGTGGTCAGGGATGATCCGAGAATCCTTTTTTCCCAGCCTGGTGTTCCAAAGAAGGAGTCTGAATTATTTGGTTCTGGTTTCCAAGGTTGTTTATTGTTCCTTACCTATAACATTTTTTCTCTGGCCTGCCAGAGGTCAGACAGAGGCACACTCCCTGCCCCCGGGCTGGTGTCTTCGTTTTATCCTATGAACTATGTGTACTTTATTTATCATTATTTTCTATTACCTATCACCTACGTTAGACAGTCTACTTCTACTTTAAACCAATCCTAAAATGCCACCATCACCAAGAAGGTGGAGTCTAAGAAGAAGGAAGAAGAATAGGACAAAACCCAAGTCCCTCCATCTTGCCTCCTAGACCTCTATATAAAAATCACCAAAATACAATTTTACATCCTGTGACAGATTCATTATCATTCTAAGTAAACTTTTGTGACTTGTAATTCTTCATACAAGGGTGGTAATTTGCTCTGTGGGTTAAGAGAAAAATCCCAGGCATCTTTGGCTTTCTGCCAAGACTCTCCAGCCCCCTGCCAGGGGCACGTGTCAGCCAGGGCACCCACAGGGGTGTCCTTGGTTCCGACAGGCCAAGTCCTTCTCAAGGTACAATTTGTAACTAAATCCTGGCCAGATATCACATGAAAGTTGGAAAGAATAGAGGACTGGCAGGAAAAAAGTATTAATGAACTGCTGAGAGAAGCCATTAGAGTATATCTGAGAAGAGAAGAAAAAAAGACAAAAGCAAAAGCTAAAATTATGGTATCCATAGTCAGAGAAAGTGTGGGAGCCAGCAAAGACAGGCCAGTAGAACCACTTAGAAGAGACAAAGGTTTTATTGGACCAAAAGGGGCGAGGGCTCTACCCAGTGACAAATATTGTTATTACTATGGAGAGAAAGGACACCTAAAGAGAAATTGTAAGAAACTCCAATTAGATGAAGCCATAGTCTGGGAGCAAGAAACTCTAGAGAACATCTTAAGAAGGGATGAGAAGTATGCGGAATAGGGGTGTCAAGGGTTCTATGCTCTGGGGAATTTAATGAATCCTCTGGGGAATTTAATGAATCATCTAGAAGAGCCCCTGGTAAATTTCGAGATTGGTCCCCAGAATGATGAATTTGAATTTTTAGTTGATACCGTAGCAGACAAGTCATGTGTGACTAAAATACCAACAGGAATCACAGTCTGTAAAAAGGTCTGCAGAGTACGAAAGGCCAAAGGAGAACCATTTGAGGCCCAGATTATAGAAGATGTAGAAATTAGAGGAAATTCAAGAGAGTGTTGAGCTAATTTCATTTACATCGCCAAGTTAGGTCATAATTTATTATGACATGATTTACAAATCAAATTGGGAATTAGAGTAATGCCAAAAGAAGGAAAAATGGTAGTACAAATAATGGTCTCAGCTAAGGGAGACATAGATGAAATCAACCCAAATGTGTGAGTGAGAGAGGGAAAAATTGGTTGTTTGAGTATTCCACCAATAGAAGTAGAGATGCAGAAAGACATCTCCCCCATTCGGGCAAGGCGGTATCCAATTTCCCCAGAGGGAAAGAAAGGACCAGCCCCAGCAACTGACCAGCTATTAAAGGAAGGCATTTTAGCACCATGCATATCTCCACGTAATACTCCCATACTAGCGGTGAGAAAAGCTGATGGAAGGTATCAATTAGTACAAGATTCAAGAGAAGTTAATAAAAGAATGGTTGTGAGGCACCCGGTAGTACAAAACCCGCACACCCTTTTAAGCCAAGTACCTCAGGAGCATGCATGGTTCTCTGTCATGGATTTAAAAGATGCCTTCTGGGCGTGTCCCCTGGCTGAAGAGTGCCTGAACTGGTTTGCCTTTGAATGGGAGGACATTGAAAAGAAAAGAAAACAGCAACTAAGGTGGACACGTCTTCCCCAGGGGTTTAGAGAATCCCCAATCTCTTTGGCAAGCTCTAGAAGAATTCCTAGAACAGTTTAAACCTGAGAATGGGGTACATATTTCACAATCTGGTGATGATTTACTTGTATCAGGGGGACAACAAGACAAAGTTAAATGTTCTAGCATACAGTCCATAAATTTCTTAGGGGAAAAAGGTCTAAAAGGATCACTAAATAAACTGCCATTTGTGGAATAAGAAGTAACATATCTAGGACATATAATCACCCAAGGGTATAAAAGGTCAAGCCCCAAGAGAATTTTGGGAATTCTGTCCATCCCTGCCCCAAAGACCAAAAGAGATGTTAGAAAATTACTAGGTTTGTTTGGGTATTGAAGATTATGGCTTGATCAGTATACTAAAAGTGTTAAATTTCCATATGACAAATTGATAGACTCAGAGCCTGTAACCTGGACCTGAAATGATGAGGAACAGCTTCGGAATCTGAAAACTAAATTGTCTTCTTCCCCTGTACTAAGTCTACCAGACCTTAAAAAGATCTTTGACCTATTGGTAAACGTGGAAGAGGGGATAGCTTGTGGAGTCCTTACACAGGACTGGGGAGGATGCAGGAAGCCGGTCGCATCTCTCTCCAAGTTACCAGATCCAGCAGCCAGAGGGTGGCCAGCCTGTGTGCAAGTGACAGAGGCAACAGCCACCCCAATGGAAGACACACAGAAACTAACCTGAAAGGGGAAGATCCAGGTTCATACCCCACACAATGTGAAAGATGTTTTAAGTCACAAGGCCCCTCGGTGGCTAACCAACGCCCAAATACTAAAGTATGAAGTCATCCTAATAAGTACCAAGGGCCTTCAATTAGTCACTTCAAAATATTTAAATCCAGCCCAGTTCCTCACGGGAGAGCTGTTAACAGACCTGGAGCATGATGGTTTAGAAATTATTGAAATGCAGACTAAAGTGAGAGAAGATTTAGAAGATGGGCCCCTCCCATATGGGAGAATTTTATTTACAGATGGATCATTATGAATGGTAGCCAGTAAACAGGTCTCAGGGTATCCAATCATAGATGGGCAGAACATGCAAGTTGAGGAAATGGGAAAGCTACCCTCAAAATGGTCTGCCCAGTGCTGTGAAATCTATACCCTGAAGAGAGGACTAAATTTACTAGAAAAAGATAAAGGAAAATCTGTATCACCTCCTGGTATGCATTTGGGATTGCCCATACATTCGAAAAATATGGGAATAACAGGGGTACCTAAATTCTAAAGGCAAAAATTTAATACATGAAGAGCTAAGAAAATTAGTACTAGAGTCCCTGATGAAACCAATAGAGATAGCCAAAGTTCACATAGAAGGACATCAAAAAGGAGACACCCTTGAAATGAAGCAAAACCAATTAGCTGATCAAGTAGTGAAAGAAGTAGGTTTGCAAGAGGAAAGTCCAGTTAAAATTCTTAAGACAGAGGCAACATCTAGTAGAGAAAGAAAAGAGAAAAGACTCATCTTTGACGAGAAAGAATTAAGAGAGTTAGAAAAGATGAGAGGACAGCAAAAAGAAAATGGAGAATGGTGGACCCTGGATGGACAGAAAATTTTAAATAAAGCTCCAGCCCGAAAGGTGATGACAGAGTTATATGAGTTGACCCATTGGGGAATACAAGGCTTATGTGACCACTTTCCAAGGCATCATATGTGCATGGGAGTATGTACCACAGCAAAGACAGTTACCAAGGGATGTTTAACTTGCCAACAAATTAATCAGAAAGTAATGAGAAGAGTACTGTCTGATCTGGGGGAAGAGCATTGGCTGTTGGAGAGTTTTTGTGCAGACGTGGCTTGAAGGAAAAAAGGCCATGATCATATACAGCTGGTTAAGCAGTAAAAAGCAGCTATAAGCAGTAAGTTCTCAGCCTTCTGATTACAAAAAAAAAACAAAAAACCACTGCGTCCTTGATCAAATAATGAGAAAAACATGGTGAAAATCATGGAGTCCTTGAATGTAGTCAATAACAGTCAACAGCAGGATATTGTCGTGGGGTGACAGCCTTTATCCCAATATCGTGTGTTGTGTCTAGCAGCTGTGCCTTTTCTCCCCCCCCCCCGGCTGTCTTGCTGCAGCCGGGCGGGGAAGAGAGGAGGGGAGGGTGTGAGCAGGCGCTTTCGCTTTTGGCCTTTTGCTGCTTGGCTTGGCTTGGCTAGCCGCTTGCTTGCTTGCTAGCTTTCTGCTTTTTGCGCTGTTTTTTTTTTTCTTTTCCTTTTCTTTTGTTCCCTTTTTCTTACCCTCCCCTGAAGATACTGGACCGGCTCCAGACCTGACCTGAGAGCTCCAGGACACCCGGAGCCTGCGAGAGAAGCTCAGCGCCCTTCACAACACAGTCTGGTCTCTTTTCTTTTCTTGTGTTGGGGAGTGTTCTTTTGTTACTTGTAAATGAATAGGTTTTGTTTTCCACTTTGCTCATCTGAGAAATTCCTTCCCAAACCCGGTGTTGGGGGAGGGGTGGTTGGAGGTTTGTTTTGTTTTGGGGGGCTCCCTTTTGGAGATTTCCCCTAATTTGTCCTAAACCAGGACAATATATTTTTTGGTGCGTTGGCCGGGAAACGGAGGCCAAAAACAGTGGAAAAAAACCCTATAGTAATAATATTTTGGTTTTGGTTGTTTTGTGGGCATATTGGTGATTCATAATGTCATTTGGAGTGGAAGCTTGCCGGTTTTTCTGGTCCCTAGGGGTTTTTGAAGTTTTAATACCTTTGTAGTCCCTAGGGTTATTTCCTTACCCAAAAATAGCTCTGGTGTTGTCCCTAATAAGTAGCTTTTGTAAGCGGGGGGCACTAACCAGAGTAATCATTGTGCTGGTCTTATGTGTGATGATGTGTCGGATAAAAATGCTGGACTTTATTTCAGGAATGTATGGATTGTTGTCATGGCTGTGTACTCAGTTTGTTTGGGGAGAAGAAGAGGAAGGGACTTTTCAGCCTTTGTCTTCCTTGTTCTCCTACAAATTGTTGACATCTCTATTAGAAAATACTGAATTTCCCCTGAGTTTGAAAGAAACCATCTTTCTGGCATTTAATTTATTAAGCCTTTTCTATACTGTCTGGAGTGTATATAAAATGAAAGCTGAGATTTCTAGAGGGGTTAGAGAGACTCCTGATTCAGGAGTAAAACAAAGCAGGAAAAATCTTGACTGGAGTGGGAAATGGGAGGATATGGGCCAGACTTTAAAGGAATTTTCTGTTCCTATAGACTGGGACTTTCCATCTGATCAGATTCAGAATCCAGTCGAGGTGGCAAAGTATTTGAGAGAGAAGTGCCATGGTAATACTAAGGAAGAAAGGATTACTGCAGTGAGCTGGGCCTTGGCGTTTGTTTACTGTACTCTGCTAGATACTGTGGAGCAGCAGATAGCAGAAAGGGAACAGGGAGATAAGTTAGTTACTATCCCAGTGACCCAGGCTGCAGCTAACATCCCAGGCTCCAGGCTAGCAGCTGAACCAGACAATAGGCCCCAAACCATGGCTGTTGTAGCTAATACAAGAGGTGGAAAGTGTAAAGGCAAGACCGATCGAAAGGTGGAGGATGATGAGGATGATGTGACCGATCGAAAGGTGGAGGATGATGACAATGATGCAGGAGAAGGACCCTCACCAAAATCAGAGGCCACATCAAGGGGCACAGAATCTGGAGCTAATATTGACTCCTTTTCTCTG
The DNA here is from genome assembly GCF_047830755.1 of Zonotrichia albicollis. Taxonomy (NCBI): domain Eukaryota; kingdom Metazoa; phylum Chordata; class Aves; order Passeriformes; family Passerellidae; genus Zonotrichia; species Zonotrichia albicollis. The sequence goes on from NC_133855.1 coordinate 1,749,172, forward strand.
AAGGACCTCAGAGGCCTAAGAAAGGATTACAGACGACAACCTGACGAATGTATAATTAGTTGGTTAGTCCGCCTTTGGGATGCTGCAGGGGAGGCTACGATTTTGGATGGTACTGAAGTGAGGCATTTGGGATCCCTGTCACATGATCCTGCCATTGATCAAGGTATGATGAGGGGGGCTAACCCTCACAGCCTCTGGGAACGGGTCCTAAGAAGCGTAGCAGAACAATACCTGTGTACGGATGATCTCTATATGCAGCAGACACGGTGGAAGACCATAGAACAGGGGATCCAACGCCTGAGAGAGATGGCGGTGGCAGAGCTCATTTTCTCAGATGACACAACAACTAGGAATCCGGACCTGGTACCATGCACTCCTGTAATGTGGAGGAAACTTGTGCGACTTGGGCCACCTGAATACGCTTCTGCCCTAGCAATAATGAAGCGGGATGATACATATGAGACTGTGCTCGATATGGCATAGAAGCTTTGAGTGTACGCAGATGCTGTGCATGGCCCAACTCATGCCAGAATTGCAGCAGTGGAAACCCGACTGCAGAAACTAGAGGACAAAATAGAGGAGAATCATAAGAAACTCCGAGAAGAGATTAAGGAGGACCTTATTCAAATCTCAGCTGTACAAATTAGAGGCCCTGGCGTCCAACGCTGGCGCTCCTTTGATGGGGAGAGAAGGTACATCCCATGGGCTGAGTTATGGTTTTTTCTGCATGAGTCTGGAGAAGACATGAGGAGATGGGATGGAAAACCCACCGCTGCTTTGGCGCAACGGGTGCGTGATTTGAAGAAAAGAGAAAGTATCACCAAAAAGATAGCAGCTCCGGTCGCTCGTAGCCGAGATGTTAAGTATGATGATGACGATGACATGTCCGATCCCCTTGAAGGAACTTCTAAGGCATATGCCCAAGGAAAGAAGGACAATCTGGCTTAGAGGGGCCCTGCCTCCAGCCAGGAAGAGGCACGGGAGAACTGGATTTTTTGGAAGGTGTGGATCAGATGGCCTGGCACATCAGAGCCACAAGACTATGAAGCATTGGTTGACACTGGATCACAATGTACCTTAATGCCATCGGAACACGTGGGGACAGAACCTGTTTCCATTGCTGGAGTGACGGGGGGATCACAACAGTTGACTTTGTTGGAAGCTGAGGTGAGCTTGACTGGGAAGGAGTGGCAGGAACATCCGATTGTGACTGGTCCAGAGGCTCCGTGTATTTTGGGCAAAGACTTCCTCCGGAATGGCTATTACAAAGATCCTAAGGGATTCAGGTGGGCTTTTGGAATAGCTGCAGTGGAGATAGAGGGTATTAAACAATTGAACACCTTGTCTGGACTATCAGAGAACCCATCTGCAGTAGGACTCTTGAAGGTAGAGGAGCAGCGAGTGCCAATTGCCACCTCAACAGTGCACCACAGGCAGTACCGGACGAATCGAGATGCCGTGATCCCCATCCACAAGATGATTCGAGAACTGGAGAGCCAAGGGGTGGTCAGTAAAACCCACTCAGCCTTTAACAGCCCTATCTGGCCCGTGCGAAAATCTGACGGAGAATGGAGATTGACTGTGGACTATTGTGCCTTGAATGAAGTGACTCCACCACTGAGTGTGGCTGTACCGGACATACTGGAACTGCAGTACGAGCTGGAGTCCAAGGCAGCAAAATGGTACGTGACCATTGAAATAGCTAACTTATTTTTCTCCATCCCTCTGGCAGCAGAATGCAGGCCTCAGTTTGCTTTTACATGGAGGGGAGTGCAGTATACCTGGAACCGATTGCCCCAGGGGTGGAAACACAGTCCTACCATCTGTCATGGACTGATCCAGGCTGCACTAGAAGAGGGTGAGGCTCCAGAACATTTACAATATATTGATGATATCATTGTTTGGGGGAACACGGCAATAGAAGTGTTTGAGAAAGGAGAGAAGATAATACATATTCTCCTGGACGCCGGATTTGCCATTAAGAAGAGCAAAGTCAAGGGTGTTGCCTTCTGATACAAGGCAGGCGGCCTGGTTCCAGGAAACAGCACGGCGACCCATTTCCCCAGGGCCGCTCGGGCCTAAGAAACACGCGGACACCAATATGGTGGAGGATCAAAGGCCTTTATTCTCTCTTCCCGTGGGGTTTTATAGTCTAGGGGGCTTCTACGTCAGGTGGGGGTCTGTCTTTACCATCTATGGTTAGTAGGGATGGAAAGTTACCTGGGCAAGTGGAAAGTTACCGGAATCCGGTTTAGGGGGCTACATTCCTATGTTAATTTTCTTATCTAAGGGAACAGGGGCCCTGTCTTCCCGTAACATCACGACATCTTCCGAACGCCAGGCCCTATATGCTACATCTCCCCCCCCTTTTTCACAAATGAATGAGGTAGTCATACACTGAAATGAGGTATAAGGTTGTAGTTCGATAAGGAAAACGGGGTTTGGTAAATCTGAGTAAGTTTTCGCCAGTCAAGGTTAGGACTTGTGGCTGGCAGTGTTCCCTGGTTGGATTCGCCGGCCGATGAACAGGATGTTGGCCCGTTCCAGGCGGGCCTGAACGAATGAGACCAGCTTGTTCAGCAGGCAAGGTCCGAAGGTAACCGCTAGAAGTAGCAATGCCAGTGGACCTATTAGGGTAGAAATCAGAGTGGTTAGCCATGGTGATTGATTGAACCAGGACTCGAACCAGCCCTGTTGAGCTTCCCTGTCCTTCTGCCTCTGAGCCAGTCTGTTTTGGAGCTCTGCCATGGAGTCTCTCACGACTCCTGTGTGGTCTGCATAGAAGCAGCACTCCTCTCTCAAGGCGGCACACAGGCCCCCTTGCTGCATGAACAGGAGGTCCAGACCTCGCCTGTTCTGCAAGACCACTTCCGAGAGAGAGGAGACTGACTTCTCCAGGAAAGAGATGGATTTCTCGATCCTTTGCAGGTCCTTGTCTATGGTCATTTGCAGCTGGGACAGTCCTTGGTGCTGTGTCGCTAGGGCTGAGACACCCATTGCCGTTCCTGCTGCTCCTAGCCCGAGCAGCACTGCGATAGTTACACCTGTTAGTATTTCTCTTTTGTGGAGCCGGCTGGGTTCCTCAAAAAGGTGGTACACTTCTTCGTCTGAGTGGTACAGGACCCTGGGAACAATCAGAACTTGGACACAAAAGTCGTTAGAGTCATCAAATTTGGCAAGGAACACACAGGGACTCACTCCAGACCGCTGGCAAACCCACATCCCAGGTGCGGATGGGACTACCCACTTATTGTTTTTCCTGTTAGGCTTGACAACTTTGGTGCAGACGTTGCCTCTCCGCCTAGCTAGGGTTGCATTGCCAAAGCATCTGCCCTGGCCTGTGACCTGACTTAGGGTGATTCTTTTGCAGGGGGTTTCCCATCTGCACTGGTGAGGGGCATCGGCTGTGGAGTAACTGAAGGGAGTGTTTAAAGCGATTCCTTCATAAAAGGGAGGTTTGACATCGTAGCAAAGCCAGCAGGATTCAGTTAGGTTAGGGTTGGATTCATTCAGGGATATAAAGGTAGCTTCTAACATATGAAGGATTGTGTCTGAGTCTGACCCGGCGGCGCGGTCTGTCTGAAAGACTTCCGCATGGCCGGTTGGGACTTTGCTAACTCTAGTGGGTAGGGTTTTAGGGTAGGTTGCGTTTTTCCCTTTCGGCACGCTTTTAATCACTTTGTTTGGTCCAACCGCTCGGGGCACCGACGGTTGGAGCCTGATAATTCGCACATTCACTCTTTCTTTTGACCCTTGAAGGACAACTGTCCACGTTCGGCCTATGGCCCAACTGGGGTGATGTGGCTGCAAGACTGTTAAAAGCTTCCCTGGAGGAAGACAGGTGTTTTGCAGCCACTGGGTGCCCAGGCGAACTGTAAGAATTTGTTGGGCTCTTGTGAACCCCACCCAGGCCCCGACGGTCTGGCATCTGTAACAATGGTTTCGCAGCCCCAGTGCCCACAATATTCCCCTTGGTGTGGTGGAGCTGTTGCTGATAGGCGCCTTGGTTGTGGGCAGTTTGCTGCCAGGTGGCCTGCCTGGCCACACTTAAGGCATGCCATCACACTGGTTATTGCAGTGTGAACTGCTGCTTGGATGGGAGCCAGATGCTCTTCCTTTGCAACGTGCTTAATCATGGTTGCTGCATTAGCCTCAGGTGGCAGTGACCTTAAGATGTCCGTGGTGGCTGAGTTACACTGCTGGCGCAGGCAGTCTGCCAGCACGGGACCCTTAGCCTCCGACGGCAACGAAGAGGAGTCCAGTGCTGCCTGGAGTCTGTCCACAAACTGAGTGAAGCTCTCGCTCTCACTCTGTTTGATGGTCGACCATGGGGCTGGACTGGCTACTACTTTAGCCGCAGCATGGATGGCTTCCCGGGCAGCACGGGTGGTTGTCATAACCTCATGAGCCCGCAAGCCCTCAGCCTGTGCCTGGGGTCTGATCATAGTGGGGTCTCTGCCCATGAGTCTTTGTATGCTGGAGCCATGCAGCGGATGGTTAGGTCCTGTCACTCAGGCTAGCTCCTTTGTGCATTGATCTTCCCACTCCTGTTTAAAAACTATCATCCCCGCGCCATCAAAAATCATCCTACACGTCTGTTTAATATCAAAAGGCAACATATCATCCCCTCCGAAAACGCCATCAATAAGTATGGTAACCATGGCAGAATTAATTCCCTTGTCTGCAATCGCTTTGATTATTGTCTGGATTTCCTTTGGGTTTACAGGGGAGTAAGTCCTCTGTTGGTTATCGCCTGTTCCCCTCACACGAACCGGGAGCGCCAGGTTAGCAGACGGGCTCCACTCCGCGCAAAACATCTTTATTTTCCGCCAATCCGTAAGCGGAGTCCGGTCTTTCTCTAATGACCCCTTCACCCATGCGGGAGCCCTGCGACTAGAAACCTTGTGTGCCGCTGATCTCCCTCTGTTAAAGCTAGAATCCGAATCCAAACTCTCCGAATCCGAACTCTCTGAATCCCCCTCGTCCCAGCCCGAGTCAGAGTCAGAGCCGGAAACAGAGTGAGCCCGCACTTCCGGGCTGCTCTGCTTTTTTCCCGGGCTCCGACCCCGCCCCCTCCTGCGGGGGTCGGGCCGTTTTTTCCCCCTGGGGTCCCCCCGCCTCCTGCTGGAGGAGGTTCTTGCCCTATAAGGACTTAATTTGATTAGAGCGCTTTGATTGGTCTCATGCCGTACCGCGGGGGCCGCCCCTTCTCCCCGCTCTCCCGCGCGTGCGTTCTGGAGCGCGCTGACTGCATTTCCGCCCCCCGTCTCCTTACTTCCGCCCTCACCATGTGCTTCGGCGCTATTTTCAAACCCATATGGTGGCGGGGAGTCCCTGCCGCTCCCAGCGCCGCTCCCGGGGCCGCTCCCGGCGGGGTCGGCCGCGTTCCGGGCCTCCTCCGCCAACCCCCGCCAGAATGCCCGTGCGTGTCCTTCCCCCCCCGATGGCGAGCCTGCTCTCTGGGGGGTTTCCGCCGACCGCGCCCCCCCTGCGAGACCGCCCGGGTCAAGAATCTCCGCAGTCTGTGTCGCCGCACCTCCCCCGGGCTGTGGTGGGGCTAGCAAGCAGTTTTGTGCAGCTTTCCAGGCTTCCTGCTCTTGTCGAGCTTTCTGTAAAGCCTGGAGAACTTTGCCCCAGGATTTTAGGGCTTTCCCTGAGCCAGACAACATAGTGTCTTCGGCCAGGACCTTTGTGCAATCATCCCAAACCTCCGGATGGAGGATATCCGTGGGGCTTTCTATAGCCCCAAGCTTAACCAATCTCGGCAATGCGAGAGATAAATCCTTAATTTTACATTCTAACCCAAACTGTGCATGCATATCTGATACGACCTTTGCATAGGATTCCATGTTCCTTGCTGGTCCGGGGACGTCTCCCCCGCTGCAGTCGGGACCCGCTGCTGCAGCCGCTGCTTCCCGTCCAGGCGAATTCCCGTTCCCCGGGTGCTGATCGGCTTCCCGGGTTTTCGGCACCAGAATGTTGCCTTCTGATACAAGGCAGGCGGCCTGGTTCCAGGAAACAGCACGGCGACCCATTTCCCCAGGGCCGCTCGGGCCTAAGAAACACGTGGACACCAATATGGTGGAGGATCAAAGGCCTTTATTCTCTCTTCCCGTAGGGTTTTATAGTCTAGGGGGCTTCTACGTCAGGTGGGGGTCTGTCTTTACCATCTATGGTTAGTAGGGATGGAAAGTTACGTGGGCAAGTGGAAAGTTACCGGAATCCGGTTTAGGGGGCTACATTCCTATGTTAATTTTCTTATCTAAGGGGGCAGGGGCCCTGTCTTCCCGTAACATCACGACATCTTCTGAACGCCAGGCCCTATCTGCTACACAAGGGACCTGCCCAAGAAATTCAGTTCTTGGGGGTGAAGTGGCAAGATGGACGGCGTCAGATTCCTGCGGATGTTATTAACAAAATCACTGCTATGTCCCCACCAACTGATAAGAAGGAAACACAAGCTTTCTTAGGTGCTATAGGTTTCTGGAGGATGCACATCCCTGAGTATAGTCAGATTGTGAGACCCCTTTATCTGGTTACCCGCAAGAAGAACAACTTCCATTGGGGCCCTGAGCAGCAGCAAGCTTTCGTCCAGATCAAGCAGGAGATCGCTCATGCTGTAGCCCTTGGTCCAGTCAGGACGGGACCAGATGTGAAGAACATGCTCTACTCTGCAGCCGGGAGCCATGGTCTGTCCTGGAGCCTTTGGCAAAAGCTACCTGGTGAGACCCGAGGCCGACCATTGGGATTTTGGAGTCGGAGCTACAGGGGGTCTGAAGATAACTATACTCCAACAGAAAAGAAAATCTTGGCTGCCTATGAAGGAGTCCAAGCCGCCTCGGAGGTGATTGGTACAGAGGCACAACTCCTTCTGGCACCCCGACTACCGGTGCTGGGATGGATGCTCAGAGGAAAGGTTCCCTCTACCCACCATGCCACCAGTGCTACTTGGAGTAAGTGGATTGCCCTCATTACGCAGCGCGCTCGAATTGGGAAGTTAAATCGCCCTGGGATTCTAGAAATACTTACAAATTGGCCCGAAGGTGAAAGCTTTAGTGTCGCAGATGAGGAACAAGAGCCAGTGACCCGGGTTGAGGAAGCTCCACCATACAATCAGTTGCCAGTAGAAGAAACACGTTACGCTCTATTCACTGATGGTTCTTGTCGCGTGATAGGGATGAAACTGAGGTGGAAAGCAGCTGTATGGAGTCCCACTCAACGGGTTGCAGAGGCTACTGAAGGAGAGGGTGAATCCAGTCAATTTGCTGAAATCAAAGCTATTCAACTGGCCCTAGGTATTGCAGAGAGAGAGAAGTGGCCAAGGCTCTATTTGTATACTGATTCTTGGATGGCAGCCAACGCTCTATGGGGATGGCTGAAGAGATGGAAAGAGGCCAACTGGCAGCGCAGAGGAAAACCAATTTGGGCTGCTGAAGAGTGGAAAGATATCGCTACTCGGTTAGAGAAGTTACATGTGAAGGTTCGCCATGTAGATGCCCATGTCCCCAGAAGTAGAGCTAATGAAGAGCAGCAAAACAACCAGCAAGTACATCAGGCTGCAAAGATAGGGGAGTTGAAGATAGATCTCGACTGGGAGCATAAGGGAGAGTTATTCTTAGCACGATGAGCCCATGATGCCTCAGGCCACCAGGGTAGAGATGCCACCTATAAGTGGGCACGAGACCGAGGGGTGGATCTAACCATGGACAGTATCTCTCAGGTTATTCGTGACTGTGAGACGTGCGCTGCCATTAAGCAGGCCAAGCGGGTGAAGCCCCTCTGGTATGGGGGGCGGTGGTCTAAGTACAAATACGGGGAGGCCTGGCAGATTGATTACATCACACTGCCTCAAACCCGCCAGGGCAAGCGCTATGTACTAACCATGGTAGAAGCCACCACAGGATGGCTGGAAACCTACCCTGTGTCTCATGCTACAGCCCGTAACACTATCTTGGGCCTTGAAAAGCAGGTCCTTTGGAGGCACGGTACTCCTGAGAGAATTGAGTCGGATAATGGAACTCATTTTAAAAACAATCTTATTAATACTTGGGCTAGGGAACATGGCATCGAGTGGGTATACCATATCCCCTATCATGCACCAGCTGCAGGGAAAGTGGAAAGGTACAATGGATTGTTAAAAACCACATTAAAAGCATTGGGTGGGGGGTCTTTAAAAAACTGGGAGCAGCATTTGGCAAAGGCTACCTGTTTAGTTAACACTCGAGGTTCCACCAACCGAGCGGGTCCTGCTCAGTCTGAGCTCCTTAATATAGTAGATGGGGATAAAGCCCCAGTGGCCCATGTCAGAGGTTTGTTGGGAAAGACAGTATGGATCAACCCTGCCTCGAGTACAGACAAACCCATCCGTGGGATTGTCTTTGCTCAAGGACCAGGTAATACATGGTGGATAATGCAGAAAGATGGAACAACACGGTGTGTACCTCAGGGAGACCTGATTGTGGGATAAGACTCATATATGAATGTCATTGTTTGTTGAATGTGAGACAGAAGGAAACTGTAAGTGTCAAAGGTCTGAGCAAGTAAGATGAGAGGAATGCGTAAGTGTCAAAGGTGTGAGTAAGTGAAATGAAAGATTTTATTGTATGTTCACGATATGGGATAAGGGGTGGAGTGTCGTGGGGTGACAGCCTTTATCCCAATATCGTGTGTTGTGTCTAGCAGCTGTGCCTTTTCTCCCCCCCCAGCTGTCTTGCTGCGGCCAGGCAGGGAAGAGAGGAGGGGAGGGTGTGAGCAGGCACTTTCGCTTTTGGCCTTTTGCTGCTTGGCTTGGCTTGGCTAGCCGCTTGCTTGCTTGCTAGCTTTCTGCTTTTTGCGCTGTTTTTTTTTTTCTTTTCCTTTTCTTTTGTTGCCTTTTTCTTACCCTCCCCTGAAGATACTGGACCGGCTCCAGACCTGACCTGAGAGCTCCAGGACACCCGGAGCCTGCGACAGGAGCTCAGCACCTTTCACAACACAGTCTGGTCTCTTTTCTTTTCTTTTCTTTTCTTTTCTTTTCTTTTCTTTTCTTTTCTTTTCTTTTCTTTTCTTTTCTTTTCTTTTCTTTTCTTTCTTTTCTTTTCTTTTCTTTTCTTTTCTTTTCTTTTCTTTTCTTTTCTTTTCTTTGGGAGTGTTCTTTTTTTACTTGTAAATAAATAGGTTTTGTTTTCCACTTTGCTTTTCCGAGAAATTCCTTCCCGAACCCGGTGTTGGGGGAGGGGTGGTTGGAGGTTTGTTTTGTTTTGGGGGGCTCCCTTTTGGAGATTTCTCCTAATTTGTCCTAAACCAGGACAGATATGAAAAACAAATATTGGCCTCAACAAGAAAGCCACAGGTATTAGCAACAAAGGAGGGGTTGGCATGTAATCTGTAACCAATGATGAGCTTGGTTTTTGCAATATGTATGAGCTTAATTAACACTACTATGAAAGTGTGTAAACTGGATCACTAAATCTGAGACAAAGATCATCAATAGGATGTGCTTGTCTCCCTTCACCTTCCTCAAATGGTGACCTCGACCTGATACGGCGACAGACCCCGGAGGAGTGAAGAACCAGGTCCGGTTCCGAAGCAGCCGGGACGGCAGATAAGCACGGAGAAAAAAAGGAGAAAAAAGAAGTTGAGACGCGCCAAGCCCTGGGAGTCGTAGAGGCGAGCCCGGCCGATACGTGCTGCCGCGACCTTGAAGAGCTGCAGCAGCGCTGACGATTTAGGTATGGAAAGGCAAGCAGCATATGATTTATTTACTGCCTTTTTAAAAAAACGGCAGGTTAGGGAAATAGCTTTACAAAAGGATTTACCAGGGCTTTTAGCCTATGGGTACACTAAGGGATTTTTTATTAACCCCCACACTGTTCACGAGTTAACAGAGTGGCGTAAACTCGGTGATTTATTGTGGGAGGCCACTTTAGAGGACGATAAAACTGCCAAGAAGTTAGGTAAATTATGGAGGGTGGTTCACAATGAGATGTTAAAACATCAAGCCAAAAGAAAGACTGCTGCCGAACAGGCAACAGCTGCACATGGCCGTAATAAAGATTATAATCAGGACGCACGTACTCCCCTCACCCCTGCAGTTAGGACGTTTTTTTTGCCTGCCTCGCCGTCCTCTTCGGTTTCGCCGAGACTGGGTATAGAGTGCACTTGTGAGCCTTCTGCACCCCTTGAAGAACAGGAGCTGTGGCCAAAACCTCCCGCAAAGTAATGAGCTGATCCCTGGGGCGGAAAACGACCAAGTGGAGGCTATTGCGAGGGAGCGGAGTGGGGTTCCGCCTGCACTGGCAAAAGATGCCATGGAGAAAGGGGATGACGGGGTTATTAGCGCTGCTACCCAGCAGGCTTGTCCTGTTGTATTCAGTCCACAGGAGGGAGGGGGCATGCAGGCCACCATTACAGCCCTTGATTGGAAATTACTATCTCAGCTGAGGTCTACTGTTAGTCAATTTGGAGTGAAAAGTGAGCCAGCCAAACAAATGTTAGACTATATTTTTGATACCAGTCTTCTCTTGGTAAATGATTGTCGGGGAATAGCCCAATTGATATTTACTCAGCCTCAGCAATTGTTATTCAATGCTCATTGGCAAGGGCTTGTAAATGAATGCGTGGCACAATTAGGGCTAGGCTTACAGGAAGAAGCAGGGACCTCTGTTGCCTTCTGATACAAGCCAGGCGGCCTGGTTTCAGGAAACAGCACTGCGACTCTCTTCTCCAGGGTCGCTCGGGCTTAAGAAACACGTGGACACCAATATGGTGGAGGATCAAAGGCCTTTATTCTCTCTTCCCGTGGGGTTTTATAGTCTAGGGGGCTTCTACATCAGGTGAGGGTCTGTCTTTACCATCTATGGTTAGTAGGGATGGAAAGTTGCTGGGCAAGTGGAAAGTTACTGGAATCCGGTTCAGGGGGCTACATTCCTATGTTAATTTTCTTATCTAAGGGGGCAGGGGCCCTGTCTTCCCGTAACATCACGAGATCTTCCGAACGCCAGGCCCTATCTGCTACAGACCTCTCAGAATCGGGTGTTAGCTGCTCTTGCACCACTTCAAGCATCAGCTGCACCGGCTCTAATGTCTAGTTGGTGTCAAAAATGCCGCTCGGACACCCACAATACGGGCGCTTGCAGGCGGAGACCGGGAAGCTTTAACAGGAGCCCGAACCGCAGTGACCGCATATCGACACAAGTCATCGCTGCAGCATCAGCACCCCCTCCTGTCTCCAATCCACCACAACAGGGAGCCTTGGCTTGGATCTGGCAGCCGCCGTAGATGTTACGTTGATGACCCCGCACCCACAAAAAATCCCGACAGGGATTCATGGACCTATTGTTATACAGGGTCAAGCTGGGTGCTCTGCTGTTTGGAAGATCATCTGCGTCTATGTTGGGATTATTTGTTTTACCTGGCGTCATTGATGCGGATTATACAGGAGAAATTATGGTGATGGTGCATACCCCTTTCCCACCACTCCAAATTAACAAAGGACTAAGAATTGCTCAGCTGGTGCCACTTGAACAAATGACTAAGGGATTACAGGCTATAAAAGGACAAGAGAGGGGAGAAAATGGTTTTGGACCCACCGGAGGACTTACCTTACTGACTTTGAACCTTTCTGAGAGACCCAAGAAAAGGGTGGAAGTGGAATTTCAAGGACAAAAAAAAAATCATTCTCAGGCTTGCTGGACACTGGAGCAGATTCCAGCATTATTAGCCCTAGCTGTTGGCCTCAACACCGGCCTTTGCAGCCAGCAGCCAGCACAGAGACCGGGGTTGGAGGTTTTACCCTGGCTAGCCGTTCTCCTCCTCTCCGGGTTCGCAGGAATGGGAAACAGCTAACAGCTTTCTTTTTCTTAGCCCAATTACCACCTACCGTGCAATGCCTCATAGGGCGGGGCTCAGTTTCTTTATTATGGCTCAGTTGGGGGTGGTTTTAACCCTTTGGGGTAAAAGCCATTGCTTGGACCGTGGCTGAGGAACCTTGTGACATATGCTATAGGGATACTAGGTGCGCTTTTAATGCTTTTGCTTATTTTTCCTTGTATTTTTAATTGTATTCAAAATATGGTCAGTAGAATGATAGAAAAAACCTGGCAGACTAACCTCCTTGCGCAAAAAGAAAAACGGGAGATAGGTTGGAGAGTTTTTGTGCAGACGCGGCTTGAAGGAAAAAGGGCCATGATCACATACAGCTGGTTAAGCAGTAAAAAGCAGCTGTAAGCAGTAAGTTCTCAGCCTTCTGATTACAAGAAAAAAAAAAAAAAAACACTGCCTCCTTGATCAAATAATGAGAAAAACACGGTGAAAAACATGGAGTCCTTGAATGTAGTCAATAACAGTCAACAGCAGGATATGAAAAACAAATATTGGCCTCAACAAGACAGTCACAGTATTAGCAACAAAGGAGGGGTTGGCATGTAATCTGTAACCAATGATGAGCTTGGTTTTTGCAATATGTATGAGTTTAATTAACACTACTATGGAAGTGTGTAAGCTGGATCAATAAATCTGAGACAAAGATCATCAATAGGATGTGCTCATCTCCCTTCACCTTCTACAGCTGGCCTTGCAGCCATTCCAAAATGTACAGGTATGTATCACAGAAATGCCCCCTTGTCCAGGGATACAGACACTTATTAGTGATTGTGGATCACCTCACCCATTGGGTAGAGGCGTTCCCCGACCAAAACAGAGACAGCCCAGGAAGCCACAAAAGCAATCCTAGAAAACATCATTCCCCGGTATGGGTTGATAAATAATGTCAATTCTGATCGAGGTCCTAACATTTTGCTGCCCAAGTCTTACAACAAGTTGTTGAAGCCCTGGGAATGAAATGGAGGCTGCACAGCCCATTGGCATCCCCAGAGCTCCAGAAGAGCAGAAAGGATGAATAAAACCATCAAAACTGGGTTAACTAAATTAGTTACAGAAACCCAGATGAATTGGCCTAAATGTTTACCCTTAGCACTGTCACCAATTAGAACAAGGCCTCAATCAGGTATAAGAGTCTCACCGTATGAAATGATGTTAGGACTCCCCTTCTTGAAAAGCCCGTACAGCACGGGAACTTATCCAGAAGGAGAGACAGCCACCCAAAAACAGGTAAAGGCCATAGGAAGGAGATTCAAAGATCTTAGGAAAAAGGGTTATCTCCCTCGAACCTCTCCCTTAGACACTAAGGAGACTGGGTGTTAGTTAAATCGTGGAACTCTGCACCTTTAACCTCTAAGTTTGAAGGCCTTTTTCAGGTCCTACTCACCACCAATACAGCCATATGACCCAAGAGAAGGGGTGGACACATATAACCCAGATTAAAGGACCTGTACCACCTCCCACTGAAGAGTCAAAACCAACCACATCCCCGACTAAGTCTTCTAATGAATGGACTGTGACTAATCACTCAGACAATCTAAAGCTAACCCTCCAGAGGAGACCTAAAGACTATTGGAGAGTGTTTATAGTCAAAAACTTGTTAAGAACTGTTTAAATAATCAAAACTTGTAAAGAACTGTTAAAAATTGCAGTTAATGTTATTTATATTTTACTTTTGAGTTTGAAATTAGATACTTTCCTGTTCAATTATTATTAGTTAGTGGTTATTAATGAATGTACAGTTTTTAGTTTGTGTTGGAGCCTTTCTTTGTTTCAGCGTACATTGTGATTTTGTAGGATTAGGCATAAGAATAAATACCTCGTTATTTGTTTGGAGTATTTTTTGTATCATTTTGAATACCGAAAATTTTTAAAGTCATCTGACCATTGAATTCAAGGTTTTTAGGAGTATGTTTTTGTGTTAAAAAGTTAAAATACCCCAGTTAACTCCAATCTTAGTGTACAAAGCAATCTCCTATAAAACATCCATCAGGGCAAAATAAATTAGAAAAGAAAAATCAAATGTGTTGACACTGAGAGAATAAAAAACTCTGTACTGAAACCAATGAGCTCTTCTGTCAGAGAAAAGCATAACCAGGAGGCAAGGCTGGGTGAGTCTACAGTCTGCCTAAAAACAGCCACTCCAATTACTGGGTGCAGCTCAGCAGTTGTAGAGTTTGGTGGAATGCCTCATACCAGACTCCTGGGAATGCTCTTACTGATCTTATTAGTTCAACATCACGCTGGGAAGTCAGAAGAGCCCATGTGCTAAATGTTACTACCCCCTTTACAAAGGAGAAGAAACTGGATCTCTAATACGAGTACATACAAATTTAAACTAAAACTGTGTCATCCTCTCTCTGTTAGCAACCTGTCAAGGGGAAGGGAAGACTTACTGGATTTCACAAAATATAGTCACTTACCAGCAAGGACTGCCTGGGGAGTGTCCCATAGGAGATGCTTGGCTTTGCTTTGAACATAAGTCCAATCAAAAAGGCACAGCAGACTTAATAAAAGAGAAAGAAGTAACAACATCAATAAATTGAGAAAGAAGACCTAGAAACATCTCGTGGGAAAAACTTGTTCATAGATTTAGTGGAAAAGATCAGAAAAGAGCTGAATGTAACTAATTGCTGGATCTGTGGAAATACACAAATGGCCACAGTCTGGCCTTGGGAAGGGATCAGCTTAAGACCAATAGATATTTTAAAAATGGACACAAACAAGACAAAAAGCACCAGCTATTGGAGAAAGAGGAAAAGAATGGTGGGAATTGAAGTCTGAAATAATTGGAGAAGACTAGTGTATATCAAGGAAAGCGAAAATGTATAAAATATATAAATTTACAAAATTCCAGGAGGAGAAATATCCTGTAAGAGATATTTAAAAATAAAACATCCATTAGCTGGGTAGGTCCCTAGAGAACCCAATACATACTGGAAGTATAATTTATTATTTATATATTGGATAAATAAATATTATTATTTATTAAATATTAAATAATACCATTTGAATTTATTATTTTTATTTTTATTAAATAATAAATAATAGTATTAATTTATTAAAATATCATTTATTAAATATGAAGAAGTAATATTACTTTATTAAAAGCCTATTTTAATATTATTAAAATTACATAATATTATTTTATATTAATATTATATATCAATATATAATATGAATTAATAATTAATATAAATACATCATATAACATATAATATTATATAGTTTTATATATAATACCACATAATAAATATTATAATGTGTATTTTATATTATATAGTATAATATTTATATATATATATTAGTATATTAATATATATTATATTATATATTAATAATAATATTTTAAGTTATAAATTAAACACTGAAAATCCATTGGGAAGAAAGAAATTAGGTGTATCTACCGAGAAGGATCTAAACTCCATGAGTGTACTGGAAAAGGAATAAATAAAGGAATAAATAAAGGAATAAAAGGAATAAACCCATTCTGGGGAGAGACAGAAATATCCAAGTACTGGGAATTTCCAATGACTACCAGTGATGCTTCTTGGAAAGCTTCAGAAAACCTGGTTTGGCTATGTGGGAATGCGGGTTACACTAAATTACCCGGGGAGTGGAGCAGCACTTCCACTATCGGAATTATTAAACCATCATTTTCCTTACTCCCAAAAGAGCCTGGATCGAACCAAGGAGTCCCAGTATATGATGATTTGAACAAATCTAGCTGACAAAAAAGAAACTTAATTGAAATTGGAGGAACACAGACACGGAAAAACACAGTATGGACCCCCCAGGAAATAATTTGCACTTATGGACCGGCGACCCGGGCTCAAGATGGGTCCTGGAGACACCGGACCCCAATTTATAGGGGGTTAAATCGGATTCTGAGATCACAAGCAGTACTCGAGATGGTATCGAACCGAGCCTCTCTGGCTGTAGACCACATAAATGACCAACTATCCCAGACTAGAACTGTGGTGTATCACATCAGACTAGCAGTAGATTATTTACTAGCCCACGAAGGAAGCACATGTGGAAAATTTAACTCCTCTGAGTGCTGCTTAGAAATAGATGACTGCAGTGAAGTCATTAGAAATATCTCAAAGGAAATCTGGAAGTTAGTTTCTGTTGGAACACAGGAGTGAACCCCTACATTCGATACCAGCTGGTAGGACAAGTTCTGGTCATTAAAAGGAAACCGATGGGAAAAAAACCACTTTTTCATCATATGTGAAATTGCCTGTTTGATCCTCCTACCTTGCATGCTCCCCTGTATAATCCGAGTTGTAACATCTGCTGTACAAGCAAGTGTAATGATACCAAAAGAGCTTAATACAAAAGAAGTAAAAGTAATCATGGTAATGAAAGATCATGAATGTGAAGATGCCAAGCAAATTTACAATCAATATTAAAAATTGTGAGAAAATTGTTCTTTCAAGAAAAAGTAATTGCTAATTGATGCAGGCTTAAGCCCAATTGAACAATTAGAGGGGGAAATTGTGGAGAATCGATTGTTAAAGGAGTTGATATAAAGTTCATTGTTAAAGGAGTTAATATAAAGTTCCAATGTTAGTCATGGATTGTTGTTGAATGTTTTATAGTTATGTCAAGTTCCAGTGCCAGTTAAAGGATTTATAATTATGTAAATCCCCTCACTGTCAGGTGTTCCCCCCACTGCTCCTGTCAGTGTTCAGAAGCACATAATCACGAAAATGATTCTAGCAGGTGCTTTTATTGAAGAGCTCTGGATGTCAGGGGTACAACCCCAAATCTGTCTTCGACATGGGTTCGGGATGAACATGTTTTTATATTCTATTGTTATATAACTTTCATGTTAATAATTAAACCTATATTGTTCTATTGTATACATAGATTTCAGCCAAGCATGGCCTGGTTGTGGTCCTCCACAAACTTCTAACATAGTTTCTCATTATTATTCTTATGATTATACCATAATTATATTTAATTACTAAACAATCATCACATCTAACAATTATATAATTTATCATTTACTACTTACACAGGTGCAATTTCACATGATCTGGCAAACCCAAAGCCTAACATTTTCAGAGTCTATTTTTAACATTTTCCCAGGGCTCCACAGAGTCCAGCTTCTTTCTAATTCCCCAAATTTTATGATTTTAAAACCTTTTAATATCACTCCCACTCTCATCTAAGATGGCGAACCAGCCGACACCATAAAGAAGAGGATTATGTCACCCAATAACCAAATATGAAAATCCCATAAGACCTAACAGAAAAGAATGACCTAACAAAAACCCCTAGAACAACAAGCCACCATGCAAATGAAAAATTAAAATAACACCTCTAACCACAGAAAACATAAGACAACATCAGAACCATGGTCAGAGCTTTTTGCCTTTGTCACACCAACCAGAGCAGGCCAAGAGCAGCACAGGGACCATGGACCTGAAACCAACAGTGCCCACCCAGAGACTCTTGAAAGGAGAGAAAACCCAGCCAAGCCAGGCCTTGCTCAGCATTGCAGTTCCCTGCTCAGAGCCTTGGGCTCCCTGCAATCCTGCCCTCAAGGATCTGCTCTCACCATGCCTGGGCAGCCTTTGGCACTCCCTGCCCTCCCTGGGGCCCAGCCATGCTCCAAGGCACTTGGAGTTTTGCTGCTGACTCCTTGAGCAGCTTCTCCATCCTTCTCTGCGAGCCTGAGGCTCCTGGAGCCAGCCCCAAATCCAGCGTGGGGCTGATTAAAATATAGAAAGCCCTCAGGAGCTCTTTGTCTCCCTTCCATTGTCTTTGGGTCTCCAGGGCTTGTGCAGGGATTGGAATCAGTTTGGAGTTCTCTTCAGGAGGGAGATTCCAAAGTGCACATCAGGATTTACGGTTTTAGTCAAGAGAATATATTTCTCTTTATATTTCAGAGAAGAGGGGATAGAAGTATTCCCTAGGTGATCTGGATGTTGAATGTCTCCTGAGGAGGTCTGGGCACAGAGAAGAATGAGCCCCTTGCAGGCTGAGCCTGTTTGGCCAAGCTGCCCCTCACCCCCAGCCTCACCATGTCTGACATCATGCACCTGGGACTGACATCCCAAAACATCCAAAAATGTTAATGAAATTTATTATTTTCTTTTTATTCTGTAACACATTATTTAGGTAATATTTCATTTTTTATATATTAATTGTATTTATTTATATTTCCAACAAGAGTATTCGTTTTTAAACCCTAGGTTTTATATTTATATAAAAACCAATACAGGTTTAGCAGTTAAGAAAAGTAATGCTCAATATTTCTAACTAACAAAATTCCCTTCATTAATTAATTAAGCTCTATTAGTTATTTATTTATTCCTCCTTCTTATAATTAGTTTTATATGTATTTTTTGTCAATTTTTTTATAATCTTTTTACCATACACTGTCAAGAGGGGGTACATTGGGGTCCTTGGATATATTTTTGGGCACATTTGGGGCAGTTTTGGGTCTGGGGAGGGAATTCAGAGAGAACTTGAGAGTCTGGAGGACACTTGCGGGAGCCGGGTGGGCACTTGGAGGGGCACTCAGGGATTCTGAGGGACAGTTCGGGTCCAGGGCAGATCTTGGGGAACCGGGGGGGGCCCTTGGAGGTCAAGAAGGGGAATTTGGGGCCCTTCGGCGTCCGGGCGGACCCTTGAGGGGCTCGAACGGGGCTCTCTGGGGCGCGGGGGATGATGGGAGTTGTAGGCGCAGGAATCATACTGTTTAAGAGGGCCGTGGAGCATCACGGGAGTTCGAGGCGCAGCTGCAATGGCTCTCGGTGGGGCGCGGGGCATGACGGGAGATGACGTCACGGCTGGAGTAGCATTGGACGAGCGCCGCGGAGCATGATGGGAGCTGTAGTCCCTAAAGTGACTCGAACGCGATGTTTGGGGGTCCGGGACGGCTGTTCGGGTCCACTTTTGCGTCCGAGCCGCGACTTCAAGCCCTCGAGGCAACTTCAATACTTCCGGAGCCCTTCGGGGGAGCTCAGGGAGCTCTACCCGGCCTGTTAAGGGCGCGGGGCACGGGAGGAGTTTTAGGCGCGGGACTGTGTTCTGAGGGGCTCTGGGGCTGCGGGGGATGAGAGGAGATGAATTCCCAGAAGTGGCTGTACTGGGCATCTGTGGGGGTGAGAGCACTCAGGGGGTCCGGGGACGCTTTGGGGGGTCCCGAATGGGCACTGAGGGGACACTGAGGGATCCTGGTGGGTCTGGGGGACACTTAAGGGACAAAGGGGTGGCGGATGCCAGTGTTCTGTGGAGCGCGGGGCATGAGGGGCGTTGTAGTCCCGGTTGCAATGGGGCTCAATCGTGCCGCGGGTCATGCCGGGAGTTCTATGCAAAAAGAAAATGATCCGCCCATGTAGGCACCGCCCCTAGTCCCGGATCCCTGGCGCTGATTGGCTGCTGCAGCTGATGGGCGGCAGCATCGGCAAATGGGATGCGGTGGAGGTGGGAACAGCCAATTCACCCTCCTCCAGTCCCATCCAGAACAGACCAGTTCATTCCCAGTACAGCCCAGTACAACGCCGGTGCCCCTCCAGTTCCTCCCAGTGCAGCCCAGTCCATCACAATACACCTGAGTTCATTCCCAGTCGTTCCCAGTTCCTCCCAATGTCATCCATAGCATGCCCCAGTGTCCCGAGTTTTCTCCACCATGTCCCCAGAGTCCCCAGTGAGTCCCAGTCCCCCCCCAGTGTCATTCCCAGTATGTCCCAGTACTCCCCAATGTCACTCCCAGTCTGTCCCAGTGTCGCCCACAGTGTTCCCAGTGTTCCCCAGTATGTCCCAGTCCTCCCCAGTGTTTCCAAGGAGAGTTTAATTTCTCTTGGTGGCCGTGGCAGCCAAACCCAGCAGTGGGGTCAGTGCAGTGCCCATGGCCACAGCCCCTTGCAGTGGCCCAGTGCAGCTTGGGCTGATGATCCACCCTCACAGCTGGCCCAGGGCAGCTCTGCAGTGGCTTTGGTGGCACCTGGGGCTGGCACACACCTGAGCAGTGTGTCTGTTTGCAGTGGGGAAACTCAGGAGTTTCAGATTGCTTCCAAAAGTCCCCGAAAGTGAAAACCCCTCTAAGGCTGAGTGCAGCCAGCTCTGCAAGCACAGCAGGGCCCAGGGGAGTGAGGACAGACAGGATGGGGCTGGGTAATGTGGAGCAAGGTTGGCCACACTGGGTCAGAGCTCCAGGCACAGCTCCTGTGAGCAGGCTAGAGCTGCTGAGGAGAGACCCTGGGTCAATATCAATCACAGAATACTGCAATCACCTTGGCTCTAAAGACATATAAAATTAAATACTTCCTTTAAAATAGGAAAGTGTATTTCTGACAAGGTCCTTGAAATCTTTCTCCATAACTGGACTAGGAAAAGTTTAATGACCCTCTCAGGGCTTTGCTGTTGTTTCCATCAGGCTCAGTCCCTGAAAGTGTCTTCAAAAAACTTCTCAAGAACTCAAAGTTAAATTAAAAACGCAAAGTTTCTTGAAGTTTTAATGGGTCCCACTGAGGAACACGACTGAGAAAGTGTCCCCAGGTTCCAGTTAGAGCAGGTCACTGGAGGCAGTGATGACAGCTGGGGACAAACAAGGCAAAGGTGTCTCTGGTGCTGAGCAAAGCTGGATGTGTTTGAGGAATGCCAAGGGCCAAGGCCTGAGCCCCAGCCCCTGGCCAGGCAGATGCTGTCCCTCCCTCCTTGCTCAGGGCTCTTGCCGGGATGGGCACTGGCATGTGGGGATGTGCAATGGCAAGGGCAGGAGCATGGGGCGGCCCCTGCCAGGCTGCTGAGCAGGGACAAGGAGGCAATGAGGCCCCAGGCCTGCAAGGGTCACTTGTCTCCTGCTCCTGCCTCAGGCCCAGGCCCAGCAGCCATGGCCAAAGTGCTGCCCAGGTTGGCTCTGGCAGGGCTGTCTTGCAGCTGCTGCACATGCCTGTGCCCTGTGCAGCCCAGGCTGTGCTACGGTGTCCCTGCCCTGCGCCTCTGTCCCTGCAGGCTTTGGGAACCGGTCCCCCTGTACCTTTTGGTCATGTACCTTGGCATATTGGAATGTTGTCCACATGGATGGCTACAGAGCCCCAAAACATAAATTCTTATCCCTTTTTTTCTGAAAATATTGGATCATAAGTCCCTATACTATCCTTTGGTGGTTTTAATTATAATAAAACTGACTGTTTTGAATAGAAGGGTGTTCTTCTTTGTGTGTAATAGCCTATACCCTGGTTAAAATAATTAGGAATCATTTTAGGCATTGGCATTCATGACCATAGCACTCCAGGTAGGGGCAAGTTAGAATCCATGTATTTTTCAATACAACTGTTTTTTCTGGAAGCTTGAAACATAACTGAAGATGATAAGTGAGAAGTGACTATTTTCTTCAGCCTTATGGTGCTTCTTTTTTAAGAAATTCATGTGTAAAATATAACTAACCTGATGTCACTTTTTTTTTTAGCAGAAAAAAACGGGTGATTAAGGGTAACTAAGGTCTGTCCATCAGACATTCTATAAATCTTTAGATTACTGAGCCCCAAAGGGTAAGTTATCATTGTATACCATGAGAAAGGGTACCTTTATCAACACCATATGGACCACACTGTATCTGGCCTTTGGACACTCAACTTTTCAGCTACCTCATACAGACATGTTCATACACACAGACAAGTGTGCAAAAAGATTTCTCATCTGACTTCACCATATCCCAGTGGCTCTGCAGAGCAGTCAGAAAATACACATTGAGTCTAATGAGGAAAGAGGGTACTGTGGAACAGTGCAGGGAGCAGGTGCAAGGCAGGGCCTTACAAGCACACTGATCAGCATTTGTCAGCATCTGTCAGCATGACTGACACCATTTATTGTATTATTCCTCTATTTTCCTATGTTCATTTCTCTCCAAACCACCTTGATCCCTCCCTTTTCTTTCTTTGGTTCTTCCCCTAACATTCCATATTAAGTCTAGTGAAATTCAAAAATGCTGCTTCCTTGCACCCCAATATAAACCCTGTACCACTAGGCAGCAATACCAGCCATTCTGCAAAGCCATCTGGAGAGCCACTCTGCTGACCCATGGTGATAAGTTTTCTTCCCAGACCATGAAACTGAGGCTGTTCTGGAACATCTGGGAATGTGTGCGTGGGCGTACACGGCCCTGGATCTGGCTAGCTGGTGAGGGGCGAAGGCCAGGGCCCCTGCGCAGCTGAAGCCAGCCCCCCTCGGCGTCTTGGCCTCGGGCTCAGCTGGGTGATAGCTCGGAGCAGCGCGGTGAGAGACGAATTAGGAGGCGACCACTTGCTGGGGGTAAACTGTTGGTTTATTACAGAAGAACCAACAAGGAGGGGAAACACCCAGCAAATGGCCCCGAGCAGGGGGCGAGAGAGGGTTTTAAGGGAAAAGGGGGGAAGAAGATAGGGAAACCCGGCTAACCAATAGTAATACATATTTGGAGGTACGAAACATAACTGATATACCAAAGTAACCAACTGTTATAAATCATAGGAGGGGCTCCGGGGCTACAGCCAACCATAACTCCCAGAGAAAAGAAAATTCTCGAAACCTGGGAGGAGAAAAGGAGTGATTGACTGGGCCCAAGGAGGAGACAACTTTCACTTATAAGAGAAACCAGGCGAGGAGCAGTTTCGTTTCGGCAACTAAGAACAGCGAGGTTTCCATGGCAACCTAACTGACAGTGTAGCAGCGGCGGGAACTAACAGGGAAGGAATAAACCATTTAATACAGAAAATAGGGGAGCAAAATGACAAACTTAAGAACACACCACAGCAGGAATGTTTGTATTTATGTATTTCTAAATGTATTTTTTAATCTAATGTACTTTATTTATTTATTTATTTATTTAACATCTTTTACCATGGTCCACATGTTCCGTATGGTATACCACATCCCCTGCTACAGAATACTCCAGTATCACTGTTCTTACATTCAAAATGAAGATAATACTGAATAAACTTCTGTTCTTCAGTGGAACCAAACTACTGACAGAGGTCTGATGTCAATCTCTCCTGGTCACCTTATGTTACAGTGATTGACAGGGGTGTTGGCCAACTAAATATCTCCCAAGGCTGCAGCCATCTTTTGGCAATGTGGAATAGGTCTTGGACCACATAAGCCATGTTGTAAAACTCATCCCCTGGCTGCCCCACCTGGCTGGCCCTTTCCTTTGCTGACAGCTCTGCCTCCTGCCTGCCTCTGCCTACCCACACAAAGCTTTGGGCTGGACCAGACTTCTTCTGGGGAATGTGTTGCACCACAGCCCTTCCCAGGGAGCAAAATTCCCTTCTCTTTGTTCACAATCTGGGCTTCCCCAGCTGCCCTTAGCATTGATGTTTTCCTTTTTCAGGCTGTTCTCTACTATGTCAAAAGGATCCACCATCTCTGAAAGCACCCTTCAGTCCCTCCCAGGGCTCTGCTCTGCTCTCCTCAGTCCCCACCCCACTGAGCACAGAGCTCCTCTGTCCTGTACAGTGCTTATGTACTTGAGGCCATGGGTGCCTGGACAAGAAGATGGTTCTTTTCTACAGGAAAGAAACCACAGAGCCCCAGGCTTTTGAAGGCAGATCAGAGGCAGTCACCAGAGGTCAAGGACAGCCAGACCTGTCGGTCTTGGCAGCTTTTGTCTGAAAGAAACCCTTGGATATTCGGGGAGTTTTGGAGGTGGAATTCCATTTCGGCCATGAGTGCCTGGACCAGAATGACAGTTCTTCTCCACAGGAAGGAAAGGGCAGAGCCCCAGTGTTTCAAAGGCTGATTAGAGGCAGCCCCAAGCAGGCCAAGGCCAGCCAGACCTGTTTGTCTTGGCAGCTTTTGTCTGGGAGCAATCATTGGGTAGACAGAGTTTGGGAGGCCAAATCCCAGTTTTGTTCATGGTCATCTGGACAAAAGGAGGACAGTTCTTTTCCATAGGAAGGAAAGTACAGAGCCCCTGTGTTTTACAGGCAGGTGAGAGCTGGCCCTCAGGAAGCCAAGGGAACCTAGACAGTCCTGGCAGCTTTTGTCTGGGACCTATCCTTGGATATAAGGAATTTTGGAGGCAGATTCCCAAATTTGGCTTTGGACACCTGGACTTGAAAGATGTTTTTTGCATGGAAAGAAGAGCTTTGCCGCTAAACGTTTTGAAGGCAGATGAGAGGTGGCCCCCAAGATGCCAAGACCATCCAGAGCTATCTGTTCTGGCAGGTTTCATGTGGGACAATCTTTGGATATAATCAAATATGGAGGTAGAATCCTAATTTCAGTCATGAACCCCTGGAGGAGGAGAGTTCTTTCCCACAGGAAGGAAAGCACAGAACTCCAAGGCTAGATGAGAAGCAACCCTCAACATTCCAAGTTCAGCTGGACCAGTCAGGCCAGACTGGTCCAGCTGAAACCAACCAGAACTTTTCCATGTTCTTTGATCCCTAGGGTCTTGCAGCATCACAATTGCCCCTCGGAGGCCCAGTAGTATCACAAGAGTTCTTTGTTTCCATAAGGCGCAGCAACACCACAATGGTCTCCTTGGCTCTGCAGTGGCACCATGGCCCCTTGCTTCCATGTGGCCTTGCAGTGTCAAAATGGTTTATTTCGTTCCATGTAATGGCGCAATGGCACAATAGCTCCTTGGTTCTATTTGGCTCCCCAGGATCACAATGGACCCTTGGTTCCTCAGGGCATGGCTGTGGCACACAGGCCCCTTGGTGCCATGGGGACTCAGAGTGCCAAAATGGTCTCATTGTTTCCATGAGGCTCTGCAGTATCACAAAGAGCTCCCTGGTTCCACAAGGCCCTGCAGAGCCCATGGACTCAACAAGGCCTCAAAGTGCCATAATGGTCTCCAGGATTCCATGAGGTGCGGCAATGTCACAAGGGCACCTTGGCTCCATGAAGCCTTGAAGTATGGAATGGCCTCTTGATTCCACTTGGCTATTCACTGTCACATAAGTTCTTAGTTCCACTGAGCTCTGCAGTGTCACAATGGCCCCTTGGTTCCAGTGGGTCCTGAAGTGTCATAATAGTCTCCAGGGTTCTATGAGGCTCCAGAATTTCACAATGGACTTTCGGTTCCATGAGCTTTTGTACAGCCAAAAGCAGTCTCCTTGTTTCCACAGTGTCATAAGTGACTCTTGGTTCCATGAGGTGCCTGGCCTCCCACAGCCTCTCAGAGACCTTCTCCCCTCAAGGTCCCCAACAGCCCCGCACAGCCCCTCATGGCCCTTCACAGACGCAGGCCTGGGGCTCCTCCAAAGGAGAGGGGGTCGGGCCGTGCTTGTTCTCCTTTTATTTTGGCCCCTTCACAGCACGAGTGCAGAAAGGCTGAAATGGAGCCCTTCCCCAGCGTTTCCCTCAGGGTTAACTGCAGACTGAAGCTCTGTGCTGGCGCTGGCCCGAGCGCCACCATCCCTGCAGCCGCCAGGCCTTTGCTGTCCCCTCCTGTCCGTTCCCTGTCCCCGAGTCCTGCCCGGCTCTGGCAGCAGCAGCAGCCGCAGCGCAGGGGGCGCCGGCCCGGCCCGGCCCAGCCGGGGCTCCCGGCCAGGAGCAGCAGCAGCGCCGGCCCCTTCCCGCCTGCTCCTGCCTCGGCTCCCAAGGGCTTTTTCCAGCTCAGTTCTGGACTAGAGCAGCAATCACCCACACACAGCCCTGACTCCTCAGGGCCCACCTGTGCTGCCCTGAGCCAGCCCTCAGAGAAAGAAAGGATCGGGTTCCAGTGCTGTTTTCAGCACTGTTTTACTCACCCTGAGGTGACAGCAGGAGGGTGCTGCTGCCTTTGCCTTGGGAATTGGTGATCCTGCCTGCTCTTGGCCCTCTTCTGCTTGCCACTTGAAATTTATCTGTAAAACTGCAATTGCCTTTTTTGAACAGCGCTACCCAGAGTGCTTTCGTAATGGTGAATTTAGGAATCCTTAAAATTAGAGGGTTTTGGGAAAGCTGCAAAAGGTAGGCCTCAGAGACAGCAGAACTGTGATTAGAGCTAAGCGGAAGCCATAAGATTTGTCAGCAGAAAAGTTATTTAAGAAGTAGAGAGTAAGGACAAATAGAAAAATGGTTTTTGTATTAACACTTGGTAGAATAATTCCCTAAGCAACAGAAAAGTGTATCTAGAGAGATATTAGGAAGTTCTAAGCTTGAGTTCTGTGCATCGTGTTTCAAGGCTCACAAGCAGGTATTGTATTTGAAAAGAGCAAGCATTGTTTTAACCAAAGGTACATGTGCTTATAGTGGTTGGATAGAACTACTGTCAATATGCTTTTGATTTGTGGGATTGGTAAAAAAACTTTTAAAGTAACAGTTAGTTCTTCATCTGCTGCCGAGGACACAGGCTGCTGGCACCTTCCCATTTCATAACCATTCAATGAGACTGATGCTGGAAATAAACAGCTCGAGACACGTTCCTCAGCAGTCCTGTCCTGTTGCTGATTTGTACATAGTCCCTGGCCGGCAATAGGTGAACTCAGGCTTTTGGTCACAGGCATCAGGATTAGCAGATCTTGAAATGCTCTCAAGTCCCTGAGCACTAAGTCAAGGAGAATTAAAGCAGCCACACAGGCCACATTTGCAGTGCTCAAACACAGCCCTGTTGCTGCTGCTGAAATAGAATCAACTGACAGAGGCCATCACAGAAATTGCCTCTGGAGCATCTAATCAAATGAAAAAATCCACCAAGAGGAAGAGAAACCAGAACTTCTTGACTCCATTGTTTCTCCCAAGCAGCAGCAGCAAATGGAGATGCGCAGAGGTATTTCCAGCTGCTGCTGATCCCAGCTGGAGCCCAGCCTGCTGCCCAGGCCCAGTGGGAAGCTGAGCCCAGCCCGGGGAGGTCCCGCAGTGTCGGGAGCTCAGCACACGCGGGGCCAGGCCCAGAGCCCTGGGCACGGCCGCCCATTGCGGGGCAGCGGCGCAGACGGAATGTCCTGCGGCCCAACCCTCCTGCTCGTGCCACACAGTGCCAGCGCTCTCTCCCTCCTCCTCCTCCTCTCCCAGCACGGCACAAATTCCAGCTCCGAGGAGGCTGCCCCAGAGAGGGCTCAGGCTCCTGCTTCAGCCTCAGTGTCCCTGCAGAGGAACAGGGCATCTTTCAGCCCTACCACAAGCTCAGGTCTCTCATTTCATGGGGAATCTGGGATGAAAATGGACTTGTTAAGAAGGACAAAAGTGGCATGAATGTGTAGAATAATGGCAAGAGGAGAAGTTGTAGTATTGCAGATCAGTGGAGATAGTGGTTGATTTGCTAACTGATGGCTGCTCCAATTTGTTTGAATTTTGTGGGCTACAACATCTAGAGCAGCTTGTTGCTCCAGTGAACAGATTCGGGGACTGTTTGCCTCAGTGCCATACAGCCAAGATTGGAAAGGCTGCAGGTCATCATTGGTGATGCCCACAATATTAGGAACCTATTGCAGATCTCCTAGGAGTTTCTGAGCATCATGTAAATTACTTATATCTGCAGTAATTGTTACTTTTTAAGGCCTGACCTGAGCATCTGAGATGAGCCAACCTAAGTATTTCCATGGTGCAGAACGTTGGACTTTTTCAGGAGCTACAGTTAAACCACAGGAGTGTGGATGATCAATGAGCCACTGTAGTTGACTATCAGAGATTGTGGCTTCGGCAGCAAACAAGATGTCATTCATATAATGATAAATAAGTACATGTGGCCAGCGTTGTTGTATAGGTTGAAGTGCCCAATCAACAAAGATTTGGCACATAGTAGGCGAGTTGCAAGAGGCTTGGGGAAGAACTTTAAACTCATAGCATTTGGCAGGGACTGCATGATTGACACATGGCAAAGTAAGTGCAAATCTTTGTGTGTCATCGGGGTGTAAAGGAATTGTGAAGAAACAGTCTTTAAAGTCTATTATAACAATTTGCCAATTTAGAGGAATCACTGTGGGAGCAGGAAGGCTAGGTTGCAATGCTCCCATAGCAAGCATTTGTTCGTTAATTTTTTCTAAATCATGTGAAAGTCTCCATTTTCCAGATTTCTTTGGTATAACGAAGATAGGAGTTTTCCATGGGCTTGTGGAAGGTCAGATGTGGCCTGCTTTTAGTTGTTCTTGAATTAATTCTTCTGCAATGTGCAGCCATTCTGAAGTCATCAGCCACTGGTCTACCAATACTGGCTTTTCAGTTAGCCATGTGATTTTTAGTATGGGCGGCTGCTGTCCAGTGGCCGTGGCACAAAATGCTGATCAGTTGTCATGATGAGTCCTAATCGTGGTAAGACATCTTGTCCACTTAAACCTGGAAATGTGTGTGGAAGTTGCATCACATATGGTCAAGTTAAAACAGTTTGGCCATCTTCAAATTGCAGCATAATTAAATCTTTAACTGGTTTGGTGCTTTTGCATCTCCTACTCCTACTACTTGAGCGACAGGAGATTGCAGTTCCCATGTCTGAGGCCACATTTGTTGACTGATGAAGGTGACATCTGCTCCTGAGTCTAATAATGGTTCTAAATTAGTTTGCTGATTGCCTTTCTTTAATTGAATCTTTTGGTATGCTCTCTGATTAAGAACTAATGTGAAGAACAGTTCATGTCCAGTAGATCCAAAACCGTTTTCTCCTCTTATTTTGGGTGTTTGGCCTTTTTGTAGGAGCATCTTGTAATAGTGAGGATCATATGTACAAACTTTTTCAAAGGGAAGTATTTTAGCAATTTTCCTACCAGTTGGATTTGTGACTGGTGGTTGTAATGCATAGGCCATGATTTGCACTTGTCCTGTAAAGTCTGCATCCACCACTCCAGGTAGTACGATTACTCCTTGTTTTCCTGTTGAAGATCTTCCAAGTAAGAGTCCTCCAAGTCCAGAAGTCCGACTATATAAAGGACCTTTTACACCAGTTGGAATTAGTGTCACTTCTTTATTACTCAAAGTTACTTCTACTGTGGTTGCTACGTCCACTCCGAAGCTTCCTCGGGTGGCTGGGATGTGCTGGTAAAAGAAATTGTTTTCTTCTGGGTCACTGTCGCTGGAGTCTGAGCTTGTGTCTTCACGGGCAGACCTGGCGCACTGCACTGCAAGTTTCTCAATTGTCCTCATCCACAAGCAGCTGCACCATGAATATCAGAGTTGCATGTATGACACCAAACAGTTTTGGAGCAGTTTCGTCGTATGTGTCCTGGTTCACTGCAGCAATTGTTGGTTTTGATGTTATTGTTAACAGCATTTTTCCTTTTAGCATGCTTATCTCCACTTCCAGATAGTGCTGCTGCAATTATACGCCCTTGCTCCTTTATTGCTCCTCTCATTGCTGCAGTGAATGCAGCTGCTTGATTATTTTGCCCTGCTGGGGTGGCTCTCACAAGTATTTCATCTACTGGACTTCCTAGAGGTAGTGTTGCTAGGATTGCTCTTGTTTTGGGATTAGCTCCTTTCAACGCAAGAGTGCAGAACATTTGCCCTTGAAGTTCAGGTGGTAAATCTGAAGCATCTTTTATTGCTGCTGACAAGCTGTCTGCAAACTCTCCATAGGGCTCTGTTGCCTCCTGTCAAACAGTGATGTAAGGTGCAGGCTTTTTCTTATCTGGTACAGACAAAAGGGCTCGATGAGATAAAGCTCAAACAATCTGACACATCTGTGTGGGGTATTGTAGTTGAACTTGCGTGGTAGAATAAGGTCCTTGTCCTGTTAACATGTCTGCTTGCAATCCATAAAGGGGGTCTCCTACCACTTGATGTCTGTTTGCTTCTTCTACTGCTAATCTTTTCCTTTCTCTCTCAAATATTAAATATTGAGATGATGTAAGTAGCAACAAGGCAACTGCAGAACAATCTGCAGGGGAAAGGACATCTGCTTTAAAAATAAATTGAATGATTTGACGAGCAGCTTCTGACAAGAGACTGTGAGTGGTAACTGTTTGTTTTGCTTGTTGCAGTAATCTCCAATCATGTGGCTCCCAAGTTGCCTGATTATTGGTAACTAATACAGGACAGGCCAGAGTACTTGGTGTGTGCCATTCTCCATCTAAGATATCATCACGAATAACTCCTGACCAGCATTGCTGTATTGGATCTTTTTCTGGCTTGAGAGCCTGTGGAGGCGACACAAGCCACCCAGGCACTCGTGGAGCATTAGGAGTGAAAGGCATTGAAGTGAAAAGGGGTGTAGGTATAACTTCTGATTTTTTCATGTTTTCTGTTTGTTTTTCTAATTGTTCTTGCCAGGTGGATAATTCTGCTATATTCTTTAGTATTTCTTGAAGTAGATCATTAGGTTCAGAGTATTTTGATTTACGAGTTTGATTTCTTTCTTCTTCTTTGAATTCATCTGATGATGTTTCAGGCAAGGAGGAATACAAAGGGGAGTGGCACGGAGAATGACATGAAGAACGAGAACAATACGGAGAACAATATTCTTTTTTCTTTTTATCTTGCCTGCAAGCTGTAACTGCGCTTTTTGGTCTCTCACCCCTTATCACTCTGAGTGATTTTTCTATCTGCTTTTCTCCTGCAAGAGGGGGATCGAGTACTTCTTTTTGATTTTGGTAACCTGTAACAAATTCCTGCAGGGAAACTTCTTCTTTTAGTGGTACACTAACTATCACTTCTTGCAAAGTAGAGCAAACAGGAGTGGTAATTCTGTTCATAGGTCGAGTATTTCTGACTCCAAAGAAGGTCGCAAGACCTCATGTTTCAGGAGATGTTGGGTTTTTTATCTCTTGTTGCCTTTCACTATCATCGCCTCCTAAATCTTCAATGGCTGCAGGAGCCACGTTTTTCTTAGCTTTCATAGTTTCTAAAGTGTTACTAATAGATTTCCAGATGGCTCCTAACTCCTTAGCTTCTTTTCCATCTTTTCCTCATTCTATTGTGCTATTCCAAAGATGGTTTCCTACGTCTTTCCACCCAGTTGTACTAAATAGCAGGGAAGGCTCAAGAAATAATTTTCTTTTTCATGCCCATTTCACTAGGGCTTCTATTTCTGTTTCTTTTATGTCCTCGCCTCACTTAGAGAGGATACTTGTGAGCAATCTTATTGCCACGTCTAATTCCATGGCAGTCTTGCCTTGGCAGGCGCTTGTTCGGCTGCTCAGGCTCTGGACTCTGATCTCTGTGTTTGCCCACCAGGTCACTCCTGCCTCCGACTCTTTGGCCCCCAAATCAGGTTCTTGCCTGATGCTTCAGTCTTCCACGTTTAGGCAAACCGCATTCAAGCATCTCAGAGGGTCCCTGTTTGTGGCACCAGTATGAAGAGGGTCCCATGGAGAGTTGGCCGAGTAATGACAATCACACCAATGTGGCCACATATAATATTCCTTTATTTAGCAATTTTGTCATATTTATGCTTCTATACACTTGTCTCACGTCACCACTGCTTAGTGCTTATTGGTTAAGTGCCTGTATTCACACATACGTGTTACTTGTTGATTGGTTGCCACACTGTAAGTGTTTTAGCTAAGGTGTGCTAAATTAGCAGTTCTCATATAGTGTTTGGCATCCGGCTTTGTCCTTGCACAATGCTTATTCTTCCTTGTTGTATCTATTCGAGGACAGTACATGGTCTATCTTGTTCCGAGGATGGCCCATGGTCTTCAAAGCAACTCTGCAATCTGCAGGCCAGGTTGTCCAATTCCTGTAGGAGTATAGCATGCCCTAGTTTTGCCAAGAATTCTTCCACAAGCCCACTTCCATGTTTTTAAATCTAGGGCAGCCGCTTCCAACATGTCTAGTCCGTTGCTCTCACACCACAGACTTAAGACTAATAAAGCCCAGTCACCATATTTTTCAAATAGTTTCTTTTAAATAGGAGTCCATATTTGCAGAAGGGGGTCCTCCAGTTTCGAAGCCCCTGCTCCCATGCTGGTGGTGTCTTCCACTTAGAAGAAGAAAACTAAGAAGAGGAAAAAAAAGAGGGTCCAGATCGATCACAGCTCTTTACTTCATTCTTTGCAGCTCAAAGGCTGTAGGAAACTCTTCCTGCTTGCCCTGCAGCGCTGGATGCCACTCTTCAGAGCTCAAAGGCTGTGGGCAGCTCCTCTTGGCTGCCCCGTCAATCTCCCCACTCTATCAGCATCAACTGTTGTGATCACGTCGGGGTCACCAATGGGGTCACAATTTCAGAGACAGTGACTTGACAGTCCATGTTTATGGAGCAATAGGCAGCTTTATTGAGATCTCACTTTCTTCTATAGATAAGAAGGCCCATGAGGTTAATCGTCATTGGCTGAGCCAGTTACTACTCAGCTAAGCATTCAATACCAGCCTGAGTCTCCAACGGCCATGGCCTGCTCCTACTGGTTGAATTACATAAGCAAGGTAATTATACAATAAATAGTTTATTTAAGTTATGAAGTTGAAATTATTTATACTGTGAGGCCTACAGTCCAGCTGTAGGCCACCACAGAGGAATATCTCAGGAATATGTAATCAGTGTATGTGATAAAACCTCTGCTCACCTGACGCTTTGGGCACTCAAATGGAGGAAGGATCCTCCAAGTGATCAGTGCTGCAATAAAGAATGGCTGCTTTTTAATACTCAAAATCTGTTAGAAAGTTTCTATTTTGGTGATTTCAGTATCTGTTCTACAATGGCCCATAGTTTCACAGTGGCCCCTTGGTTCTGAAGTGTCAGAATGGCCTCAGTCCCACAAGGCCCCACAATGACCAAAGAGTCCCCTTAATTCCATGGGGCCCTGAAGTGCTACAATGGCCCCTTGGCTCCATGAGGCCCTGCACTGTCACCCTGGGGCAGGAGGCCAGGAGGGATTTGTTCCCCACACGCTGCAGCTCCCTGGGCCAGCAGGCACTGACACCTTCTCCCAGGCCAGCACTGCTGGGCACAGCCAGGGCCGGGCCACACTGCAGCTCCCTGCAAACCACAGCAGGGGCTGCGAGGCCAAAACCTGAGTCACAGACAGTTTGTCAGTCTTCCTGGCTGTGTTTGACCGAGAAATGTCCCATTGTGGGGTCCCCTTTCCTGCAGTCACTGTAGCACTGGGACCATCCCTGGAGCTCTGAGCGAGAGAAATGTCCAGTGCTGCACCTCTGCACTTACTCGGGGATGGTGGGAAATGCTCTGTGGGGTGACTGGAATCATGGAAAAAGGGCAATTGGCAGTGCAGAGGGAAACCCAGCTGGGCTGCTGGACTGGGGCAAGACATCTCTGTCCGAGGGAGAAGTTGGCTGTGAAAGTCCCTCCTGTGGATGCTCACGTGCCCAAGAGTCGGGCACTGAAGAGCATCGCAACAACGGACAGGAGGATGGGGCTACCAGGATTAAAGTGTTCCAAGGGGGTCTGGACTGGCCACACAAGGGTGAGTTATTTCTGGACACCTCAGGTCATCAGGGAAGAGATGCAACCTCCAGATGGGCTCGTGAGCGAGGGGTGGATTTAACTATGGACACCATCTCCAGGTTATCCCTGACTGTGAAACGTGGGCTGAGATCAAGCAGGGCCAGGCAGGTAAAGCCCCTGTGGTGTTGGGGACAATGGTGGGAATATAAATCTGGGGAGAGTCTTTGTAGTGGGAGTAAGAAATTGGAGAGCACCATTCCTAAACCACAACAGCCCTGTCAGAGCCAGCCCTGTCCCTGCACTGCCCCAGCTTTGCTGCCCCACAGCTGCTGGATCAGGAAGGGCAGAGCCATGGGGCAGGGAAATGCACAGGGACTCCTCCTGGGAGTGACCTTCCATGCTGATACTCAGACCCCAAGGCAGAAATTCCCATCCTCAGCTGGGAGGTCATCATCAGAGTCTCTGCCCTTGTCCCACTTGGTGAATCTTTCACACTGAGATATTGGTTCTTCCTCTCAGTTTCTTTACTTTTGGGGATTTTAATGGTTCCTCCATAAACACAGCAATTCATGTCCCTGATATGGCAATTCTTTCCTTTTTAAGGAAATGTTGGGAATTAGGCCAGATTAAAATGCTGGCATGGTGTGCATAGCTACTTGCAGCCCTGTGGAGAAGCAGTTGGGATATAAGAATCAAAGAATTGTAAAATGGTTTGAGTTAGAAGAGACCTAAAAGAGCCTCTGGTAAAACTCCCCTTTCATTTCCCAGGGATACCTTCACTCGTTCAGGCTGTACAAAGCCCCCGACCTTAAACACTTTCAGAGATGGGGCTTCTATTCCGAGGGCAACCTGTGCCAGTGTCCTGACACCGTCATCACAAAATATTTCATCCATACAGAAAATGTAAATCTGCCATCAGTCAGTTAAAAGATATAGTGTATTATTCTGTATTATATTCCCCAGTACAATCTTTGGGCAAAAAGGTACTCAGCCATTCCTAAACTTATATCACATCTCCAAGGCTGAAAACCTTTGAGCAGGCCCAGAGATCTCCCAGGATAGGATTTGGAGGCCCCAAGAACATGATCACTGTATGGGAGCTGGAAGTTCTGGGTTCAGTGGAGACTGAGGGCAGAACAAGAACAGCCGGTGAGGATGACAAAGGTGGATTCAAATATATTGGACTTCTTCATCATAGTGGAAATGAACCAGAGATAGAAGTAATGTCACCAAGTGCAGCTGTGAAGAATCAGAATGGAAACCAAGAGAAATGAATTTCCCTCCCAGGCCAGGGCTGTGGCACATCACATCTCCCAGAAGGAGTCTGGGTCAGCCCCACGCTTTGTGTAGGCAGGCAGAGGCAGGCAGGAGGCAGAGCTGGCAGCAAAGGAAGGGCCCAGCCAGGTGGGGCAGCCGGGGGATGCCGACAGCCTGCAGGGACAGAGGTGCAGGGCAGGGACAGCGTAGCACACCCTGGGCTGCACAGGGCACAGGCATGTGCAGCAGCTGCAAGACAGCCCTGCCAGAGCCAACCTGGGCAGCACTTTGGCCATGGCTGCTGGGCCTGGGCCTGAGGCAGGAGCAGGAGACAAGTGACCCTTGCAGGCCTGGGGCCTCACTGCCTCCTTGTCCCTGCTCAGCAGCCTGGCAGGGGCCGCCCCATGCTCCTGCCCTTGCCATTGCACATCCCCACATGCCAGTGCCCATCCCGGCAAGAGCCCTGAGCCAGGAGGGAGGGACAGCATCTGCCTGGCCAGGGGCTGGGGCTCAGGCCTTGGCCCTTTGCATTCCTCAAACACATCCAGCTTTGCTCAGCACCAGAGACACCTTTGCCTTGTTTGTCCCCAGCTGCCCTCACTGCCTCCAGTGTTCTGCTCTAACTGGAACCTGGGGACACTTTTTCAGTCATGTCCCTCAGTGGGACCCATTAAAACTTCATGAAACTTTGCGTTTTTAATTTAACTTTGAGTTCTTGAGAAGTTTCTTGAAGACACTGTGAGGGAGTGAGTCTGATTTTAACAACAGCAAAGCCCTGAGAGGGTCATTGAAATTTTCCCGGTCCAATTATGGAGAATGATTTCAAAGAACTTGTCAGAAATACACATTCCTATTTTAAATGATGTATTTTATTTTATTTTATTTTATTTTATTTTATTTTATTTTATTTTATTTCTCTTTAGAGCAGAGGTGATTGCAGCACTGTGTGATTGATATTGACCCAGGGTCTCTCCTCAGCAGCTCTGGCCTGCTCCCAGAAGCTGTGCCTTAAGCTCTGACCCAGTGTGGACAACCTTTTTGAGATGCAAAGCTGTGTTTCGTGTCAGGTACAAAGAGGCGATGTGTGTATTTGTGAATGCGAAATGGGTGGACCCCAACAATAGAGAGTTGTGAATTCTAATAATAATTGAGGAAAATAAAGCATAGAAAAAGGCCTTTGAACCTATCTTTTGTTTGCAATTAACCTGGTTGATTTAGGAGCATTGGAATTAGGGTGTTAAAGATGTTGCTTTTTGCTCGCATTTCATCCATAAAAAGCTCTGCAATAATAATCCTTTTGAAGTCTAATTTTAGAATATTACTGGTATCATTGAAACTGTAGCTTTGGAATATATATAAAGGAAAGACACTTATCTCATGCCTTATTGAAGGAGAGAAAAACAGCTTGAGAAAGGAAGATGAACATCACCTCAAGGGTTTATGGTTTCGACCAAAGGGAAGCTGGACATCACTGTTATGAGATTTATAGTCTCTGCAATTAAAAAGTGGACCCACATCTGGGGAGCTGGACCCCACCAGATGGGAGTCGTCTTTCTTCTTTTGGAAACTGCATCATCACCATCTGGGGATACTCCTTTCAAAATACATCCTGAGAAATTAAAATCACAATGGTGTATAGAATTGTGACGTAAACATTTGGAAAAAAAATTGCTGATGAGTAAAAGATTGGAAATAGAAACTGCTGGAAAAACCCTGATAGGTACCCCTATAAATACCTATAACACTCAATTATCAGTGTGCAGTTGGAGGGAAAACTTCCCCCACTGTACACAGCGCTATATTGCTCATACTTTACCATATTAAATAATAAATTGATTGCCGCTTGAATATTGGCCTAGTCAAGCTTCTTATTCATAACAGAATTGGTGTGTTGGCCGGGAATTTCCAAATCCATTGAGGGAGACTCCTGATCTTGAGGAGGTGCCCCACCTTGGAGGCTTTTGCCTCCGTGGCCCTGAGTGACGGGGGAATCTCTCAGGGAAGAGGAAATCCATAAGGTAAATTATGAGCAAAGAATTTTGAGCTCCCGGAGTAGACTGCAGTAAATTCACCTGTAAAAACTCGTGCATGAAGATCCAGGCTAGAAAGGGAGGCTGTAAGTGTTGCTTGGGTAGGTGGGATAAGAACGGGTGTAGGTGTAAGTGTGTGAATGGTGTGTGTATGAGACGTGACCTAGTCACTACACAAGTGAGAATTTCTTCTAACCTCGATTTCACTACCCTGCCAGGGGAGCGGCAGGTGAAGGAAGAAAGAGTGTGGAAAAGGATTCTCTGTATGTAAAAGGTCGGGGGTGGTGAGATAAGATAATAATTATGGAGAGGAATTTGTTTTCTTTTCCCAGTAGAGAATCAGAGGTGAGAGGCGTTAGAAGGGACTTGTTATTAGGGAAATTCCTGACAAGAAAGGACTAAGGTCTGACAAGTGAGATTAGAGCGAGTGAGGAAACACCTGTTTGGGAAAAATGGGTCAATGCCAGAGCAAATACCCAGGAGCTGGTATAAACCAGCAGGAAAATAAAGGTACTGAAAGTACTGGAAAAAGAGGGAGCATTTGGCAGATATACCCCAGGACAGCCCCCTTGGGGTAATGTTAAAATTGTGGGACAAATGTGAATTCAGGAGAGGAAAAAGTAAAGAGAAAATGATATAATATTGTATGGTAGAATGGACTATGGAAATGATACGACCTGATAATTTATATTGGCCAATGTACGGGTCATCTGAAGGGTGGATCTGTAAGGCCTTGAATGCCTATGTAAATAAAAAGGACCCTATTAACCAGGAAGAGAGCGATTATGCTGCTTTATGGCATGGGTCCTGGCCTACTCCCCTGTATGCATTAAATACCAAAAAGGAAAAGAATCAGTGGGACCCCTTAGATAACCTTCCCCACCCCTTATCTACCACAGCCAGCTGCACTGGTAGAGGTGCCTCATCCAGCACCTAAACTGGCACCCTTTGCACCCATTCCAGCACCCTTCTCACCTAATCCAGCCCCTCTAGCACCTAATCCAGCACCCCTAGCACCCCTCGCACCTAAACCAGCACCCCCTGCACCACAAGTCTCAGTGGCTCCACTCCCGCTGCCACAAGCCCCAGTGGCTCCGCTCCCAGTACTTGATTCACCCCCAGAACACAGAACGTGAAGCCAGGAAAGGGCACGAGCAGAAAACAGTGGGGACAGCAATAAAGAAGAGAAGGGAGGGCAGCTGTACCCATTGAATGAAGTACCATTAGTAGGTACTCAAGGGACACCAGTCATCGGGTATGTGTCAGCACCCCTGAACACCAGGGATGTGAGGGCTTTTAAAAATGAAATGGGAAGGTTACTTGAAGATCTTCTGGGGGTGTCTGAAAGGTTAGATCAGTTTCTAGGACCCAGTATTTACACCTGGATGGAGATTCAGTCAGTTTTAAGTATTTTATTTACAGCAGAGGAGAGACAGCTGATAAGAAAGGCTGGCATGAGAATTTGGGATAGAGACCACCAGCAGGGACCTTTAGGAGAAATGAAATGGCCCCTGGCAGCCCCTAAATGGGACCATAACAATGACCAGGATAGGCAGAATATGGTGGATCTCAGGAATATTCAGGGAATTCGAGAAGCAGTCCCCAGAGGGCAAAATATTAGCAAAGCCCTGGATGAATGTCAGGGGAAAGATCAGTCACCCATAGATTGGTTAGAAAGAATAAGGAAGAGTATACAAATGTATTCGGGATTAGATCCTGATACAGCAGTGGGAGAAGCATTAATCAAAACACAGTTTGTGGCGAAGTCGTGGGAGGATATTAGAAGGAAACTTGAAAAGTTAGACAGCTGGCAGGAGAGTAGTTTGCAAGAATTGTTAAGGGAAGCACAGAGAGTTTATGTCCGCAGAGATGAAGAAAAGGCGAAAGCTAAAGCTAATGTTTTTGTGGCTGCAGTAAAAGCGGTTCAGAACAGTGGTGCATCTTCAGGGGATGCTAAAACCTTGTGGTGCAAGGGGTGCTGGTTTAGGTGTGAGGGGTGCTGGTTTAGGTGTGAGGGGTGCTGGATTGGGTGCTAGGGGTGCTGGATTAGGTGCTAGGAGGGCTGGATTAGGTTTGCAAGAAGCAGGAGGCAGATCAAAAACTATTTGTAGAAGATTAGCAGTGTCAGGGGCTCTATTCGCAGACCATCGCAAGAGGTCTCGGTCTCGATAAAATTAAAAGTAGGTCCCCAAGGTGAAGAAGTCACCTTTTTAGTAGATACGGGTGCTGAAAGATCAACAGTGAAAACATTACAAAAAGGATGCAAAATCAGCGGGAAAACAGTTCAAGTAATTGGAGCAAAAGGGGAGGCCTTTAAGTAGTACTATTACTGAAGAAGTACTAACTGAATCAAAGGGAAAAGTGGATATTAGTGATCTATTACTAGTTTCAGAAGCAGAATGCAATCTTTTGGGAAGAGACCTGATTCTTTCATTAAAAATTGGTATTCAATCCCAAAATGATCAACTAACGGTACAGCTGTACAAACTGACGGACCAGGACAGGAGTAAAATATGTCCTGATGTTTGGTCCACTCCTGGGGAGATTGGTAAATTGGATATAGAGCCCTTAAAAATCGCCATTGTAAACCCTGAGTTTCCTATAAGAGTAAGACAATACCCTATTCCACTAGATGGCAGGCGAGGGCTGAAGGCAGTAATTGAAGAACTCTCAGGGCAGGGCAAGTTAGAAGAATGTATGTCACCTCACAACACCCCCATAATCCCGGTGAAGAAAAGGGACAGCGGCTACCGGCTAGTCCAAGACCTAAGGGCTGTCAGTCAACGAACAGCCACAAGGTTTCTGTAGTAGGTAACCCGTATGCATTACTAAGTCAGATTTCCTCTGACTATACCTGGTATTGTGTAGTGGATTTGAATGATGCCTTTTGGTCCTGTCCTTTAGAGGAGGGAAGCAGGGACTATTTTGCCTTTGAGTGGCAAGATCCAGTTACAGGAAGAAAACAACAATTAAGGTGGGCAGTACTGCCACAGGGCTTTACAGAATCCCACAATATTTCGGCCAGGCTTTAGAAAGAATTTTACAAGATTTTGGAAGACCAGAAGGAACTAAACTAGTACAATATGTAGATGATCTATTAATTGCAGGAGAGAATCAGGAGCAAGTGAGAGAAGCAACAATCAGTCTGTTGAATTTCTTGGGAAAGAAAGGCCTAAAGGTTTCAAGGGCTAAGTTACAATTTGCTGAAGAGGAAGTGAAATATCTGGGCCGCTGCCTGAGTAAAGGAATGAAGAAATTAGATCCTGAGACAATATCGGGAGTACTGAGTCTGCCTTCCCCTAATACCAAAAGGGAAGTACGACAACTCTTAGGGTTATTGGGATATTGTAGACAATGGATAGATAGATATAGTCAAAAGGTGAAATTTTTATGTGAAAAACTAACAGTCAATACAGTGAAATGGAACCAGGAGGATGAAAAACAATGTAGGAGTTTGAAAGATGCTCTAATTCAAGCCCCAGTACTCAGCCTACCTAACTTCGGTAAACCTTTTCAATTATTTCTAAATACTGCTGAGCAAACTGCTTATGGAGTCCTTACCCAGCACTGGGAAGAGACAAAAGGCCCGTGGGGTATTATTCAAAGTTACTGGATCCTGTTAGTCAGGGATGGCCAATATGTTTACAAGCTATAGTAGCAATGGCTCTTCTGGTAGGAGAAGCAAAGAAAGTTACAATTGGAGCTCCTTTTGTAATATATACCCCCCACAATGTTAGAAGCATATTGCATCAAAAACCATAGAAGGGGCTCACTGATAGCTGGATTCTAAAGTATGAAGCTATCTTGATACATTCCTCTGACCTGCAACTTAAAGTCACTCCGGATCAGAACCCTGCTCAATTTCTCTGTGTGGAGCCAGCTGAAGAGCTTGCTCATAACTGTGTGGAATTAATTGAATTACAAACAAAAGTGAGACCAGATTTAAGTGAGATGGAGCTCTAGTGGGGAAAAGTAATTTTTCGATGACTCGTCAAGGGTGATAGAAGGGAAAAGAAATTCAGGATACATTATTGTAGAAGGAGAAAATATGTCTGCAAAGAAAGAGGAAAAATAAGTTCTAGCTGGTCAGCTCAAGCTTGTGAATTATTTGATTTATACTGAGATTTAGAATTTTTAAAAGATGAGGTTGGGACTTTTTACACAGACTCAAAATATGCTTTTGGAATTGTACACACATTTGGAAAAATCTGGATGGAAAGAGGTTTGATAAACACTCAAGGGAAGAAAGTGATCCATCAGGAGTTAATAATCAGAGTGCTTGAAGCCCTGAAAAGACCTAAGAGTGTCACCTTAGTTTTTTAAGATTTTCTAAGCCTTCTGATGTTGACATTCTTGTAGTGAACTTTCTCACACACTTTCTGCAAATAACTCATTGTTTTACATTCTTTTTTAGAAGAAGAGAGAGTTGACAGACTGTTAGTTTGACCAGCGTCATTGGAGAGGTGTCACTGTCACCCTCCAATCCGCCGTCACTTTTGTAAAACCATAAATATTAGAGTCAGAATACAAACTTCCCTTTTTTCCTTCACCTTAAGAGCAGTGGTGTGCTTGTGTTTTTTCGTGTCCTATAGCGACATAGGAGAATAGCAGTAGTACATGTAAGAGGTCATCAACGAGGGTCAAGCTGCTTAGTGAGAGGAAACAACACAGCTGACCAAGCTACAAAGGAGGCAGCTTGTAAATTAAAAGAGACTATCCAGCTGAACACTATAGCAGAAATTCAAGAGGAGCTGCCAAAAAGCTATAGTACTCAAGAGGAGGAAGCTATAAAAAGATTAGAAGCTAAGAAAGATCTTAGTAATGAAAATGAGTACTACCAGATGGGAGAGAGATTTTACCTAAAGCTTATGCTAGAAAGATTCTAAGCCAGGTACACCAACATTCTAATTGCGGAAAAAGACCCTTATGTGATCATTTTTTAAAATATTATGGATGTATTGGAATTTTTGAGGTAGGAAAATAAATAAAACAGGGGTGCTTGACTTGTCAAAAAGTCAGCAAAAAGGTAATGAGACAAGCTTCAACCGGCAGTAGAAAAACAGCCTACCGACCATTTGAAAGGGTTCAGGGAAATTATACTGAATTAACAAGGGTGGGCAGATGGAAATACTTTTTAGTGTTAGTAGATCAACTAACTCATTGGGTGGAGGCCTACCTGGCTGCCTCAGCCACAGCGCAGTTTGTAGTTAAAATATTGTTGGAATAAATTATTCCCCGATTTGGGGTTATCAGGGCCATTGATTCTGATCAGGGCTCCCACTTTACTTCCAGCATCATAAAAGGAGTAACACAAGCCATGGGTATTTCCTGGGAATATCACACCCCTTGGCACCCCCATAGCTCTGGGAGGGTGGAAAGAATGAACCAAACTATAAAACAGCAATTAACAAAATTGATGATTGAGACCCAAATGTCATGGGTAAAATGTTTACCTTTAGGATTACTTAATATAAGGACGCTTCCAAATGCATATACGGGACTTTCTGCATATGAGATGCTTTATGGAATGCTCTATTCCCAGGAAGTACCCCAAACATCAGTAGTCATAGCCGATATGACTATTCAAAAATACATCAAGAAGATGGGACAACATGTGCTAGAACTAAGGGGAAAAGGGGTAATTGCCCAATCAGACCTCCTCGCATTTAGCACACAAAAAATAAAACCGTGTGACTGGGTGCTGATTAAAAGCTGGAATGAAGAAAGTTTGTCTCCTAGGTGGGAAGGTCCATATTTAACTCTGCTGACCACTGATACAGCTGTCCGAACTGCGGAAAAAGGCTGGACCCACGTGTCGTGGTTCAAAGGACCAGCAGAACCACACACAGAGATGGAACCACCGACAGAGACGCCTGCTGAATCCCAGTGGAGAATTGCATCTACCCCCGGAGAACTGAAAATCAAGTTACAAAGAGACTGATGTATGTTACGAAAACGCTCCTGCCTTAAGCTGCAGAACCAGTTATACTCACGAGAGATAGAATGTACTGCTCCAAACTGTGTTATCCATGGGGTTGTTTTAAGTGTATAGAGTGTGAAGAATATTGGTACACAAACCTACCAAAGCGACAGATCCCTAATGCTCTCTGCTGTAATTGTACAAAATAAATAGAAATAGAAACTGATAGAACATTGAGGGCTGCAGTAAGGAAAGGATATATTAAAACAGGTGATAAAGATTGGTGGAGAACTTGGGTACACGGAACAAGAGCAGGAATTGATTTCCAGGAAGTACCAAAGGCCAAATTAGATAAAACAGAGTGTGACAAGGGCAATTGGATACCTGACAAATATTAAATTAAAGCAAAAGAGTGGCAGAAAGCCAAGTATCGCTGGAAGAGGGGGAGGCACATACACCAACCCTATTGTAGTCACACATCCCCCGAAA
This sequence comes from Zonotrichia albicollis, assembly GCF_047830755.1. Classification (NCBI taxonomy): domain Eukaryota; kingdom Metazoa; phylum Chordata; class Aves; order Passeriformes; family Passerellidae; genus Zonotrichia; species Zonotrichia albicollis. Next base: position 1,791,926 of record NC_133855.1, read on the forward strand.
TTAGGGGCCAATTGGCCTAAATTAAAAAGAATCAGGCCACAACCACAATAAATAGAGATCTGAAGGCTCATGAGGCGAAAGGCAAAAATGAAACGAAAGATATCAGTGACTAAATCCCAAGGTATAAACTCTGCTACAGAGAAGATCTACATCTCGGCCCTTGGATGCAACCCAAGGGGCCTTGAGAGAGGTAGAGAGTTAAACCCTCTGAGGATTATTTTCACTGTATTGATCATTGCATCCCAGGCAATGGGCCTTAATAGCCTCACTCCTGAACTCCACATAATCCATGAGCTGCAGGATCAGAGCCTATTGCTCCGGCTGTCTGTGACAAATGCAATCACACTGTCTGGATCGGGGGGAAAATGGAATCAGTGTTCATGGCACATTCCCATGTTAGTGAAGAGTGCTCTGACCATAACCAATTAAAAATGTGCACTATGGGTGGCAAATTATACTGGGTTGGGGAAAATTTAAAACACAGACTGAAGGTTTCTCCCAAGGATGGGCCCGTGTTCACCAGCTTTCTCAAGGATGATGATGAATTAATTTGTCTGGGATAAACCAAATTCATTTTTTTAGCAAGGGACAGAGAAGGAAGAGATCAAGAGAGTAGAATGAAACAAATTACTCAAAAACTACAAAATCAAGAATCAGAAGCAAAAAAGAAAAGAGTAGAACAAGAAAAGCTAAATAAATTAAGTCAACAACACAAACAGTTAGAACAGTATATTGATTGAGGTTTTCTGACTTCAAATAGAAACCTTTTTGTAGATCTAATGCAAGAAATTCCCACAGAATTGGAGTTATCCAATTGTTGGATTTGTGGGGGATAGAAATCAGCTGAAAAATGGCCATGGAGAGGTGAGAGTCCAGCACCAGAGCAATTTCTAAAATAGAACCATACTCAAATTTCCAAAAGATTGAAATGGCCTGAAGGATGGATTTTAAATCACCAAATAATTGGAACCGTTTGCATCAGCAGGAGGGGAGAAAATATACTGAAGTGGTAGGGTATACTCCCTGCACATCTACTTTAGCAGTAAATTCAAACAATAACACTAGAACTTGGCAGCCAACACCTCCTGCTGTATACTGGAGCCTAAATAAGGAGAAAAATTGCAAATGGAACAACCAGATAAAGTTGGGCTGGCATAAAAGTCCTGTAGCTAACCCTTACCAATCCCTGGAGACCCTAAAATTTACTGGGAAAAACCTGAAGCTGTAAATGACCATAGAAAGCCTCAAATAGTATATATTGGATTTGTGGGCAAAAAGCTTACAGTGAACTGCCCTGTAGATGGAAAGGATCCTGTACATTAGGGATTATACAACCCTCCTTCTTTGGACTACCAAAGTCCAAGAGTAACCTGTTAGGAGCACCCTTATATGAAAACCTTAACAGGGAAAAAAGAGAATTGAAACTTGAGTTTCCAAGGGCAGGAGGGGACCAAAAATGGGGAGAAGAAGAGTGGCTAGCAGAAAGAATAATAGATTATCATGGGCCAGCCACTTGGGCTCAAGATGGAAGCTGGGGATATATGACCTCTATTTACCTACTGAACCGATTGATTAGACTACAGACAGTGGTAGAAATAGTCTCAAATAACTCCTCGAAGGCCCTGGACTTGTTAAGCTGGCAGTACACTCAGGTGCGGGCTTTTGTATCAGAAAAGAACAGCACTGGACTATTTGCTGGCCGAAGAAGGGGGAGTGTGTGGAAAATTCAATGAGTCCGAGTGCCGCATTGAGATTAATGATTATGGAGAAATCATCAGAGGTTTAGCAGCAGAGATCAAAAGGCTGGCTCATGTCCCAGTCCAAAAATGGAATTCCATCCTTCAAGCCTCATGGTGGGACCAGATGCTTGGAGGGGGAACTTGGTGGAAGAAAGTAGGGTTCATGATATTGTGTTCATTAGCTGGGTTATTGTTTCTACCTTGCCTTATTCCATGTTTTATCTGACTAATCCACTCAGTTATACAAAGCATGCAGATTGCTGTGGTAGACCTGGAATTGGCTACAGGAGAGGTTGGCCAACTTGAGAAAATAGCTAAGATATCCAAAATAATGAGATTAAGGAAAGGAGACAAAAAGGGAAAAGCTTCCAAAGTTTTGGCCAGATTTGAAGCCCAGACACAAAAGACTAAGATAAATGAAAATTTATACAAGTAGGGAGAGGACTGTGAGATACAAAGCTGTGTTTCGTGTCAGGTACATACAGGCAATGTGTGTATTTGTGATTGCAATACGGAGACCAGCAATGGGACAGTTGCGAATTTTAATAATAACTGAGGAAATAAAGCATGGAAGAAGGCCTTTGAACCCATCTTTTGTTTCCAATAACCTTGGTTGATTGAGGAGCATTTGAATTAAAGCATGAAGGATGTTGCTCTTTGCTTGTAGTTAAGCCTTAAAAAGTTCTGCAATAATAACCTTTTGAAGTATAATTTTAGACTATTGTTCATATCCTTGAAACTATAGCTTTGGAATATATAAAAAGGAAATATGCTTATTTCACAACTTAATAAAGCAGAGAAAAGAACCTTGAGAAAGGAAGATGAACATCAACTCAAAGATTATAGTTTAAACCAAGGAAAGCTGGAAATCACTATTATAAGATTTATAGTGTCTGCAATTAAAAGCTGGACCCACATCTGGGGAGCTGGACTCCACCAGATGGGATTCATCTTTTTTCTTTCGGAAACTGGACCACCACCATCTGGGGGTACTCCTTTTGGGATACATCCTGAGAGAAACTAAATCAAAATAGTGTATAGAATTGTGACATAAAAATTGGGAATAGAATCTACTGATGAGTAAAAATTGGAAGGAGAAACTGCTGAGAAAGCTTATGTGTGCCCTTATAAATACCTGTAACCTTCAACTATCGGTGTGCAGTTTGAGGGAAAACATCCCCCAGTGTACCCAGCGCTGTATTACTCATACTTTACCATATTAAATAATAAATTCATTGCTGCTTGAATATTGGCCTAGTCAAGCTTCTCATATATAAAAGGTTCAGGGCAGGGACACGGTAGCACAGCCTGGGCTGCACAGGGCACAGGCATGTGCAGCAGCTGCAAGCAGCCCTGCCAGAGCCAACCTGGGCAGCACTTTGGCCATGGCTGCTGGGCCTGGGCCTGAGGCAGCAGCAGGAGACAAGTGACCCTTGCAGGCCTGGGGCCTCATTGCCTCCTTGTCCCTGCCCATCAGCCTGGCAGGGGCTGCCCCATGCTCCTGCCCTTGCCATTGCACATCCCCACATGCCAGTGCCCATCCCGGCAAGAGCCCTGAGCAAGGAGGGAGGGACAGCATCTGCCTGGCCAGGGGCTGGGGCTCAGGCCTTGGCCCTTTGCATTCCTCAAACACATCCAGCTTTGCTCAGCACCAGAGACACCTTTGCCTTGTTTGTCCCCAGCTGTCATCACTACCTCCAGTGTTCTACTCCAACTGGAACCTGGGGACACTTTCTCATTTGTGTCCATCTGTGGGACTCATTAGAATTTCAAGAAACTTCAGAGTTTCATTTTAACTTTGAGTTATTGAGAAGTGTTTTGAGCACTCTCTCAGGGACTCAGTGTGATGTAAACAACCCCAAATCCCTGAGAGGCTCATTAAAGTCCTTGTGCTGTGTCTGTGCTGCTGAGCTTTAAAGGAACAGCTCTTCCCAGGGCCAGCTCCTCTCCTAGCCCAGCAGGGCTGAGAGCTCTGCCTGCAGGTACTGAGGGGACAGGAGCCAGGCAGAGACAGGCTGAAGGCAATCAGGATTGGGAAGACATTGAGCTGAGACTTCACCTGGGGAAACCTCTTCACAGCCCTGTGCATGGTGAGTGTGTGGGTGCAGGGCAATGTCCCCTGTGCTCCTGGAGGGATCTTCTGAAGCCAGCACACCCCACAGCCTGGGGGATTCGTCAGGAGGAGCCTCCCAGTTTCGCTGTGGCACAGGAGCAGGAGGAGGAGGAGGAGGAGGAGGAGGATGTCATGCAGTGCAGGGTTCCCCTTCTGAAGGGACTTGTCATGAGCTCATTCAGGGCAGGAGTTTCCTGCTTGGGTCTCTGCTTCCCTGAATCTCTGCTCCCACTGTTCCCTGGCTCAGCTTGGTGGTAATGGAAACTCAGCTGTGCAGGGCAGAGGAGGGGCTGAGACTCCTATACCATCACCCTGAGGATTCCTGGGCACCTCAGCAATTGCCTGCACCTACCCAGCCTCCAGATTCATGCAGCATCACCTTTCCATGGTGCCCAGGCTGGGGGAGCTGTTCTTTCATCCCTGCAGGGCCCAGCAGCTGAAGGGCAGAGCTGGCCCAGGGGCTGGGCTGGGCTCTGGCAGCTCTGGCAGGGACGGAGCCCGGGGCCACAGGAGCAGCTGGGGCTGGGACAGCTCCAGCAGCAGAGCCTTGGGCAGGCAGGGAGGGAGGCAGTGCTGAGGGAAGTCCTGCTGCAGGGCAGATGTGGCACCTGCCGAGCCTGCCCTGCAGGGCAGACACTGCCCTGAGCAGCACAGCTCTTGTGTCCCCTCGCAGCCAGCACAGCCCTCAGCCCAGGGGCTTGGGGCCCTCAGTCCCTCCTGGGCTGGCAGAGCAGCCCCAGAGATGAAGGGCATCTCTGCGGCCATGTGCCCATTCCCTGCTGACCAGGGCCTGAGGGCCACTGTCCTGCCCTGCTGCTGCCTGGCAGGGGCTGGGCAGGGCTGGCCAGGGAAAAGTTTTTCCTCAGGCCCGGCTCACCCTCTCTCTCCTTGCCTTGCCCAGGTGCTGCTGGCATTGCTGAGGGGCTCTCTGCAATGGCAGTTCCAGCTGCAGGGCCATGCCCAGCCCTTGGGCTCCTCCTGTGCAGGCTGAGCACAGCAATGGGGTGTCCCAGCTCCCTGTGCCCGGGCAGCTCTGGGCAGGGCAGCCTGGGAGGTTGGCAATAAGCCCACTCTCCTGACTCTGGGAAAGGCAGGAGCCCCTTTGTGTGCCAGGGATCCCTCTGCTCTCAGCAGTGTCTCCTGACTGTCCAGGGTAACACTGGAGTGGATTTCAGAAAGGTGCAAGTGCAGGGCAGCTGGAACCGGAGAGGGATAGAGCAGCTCTCCTCAGTCTGCACTAAGCCTCAGACAATCCTCCTGCCTCCCTGGACTCTCTGTTTAACCCAGGTGCAGCAGAATCTCTCATTCTTCCTTCTGTTATCGCCATCCCTTCACCCAGGCAGCTCCTCTGCCTTAGCTGAACCTTCTTTATCCAAGTCAAAACACCAGGACTGGCCCCTGCCCTCACTGCTCCCCTGCACTGACTGGGGCTAAGGGCTGACTCCCAGGTGTCCTGCATGCCAAGGTCCAGCTCTTCACACAGCATTGGCCAGCAGCAATCACAGCTCCAGCAACAATGGTGAAGGAAGATCTCTTAGACATACACAAGGGGGAGGTCTTTGGTGGAAAGAAAGGGGCTATGACAAAGAGTTTTGTTTTTTGATTTGAGAAATTTCCCCTCCATTGCCCTGTCTTTCCTCCTTCTGTATGTTGAAATGTGCAGACACAACAAATGTCCAACAGCAGCTCCATCAGGCACTTCCTCCTGCTGGCATTGGCAGACACACGGCAGCTGCAGCTCCTGCACTTCTGCCTCTTGCTGGGCACCTCCCTGGCTGCCCTCCTCGGCAACGGCCTCATCATCAGCGCCGTAGCCTGCGGCCACCACCTGCACACGCCCATGTTCTTCTTCCTGCTCAACCTGGCCCTCAGTGACCTGGGCTCCATCTGCACCACTGTCCCCAAAGCCATGCACAATTCCCTCTGGCACACCAGGGACATCTCCTATGAAGGATGTGCTGCACAGCTCTTTTTCTTTCTGTTCTTCATCTCAGCAGAGTTTTCCCTCCTGACCGTCATGTGCTACGACCGCTACGTGTCCATCTGCAAACCCCTGCACTACGGGACCCTCCTGGGCAGCAGAGTTTGTGCCCACATGGCAGCAGCTGCCTGGGCCAGTGGTTTTCTCAATGCTCTGCTGCACACAGCCAATACATTTTCCCTGCCCCTGTGCCATGGCAATGCCCTGGGCCAGTTCTTATGTGAGGTGCCCCAGATCCTCAAGCTCTCCTGCTCACACTCCACTTTCAGAAAAATTTGGATTTCATTGCTTGCTGCCTCTTTAGCTTTTGGCTGTTTTGTGTTCATTGTTTTCTCCTATGTGCAGATCTTCAGGGCTGTGCTGAGGATCCCCTCTGAGCAGGGACGGCACAAAGCCTTTTCCACCTGCCTCCCTCACCTGGCCGTGGTCTCCCTGTTCCTCAGCACTGGCACATTTTCCTACCTGAAGCCCCCCTCCATCTCCTCCCCATCCCTGGATCTGGCCCTGTCAGTTCTGTACTCAGTGGTGCCTCCAGCCCTGAACCCCCTCATCTACAACCTGAGGAACCAGGAGCTCAAGGCTGCAGTGTGGAGACTGATGACTGGATGGTTTCAGAAGCATTAAACTGGTTGCATATTTCTTGAAGTCACATGTAATAAAAGTCATCCTTGATAGTTCTTGTTGGTTTTGTGGTTGCTATGTTCTCTTCTATCCTTTGCTTCATTTTTTAATAATTTCCATAAAGAAATGCCATTGGTAGTGCCTCATTTCATTTATTTTCCCTCCACATTTGCTGTGCCTCACTGACTGTACCAAAGCAGAGCTGAGCTCTTGGTGACTAAAGGAGCTAAAGGATCTGCCAACAGAGTTTTCACCAGAGACGCCCCTTTTGTTGGGTTCTCTGGAGCTGCAGCAGCAATGTCTGTGTGCAGAGCTGGGGGCAGATCAGGGCTGGCACAGCAGCTGTGCCCAGCAGCAGCAGCACTTGGTGTTGCCAGTACTGCTGCTGTGGCCCTGCCCCGCTGCCCTGATGGCCCTGGTGTTGCTGCAGGGCCTGAGTGCTCTCGGAGCCGGGCACAGCCCTGGGGGTGGCAGTGCCGGGGCTGCAGCAGGGACAGGCCATGGGCACTGCTGGGGCAGCGCTGACGCCTCAGCCCAGGGCCTGGGGGCTCCAGGCTCCTTGCCCAGGCTCTCTCAAGAACACACCCAGGCCAATGCTTAGCACAGAAAAGCCCCGTGAGCAGCCCCAGGCTGGCCGTGGGCAGGCTGGGGGCAAACAGCATGGCTGGGGCTCTGCAAGGGCCCTGGGGCAGACGGGAAGGAGCAGCAGAGCAGGGGCTGATCCATCCCCAGTGCGCTGCACAGCCCAGGGCAGCATCCCAGAGCGTCCTGATGGAGCTGCCAACAACATCCCCCCTCTGCAGCCCTGGCCTCTCCCCCAGCTCACACAGGTGCCCCATCCTTGCAGGCACAGACACGGCAGCACTGGCTCAGCAGCCCCTGTTTGCATTGCACAGAGCAGGGGGAGCACCCCCATGCTGTTGCTGTGGGGACATGAACCTGAGGGAGCACAAATGCCATCAGCCCCTGGAGCCAGCAAGGGCTGGGGGACACCAGGGAAACCACTCAGGTTTGTCATGGCCTCTGCAGTCAGCCAGAAAGTTTGTTCCCATGAGCTGGGAGTTTCCTGTCCCACTGCAGTCACTGTTACTCAGAGCCAGGACTGCCTGGCAGCCACCCCCAAACTGCCCCAAGCATTTTCTTGGCTTTTTCCTTTGCCTTTTTCCTGATCTAGATTTCTTCCCATTGCCCATCCCTTCCTCCTCCCCTGAATCAGCCCATCCCTGTTTGCCCTTTCCTCTCTGGCCCCACTCCCCATTGCAGTTTCTGGCTTGGCACTGACTGCCCAAGCTATAAAAACCCGTGTGACCCCTCAATAAATGCCATTTGCTTTCCACCACGTTTGTGTCAGGAGCATATGGACCGAGTGACCCTGGGGTTTGGGCCACCGTGCCAGACTAAGAACCAGGTCACCACACCTTGAGAAGGCAACAGCAAAGAAAAGTCAAATGTGTTGACACTGAGAGAATAAAAAACTCTCCACTAAAACCAATGAGCTCTTCTGTCAGAGAAAAGCATAACCAGGAGGCAAGGCTGGGTGAGTCTACAGTCCGCCTAAAAACAGCCACTCCAATTACTGGGTGCAGCTCAGTAGTTTTAGAGTTTAGGGGAATGCCTCATATCAGAATCCTGGGAATGCTCTTACTGATCGAACTTGTTAAAAACACACTGGGAAGTCAGAAGAGCCCATGTGCTAAATGTTACTACCCCCTTTACAGAGGGGAAGAAACAAGTTCTTTAATACAAGTACATACAAATTTAAACTTAAACTGTGCCAACCTCTCTCTGTTAGCAACCTGTCAAGGGGAAGGGAAGACTTACTGGATTTCACAAAATATAGCCACTTACCAGCAAGGACTGCCTGGGGAGTGTCCCATAGGAGATGCTTGGCTTTGCTTTGAACATAAGTCCAATCAAAAAGGCACAGCAGACTTAATGAAAGAGAAAGAAGTAACAACATCAATAAATTGAGAAAGAAGACCTAGAAACATCTCGTGGGAAAACTTGTTTATAGATTTAGTGGAAAAGATCAGTAAAGAGTTGAATGTAACTAATTGCTGGATCTGTGGAAATACACAAATGGCCAAAGTCTGGCCTTGAGAAGGGATCAGCTTAAGACCAATAGATATCTTAAAAAGGACACAAACAAGACAAAAAGTACCAGCTATTAGACAAAGAGGAGAAGAATGGTGGGAATTAACATCTAAAATAATTGGAGAAGAGTAGTGTATATCTAGGAAAGGGAAAATGTATAAAACCCCAGTAGGAGATATGTCCTGTAAAAGATATTTAAAAGTAAACCATCCAGTAGCTAGACAGATTCCTAGAGAGCCCAAAAAATACTGGTCCATTGGGAAGAAAGAAATGGGGTGTATCTACCAAGAAGGATCTAAATTCCATGAGTGTACTGGAAAAGGAAGAAACTCATTCTGGGGAGTGAGAGAAATATCCAAGTACTGGGAATTTCAAGTGACTCTCAGTGATGCTTCTTGGAAAGCTCCAGAAAACCTGGTTTGGATATGTGGGAATGTGGCTTACACTGAATTACCCGGGGAGTGGAGCAGCACTTGTACTATGGGAATTATTAAACCATCATTTTTCTTACTCCCAAAAGAGTCTGGATCGAACCAAGGGGTCCCAGTATATGATGATTTGAACAGATCTAGCTGACCAAAAAGAAACTTAACTGAAATTGGAGGAACCCAGACACGGAAAAACACAGTATGGACTCCCCAGGAAATAATTTGCTTTTATGGACCGGCGCAAGATAGGTCCTGGAGACACTGGACCCCAATTTATAGGGGGTTAAATTGGATTCTGAGATTACAAGCAGTACTCGAGATGGTATCGAACCGAGCCTCTCTGGCTTTAGACCACATAAATGACCAACTATCCCAGACTAGAACTGTGGTGTATAAAATCAGACTAGCAGTAGATTATTTACTAGCCCATGAAGGAAGCACATGTGGAAAATTTAACTCCTCTGAGTGCTGCTTAGAAATAGATGACTGTAATGAAGTCATTAAAAATATCTCAAAGGAAATCTGGAAGTTAGTCTATGTTGGAACACAAGTGTGGACCCCTACCACACCATTCGATACCAGCTGGTGGGACAATTTCTGGTCATTAAAAGGAAACTGGTGGGAAAAAACCCACTTTTTCATCTTATGTGAAATTGCTGGTTTGATCCTCCTACCTTACATGCTCTCCTGTATAATCCGAGTTGTTAACATCTGCTGTACAAGCAAGTGTAATGATACCAAAAGAGCTTAATACAAAAGAAGTAAAGGTAATCATGATAATGAATGATCAAGAACGTGAAGATGCCAAGCAAATTTACAACCAGTATTAAAAATTGTACTTTCAAGAAGAAGTAATTGCTAATTGATGCAGGCTTGAGCCCAATTGAACAATTAGAGGGGGAAATTGTGGAGAATCGATTGTTAAAGGAGTTGATATAAAGTTCATTGTTAAAGGAGTTAATATAAAGTTCCAATGTTAGTCATGGATTGTTTGTTGAATGTTTAATAGTTATGCCAAGTTCCAATGCCAGTTAAAGTATTTATAATTATGTAAATGCCCTCACTGTCAGGTGTTCCCCCCACTGCTCCTGTCAGTGTTCAGAAGCACATAATCACGAGAATGATTCTATGCAGGTGCTGTTATTGAAGAGCTCTGGGTGTCAGGGGTACAAACCCAAATCTGCCTGCGACATGGGTTCAGGATGAACATGTTTTTATATTCTATTGTTATATAACTTTCATGTTAATTATTATAATTATATTGTTCTATTGTATACATAGATTTCAGCCAAGCATGGGCTCCTCGTGACCCCCCCTCAAACTTCTAACATAGTTCCTCATGATTCTCCTTATGATTATACAATAATTATATTTAATTACTAAACAATCATCACATCTAACAATTATATCATTTATCATATACTGCTTAAGTAAATGCAATTTCACATGATCTGGCAAACACAAAGCCTAACATTTTCAGAGTCCATTTTAAACATTTTTCCAGGGCCCCACTGAGTCTAGCTTCTTTCTAATTCCTGAATATTATGATTTTAAAACTTTTACTATCACTTCCACTCTCATCTAAGATGGCGAACCACCCGACACCATAAAGAAGAGGATTATTTCACCCAATAACCAAATATGACAATCCCATAAGACCAGGAAGAAAAGAATGACCTAACAAAAACCTCTAGAACAACAAGCCACCATGCAAATGAAGAATTAAAATAACACCTCTAACCAGAGGAAACATAAGACAACATCAGGAGCATGGTCAGAGCTTTTTGCCTTTGTCACCCCAACCAGAGCAGGCCAAGAGCAGCACAGGGACCATGGACCTGAAACCAACAGTGCCCACCCAGAGACTCTTGAAAGGAGAGAAAACCCAGCTCTGCCAGGCCTTGCTCAGCATTGCAGCTCCCTGCTCAGAGCCTTGGGCTCCCTGCAATCCTGCCCTCAAGGATCTGCTCTCATCAGGCCCCGGGCAGCCTTTGGCACTCCCTGCCCTCCCTGGGGCCCAGCCATGATCCAAGGCACTTGGAGTTTTGCTGCTGACTCCTTGAGCAGCTTCTCCATCCTTCTCTGCGAGCCTGAGGCTCCTGGAGCCAGCCCCAAATCCAGCGTGGGGCTGATTAAAATACAGAAAGCCCTCAGGAGCTCTTTGTCTCCCTTCCATTGTCTGTGGGTCTCCAGGGCTTGTGCAGGGATTGGAGTCAGTTTGGAGCTCTCTTCAGGAGGGAGATTCCAAAGTGCACATCAGGAATTACGGTTTTAGTCAAGAGAATAAATTTCTCTTTACATTTCAGAGAAGAGGGGATAGAAGCATTCCCCAAGTGATCTGGATGTTGAATGTCTCCTTAGGAGGTCTGGGCAGGGAGAGGAATGAGCCCCTTGCAGGCTGAGCCTGTTTGGCCAAGCTGCTCCTCACCCCCAGCCTCACCATGTCTGACATCATGCACCTGGGACTGACATCCCAAAACATTTAAAAAAAATCTGCATTTCACTTGAAAAATCAGAATATAATAATTACTAAAATTATACAAATATTTATCTTATTTATAATATTAGTATTCAATATTTTCAATACCCACTTTCTAAAGTAATATGAAAAATCAATGCATTTTTCCCAACCAAAAATATTACTCCTCATTCGTTCTAAGTAACAAAATTCCCTTCATTAATTGACAACTATCACCTATTGATTTCTCCTTCTTTATTCAAATAATTTAACATACTTGTCATCTTTTGTCTTATTTTCTCACACAGGGTCAAAGGGGCCACTTTGAGATCCCTGAAGACATTTCTGGGGCACATTTGGGGCAGTTTTGGGTCTGGGGAGGGAATTCAGAGCGAACTTGAGGGTCTGGAGGTCACTTGGGGGAGCCGGGTGGGCACTTGGAGGGGCGCTCAGGGATTCTGAGGGACAGTTCGGGATCCGGGGCAGAACTTGGAGGTCCACGGGAGCCCTTGGAGTTCAGGGAGGGGAATTTGGGGCCCTTCGGGGTCCGGCCGCGCCCTTGGGGGGCTCGAACGGGGCTCTCTGGGGCGCGGGGGATGATGGGAGTTGAAGGCGCGGGTATCATGCAGTTTAACGGGGCCGCGGAGCAACACGGGAGTTCTGGGCGCAGCTGCAATGGCTCTCGGTGGGGCGTGGGGCATGACGGGAGATGAAGTCCCGGCTAGGGAAGCGCTGGATGTGCGCCGCGGAGCATGATGGGAGCTGTAGTCCCGGAAGTGGCTCGAACACGATTTTTGGGGGTCCGGGACGGCTGTTGGGGAACACTTTTGCGTCCGAGCCGCGACGTCAAGCCCTCGAGACAACTTAAATACTTCCGGAGCCCTTCGGGGGAGCTCAGGCAGCTCTACCCGGCCTGTTTAGGGCGCGGGGCACGGCAGGAGTTTTAGGCGCGGGACTGTGTTCTGAGGGGCTCTGGGGCCGCGGGGGATGAGAGGAGATGAATTCCCAGAAGTGGCTGTACTGGGCATCTGTGGGGGTGAGAGCATTCAGGGGATTTGGGGACGGTTTGGGGGGTCCCGAATGGGCACTGAGGGGGCACTGAGGGATCCTGGTGGGTCTGGGGGAAACTTAAGGGACAAAGGGGTGGCGAATGCCAGTGTTCTGTGGAGCGCGGGGCATGACGGGCGTTGTAGTCCCGGCTGCTAAGGGACTCAATCGTGCCGCGGGGCATGCCGGGAGTTGTATGCAAAAAGAAAATGATCCGCCCATGTAGGCACCGCCCCTAGTCCCGGATCCCTGGCGCTGATTGGCTGCGGGAGCTGATAGGCGGCAGTATCGGCAAATGGGATGCGGTGGAGGCGGGAACAGCCCATTCACCCTACTCCAGTCCCACCCAGTACAGACAAGTTCATACCCTGTACATCCCAGTACAACCCCAGTGCCCCTCCAGTTTCTCCCAGTACAGCGCAGTCCATCACAATACATGTGAGTTCATTCCCAGTCGTTCCCAGTTCCTCCCAATGTCATCCATAGCATGCCCAAGTGTCCCCAGTTTTCTCTGCAATGTCCCCAGAGTCCCCACTATGTCCCAGTCCCCCCCAGTGTCACTCCCAGTATGTCCTAGAGTCTCCCACAGCGTTCCCAGTGTTCCCCAGTATGTCCCAGTCATCCCCAGTGTTTCCAAGGACAGTTTAATTTCTCTCGGTGGCCGTGGCAGCCAAACCCAGCAGTGGGGTCAGTGCAGTGCCCATGGCCACAGCCCCTTGCAGTGGCCCAGTGCAGCTTGGGCTGATGATCCACCCTCACAGCTGGCCCAGGGCAGCTCTGCAGTGGCTTTGGTGGCACCTGGGGCTGGCACACACCTGAGCAGTGTGTCTGTTTGCAGTGGGGAAACTCAGGCGTTTCAAATTGATTCAAAAAACCCCAAAAAGGGAAAACCCCTCTTAGGCTGAGTGCAGCCAGCTCTGCAAGCACAGCAGGGCCCAGGGGAGTGAGGACAGACAGGATGGGGCTGGGCAATGTGGAGCAAGGTTGTCCACAATGGGTCAGAGCTCAAGGCACAGCTTCTGTGAGCAAGCTAGAGCTGCTGAGGAGAGACCCTGGGTAAATATCAATCACAGAGTGCTGCAATCACCTCTGCTCTAAAGAGAAATAAAATAAAATACATCTTTTAAAATAGGAATGTGTATTTCTTACAATATTGATTTCTTGAAATCTTTCTCCATAACTGAACCAGGAAAACTTTATTGATTCTCTGGGGCTTTGATGTTGTTTACATCACACTCAGTCCCTGAGAGTATGTTCAAAAAACTTCTCCAGCACTCAAAATTTAATTGAAACTCTGAATTTTCTTGAAGTTTTAATGGGTTCCACTGAGGGACACGACTGAGAAAGTGTCCCCAGGTTCCAGTTAGAGCAGAACCCTGGAGGCAGTGATGACAGCTGGGGACAAACAAGGCCAAGGTGGCTCTGGTGCTGAGCAAAGCTGGATGTGTTTGAGGAATGCCAAGGGCCAAGGCCTGAGCCCCAGCCCCTGGCCAGGCAGATGCTGTCCCTCCCTCCTTGCTCAGGGCTCTTGCCGGGATGGGCACTGGCATGTGGGGATGTGCAATGGCAAGGGCAGGAGCATGGGGCGGCCCCTGCCAGGCTGCTGAGCAGGGACAAGGAGGCAATGAGGCCCCAGGCCTGCAAGGGTCACCTGTCTCCTGCTCCTGGCTCCTGGCTCCTGGCTCAGGGAGGGAGCGACAGGATCTGCCTGGCCAGGGGCTGGGGCTTAGGCCTTGGCCGTTTGCATTCCTCAAACACATCCAGCTTTGCTCAGCACCAGAGACACCTTTGCCTTGTTTGTCCCCAGCTGTCATCACTGCCTCCAGTGTTCTGCTCTAACTGGAACCTGGGGACAGTTTCTCAGTCCTGTCCCTCAGTGGGACCCATTAAAACTTCAAGAAACTTTGGAGAGGGATATTGACTTCGAATTCTTAAGTGATTTCTTCAACTCCCTCTCAGAGACTGATGTTCAGGGATTCAGCACCCAACCCACAAGAGAAGTCCTTGTTCTCTGTCTGTGCTGCTGAGCTGGGCCGGGCTCCTGGCACAGAGGCAGCTCCTGGCAAGGGCAGCAGAGCTGCAGAGAGACAGCTCTGGCCAGGAGCAGCTCCTGTGCACAGCCCAGCAGGGCTGGGGCTCTGCCTGCAGCCACCCGGGCACAGCACAGAGGCACAGAGAGAGCAGAGGCGGCCTGGGCTGGGAGGGTAACTGACCTCTCGCTAGGGGACGAATCTTCACAGGATTTGAATGAATAATTCTCTGCCTCTAGGCAAGTTAAACTTCCATTCCTGGAGGCTTCTCCTAAGGCTGGCACATCCCACAGTTTCCATGATCTTTTGCAAGCCTTCATCCAGTTCCTCCTCTGCAGAGGAGGCGGCCCTAGGGCAGACAGGGCAGTACCTGCAGGCAGCAAGGGCAGGCAGCACAAGTGACAAAGAGGTTAACGGGGTGGGGTGGGCAGACAGGAGAGACCCCATCAGGGGAGAAATCTGCACAGCCCCTGGACACGGTGAGTCTCTGGCTGCAAGGCAATGCAGGTGAGTTCCTGGAAGTGTCTCTGACAATGCCAGCACTGACAGGACCTGTCAGGGTGGCTCTCCGGGATGTCCTGGTGTGGAGCAGAACAAGGTCCTGAGCGGGGCTTCCCTGCTGCCCCCTCGGAGGCACAGGACGGGTCCCTGCACAGGCAGAGCTGCCCCGGGGCCGTGGGGTGGGGATGGGCTCTGTGAGCCCTGGCAGGGAGCAGAGTTGGGCACAGGGAGACGCTGCTGGCAGCAACAGCCCCACTCAGCAGAGACACGGGCAGGGAGGGACAGGGAGCTGCTGCCACAAATGCTGGCCAGGGGGATGTGGCACCTCCCTGCTGTCCCTGTGGCTCAGGAACCTTCCCCCAGCAGCTCCTCCCTGGGCTCCTTTCCCATCCTAAGCAGAGTCCCTGCCCTCATCCCACGGGGGCTCGGCTGTGCAGAGCCCCTGCAGAAGCCAGAGCCCAGGGAAGGAAGGACAAGCCCCTGATTTCCATCAGTCTCTGTGTCCCTGTTGTCCCCTGGCAGGAGCATTGTGACATTTCTCTGCCATCTCCAGGTGCCTGTGCTGTCCTTGTTGCCACCATTGGGTTTCTGAGGCAGAGAAAGTGTTTGGGGCTGGCAGGTGCCCGTCCAGGCAGGGACCCTTTGGATCCTGCTGTGGAGATGTGTCTGTGGGAGTAGAGTGCCCCGGTGCCCTCAGGGCCGTTCAGCTCATTCCCTGGGTGTCCTGCAGGGCTGCAGGGTGCCCTCCAGAAGGGCACAGCTCTCCCGTGCTCGCTCTGGGCTGCCTGGGATCCCCATGGAGGAGACAGCTCAGTGGCAGGGCCAGGGAAATGCTGCTGGCAGCTGCACCTGGGCACTGCAATGATCCCTCTGTGCACCAGCCTGGCAGGAGAGAGCTGAGATCCTCATGAGGCACCCTGGGAGGAGGCGAGGGCTCTGTCCATCTGCTCTCACCCAGAGCCCTCTGCCCTCAGCACTGCCCTGTTTCTCTCTAGGGGAGCTCCTCTGGGTGCCTCTCCTGCAGCTCCAAGCTGCCAGCAAGGGGCAGCTGAGAACAGCCCTGATGGGCAGAGCTGCTCTCTTGTCCCTGCACTGAGAGCCCATCCCTGTGCCTCTCACACCCACACGATTGCACCTGCAGTGCTTTAGAAATGTCAGGGATTTCAGACACCCACAACCACTCCTAATTGTGGCAGGTGCAGCTGGATGAAAAAATACAAGGAATTTCCTCAGCTCAGTTCTTCAGATGGGCAAATTGCAAACAGCAGGACTGAAAAGCATTCTGGTGTTTCAGGAGTCCATTTAATTGATGATCACCCAGCCTTCTCAGTTGCCTCTCACTGAACAAAAAGAAGGAATCCTCTGGAGCCTGTTTGGGAGCCCCTGGTCTCAATGCCTGAAAAACCCAGGTCCCAGGTGAGGAGAATGCAGAGAAGTGGTTCCAAAAAGAGAGACCCTGAATGTTGAATTGCTGTAGGATATGCAATATATATTGCTCTGTGTTGAGCCCAGCTCTGTCCTGCCTTTTCCTCCTCAGCAGAAAATCATTTCCTAAGGCAGCAAATGTCCAACAGCAGCTCCATCAGGCACTTCCTCCTGCTGGCATTGGCAGACACGCGGCAGCTGCAGCTCCTGCACTTCTGCCTCTTGCTGGGCATCTCCCTGGCTGCCCTCCTGGGCAACGGCCTCATCATCAGCGCCGTAGCCTGCGGCCACCACCTGCACACGCCCATGTTCTTCTTCCTGCTCAACCTGGCCCTCAGCGACCTGGGCTCCATCTGCACCACTGTCCCGAAAGCCATGCACAATTCCCTCTGGGACACCAGGGACATCTCCTACAAAGGATGTGCTGCTCAGCTATTTATGCTTGTCTTCTTCATTGGGACAGAGTTTTCCCTCCTGACCATCATGTGCTACGACCGCTACGTGTCCATCTGCAAACCCCTGCACTACGGGACCCTCCTGGGTAGCAGAGCTTGTGCCCACATGGCAGCAGCTGCCTGGGCCAGTGCCTTTCTCAATGCTCTGCTGCACACAGCCAATACATTTTCCCTGCCCCTGTGCCATGGCAATGCCCTGGGCCAGTTCTTCTGTGAAATCCCACAGCTCCTCAAACTCTCCTGCTCACACTCCAAACTCAGGGAACATGGAATTATTGTGGTCAATGTCTGTTTATCATTTGGTTGTTTTTTGTTCATTGTTTTCTCCTATGTGCAGATTTTCAGGGCTGTGCTGAGGATCCCCTCTGAGCAGGGACGGCACAAAGCCTTTTCCACCTGCCTCCCTCACCTGGTCGTGGTCTCCCTGTTTGTCAGCACTTCCAGTTTTGCATACTTGAAGCCCTCCTCCATCTCCTCCCCATCCTTGGATCTCGCCCTGTCAATTCTGTACTCGGTGGTGCCTCCAGCCCTGAACCCCCTCATCTACAGCCTGAGGAACCAGGAGCTCAAGGCTGTAGTGTGCAAAATGATGACTGGATGGTTTCAGGAACATTAAACTGCTGGCCAGTTTCTGCCAATCACTTGTAATAAAAGTCATCTTTGATACTTCTTGTTGGATTTTGAGGTTGGTTTATTCTTTTCATTCCTTTGTTTTGTTTTTTTTTTAATATTGTCCAGAAAGAAAAGTCATTATCCCATTTTTTATTTTGTTTCTCTCCACATTCAGTACAGCCCTAAACTGTGTCAATGAAGAGCTGTGCTTTCAGTGGTTTTAAAGGAACTAAAGGACCACCCAGCAGAGTTTTCCTTAGAGATTTCACTTTTTTTCCCTTCTCTGGAGCTGCAGCCGCAATGTCTGTGTGCAGAGCTGGGGGCAGCTCAGGGCTGGCACAGAAGCTCTGCTCCTGCTGGCCACATCATTCCTGATCCAGGCCAGGAGCCATTGGCCTTCTTGCCCACCTGGGCACACTGCTGGCTCATGTCCAGCCTGCTGTCCATCAGCGCCCCCAGGTCCCTTTCTGCCTGGCCGCTGTCCAGCCACTCTGTCCCCAGCCTGTAGCACTGCAGGGGTTGTTGTGGCCAAAGTGCAGGACCCAGCACTTGGTCTTGTTCAACCTCACCTTGTTGGATTTGGGCCCTGGATCCAGCCTGTCCAGGTCCCTCTGCCGAGAGCTCTCCTACCCTCCAGCAGAACAACACTTGCAGCCAACTTGGTCACCACAGTTCCATGAGGCCCTAGAGTGTCACAAGGGTTTCCATGTTTTCAAGAGACTGCTTAGTGTCACAAAGTCCCTTGCATCCTTGGGCCCTGCAGTGTCACAATGTCCCTTGGTTCCATGAGGTCTCTCAGTGCAGCAATGCTCTCCCTGGTCCCACAGTGTCACAATGGCCTCTTGGTCCCAAGGGCCACCATGGTGTCAAACATGTTTCCTTCATTCCATGAGTCTCTCCAGAACAACACTGACCCCTTGGTTCCACGGGCCCTGCAGTGTCACAATGGCCCCATCATTGCAGGAGTTCCTGCAGTGTCACAATGGCCTCCATGGTCCCACAAGGTCACACAGTGTCACAGTGGTCCCTTGGCTCCATGAGGCCCCAGAGTGCCCCAATGGATTCCCTGGTGGTGCAGTGTCACAATGGACCCCTGCTTACACAAGATCCTGTAAAAAGTAACAATATATTTGTTCATTAATATCTAGATGATTATTTAAATTATAAAACAATAGCTAAATAGCTCTTGTTTAAGTAGGGTACCCATAGGGCCGTATGGGAAACTTTTAAGGGGTTGCTTGGGTTACAAACCCCCCCTCTGGTAACCAGATACAGCTACATCTGGTAATAATTACTAACCTTATAGAATTGCTTGCTCTGCAAAAATTCCACCCCATAGATATAGGAGACTTTCTGAAACACATATGGTAACAATTACTAACCTTGCAAGAATGCTGAGCTTGGAAAAAATTAGACTTATAGATATGCCTTATAAGGAAAGCGGCCAAAGAGGAAGACTTGGGGCCTTCATCCCACAACCACCAGAAGGCAGAAAAAAGACCCTTTAGCAACTGGAGGAACATGCACAGAAAAGAGACCATGTCATCCAGGAATCCGGAGAAAAAGGACAATAAAAAGCGAACTTTAAAGGGGGGAGGCGCTCGCCTAAGAGAGCGAAGTCTCCTGGCCGCCCAGCGCTGAATCTTGCTTATTCTTGTTTGCATAATAATAAAGATTATTATACAGTTCTCAAATTTGGTCGATTCGTTTATCACAATCCTGCAGTGTCACAGGTGACCCTTGGTTCCATGGGGGCACCAGACTGTAACAATTGTTCCCTTAGCTCCTCAAGTCCCTGCAGTGCCAAAATGGCCCCTTGGTTCCACTGGGCCCCAGGGTCTCACCAAGGTCTCCTTGCTTCTGTAGTGTCACAATGGCCCCTCAGTTCAACAAGGCCCTGCAGTGTCACAGTGGCCTCCATGGTTCCACGAGGACCCAGAGTGTCACAATGGGGCCTTGGTTCTATGGTGCCTTCAGTACACAATGTCACTGTGATCCTCTTCATTCCACTTGGCCCTGCAGTGTCACAATGGCCCCTTGCTGCCCCAGGGCCCTGCAGTGGAGAGCAGGGCACCCAGGGAGCCTCCTTTCCCTTGGCCAGGCACCTTCCCCCATGCTGGGGCTGAGTCCTGTGGCAGCTGCAGCTGCTGCTGTGCCCTTGCCAGGGGCTGAGGCCGTGGGGCAGTGCCCAGAGCAGCCTGGCCTGAGCAGAGCTGTGGGGCCAGAGCCGGCTGGGCTGGGCTGGGCTGGGGAGAGGCCCTTGGTGCTGCCCAGAGCTCAGGGCAGCTGGCAGAGCTTGCAGGGAGCTGGGCTGGGCTCAGAGAGCCTGGCCCAGAAACCATCAGTGTCCATCTCAGCCTGGCTGAGCGTGCAGCGGCCAAGAAGAGCAGCCCAGGGTCTGCAAGTTCTCTGGGTGGGAGCTGAGCTTGTGAGCCCTTGAGCCCTGCCAAGTGCTGGGGCTGCACCTCCAGCTCCAGAGGAGATGGGACAGATGGGAGCAGACACAAATCCTGCTGCATTCCTTCTTGTGTTTGCTTGTACAGGTGACCTGGATCCATATGTAGAGTAGGTGTTTTGTGTCAGATAACACTGGTAGCGGGAGAAGAATAGTAATATGTAGCTGAAAATAATATTTCATGCATAATACAAAATGAGGAAAAACAGACACATACGATCAGAAGAGCATCTGACTTTTTCAGAGGAGGAGTGACTCATTGATGTTCCAGTAGCCAAACCTGTTCAAATACTTTCCTCAGGCCTTCCTTGAGATGAGAGGTGACCAGCGTAGGCCAAGGCCGGCCAGAGCTCTCTGTCCTGGCAGCTTTTGTCTGAGACACCATGTGCATATAGGGAATTTTTTGGGGGAGTATCAATTTTGACCGTGGACACCTGGAGAGAGAGACAGTTCTTTTCCATGGGAAGGAAAGCACAGAGCCCATGTTCTCCAGGGGCTGATGAGAGGCAGCCCTCAGCATTGCAAGATCCGCTGGACAGGTCCAGTGGCCCCTGGGAGGCCAAACCAGCCAGACTTGTTCCATCTTACCTTGGCTCCACAAGGCCCTGCAGTGTCAAAATGTTCCCCTTGCTTCTGTAGTATCCCAATGGCCCCGTGCTTGCATGAGGCCCTGCAGGGTCACAGTGGCCCTTTGGTTTCGTGGGGCCCCACAGTGTCACAGTGGTCCCCACAGAAAGGAAACCACAGATCCCCAGTGTTTCAGGGGCTGATGAACTGCAGTGATCAGAGGCCAAGGACACACAGATCTGTCTCTCTTGGCAGCTTTGTCTGGAAGTAACCCTTGGTTTTTGAAATTATGAATGTGGAATCTCAATTTCAGCCACTTCTCCCTGGAGAAGGCCAGTTCTTCTCCACAGAAAGGAAAGCACAGAGCCTCTGTGTTTGGAAGGCAGGTGAGAGCCGGCCCTCAGGAGGCCAAGGCCAGCCAGACCTCTCTGTAATGGCAGATTATGTATAGGAGCAGGCATTACATATAGGACTTTTGGAGGTGGAATCCCAATTTCAGCCATGGGCCCCTTGAGAAAGGATGTTTCTTTTCCATAGGAAGGAAAGCACTGAGCCCCAGTTTGAAGGCAGGTGAGACCGAGCTCTCAGGAAGCCAAAGGCAGCCAGACTTGTTGGTAATGGCAGCTTTTGTCTGGGAACAATCCCTGTATATTGGGAAGGTTGGAGGGGGAATCCCATTTTGGCCATGGATGCTTGAATGAGAAGAGCAGTTCTTTTCCATTTGAAGCAAAGCTCAGAGCCCCAGGGTTTCAGGGTACATGAGAAGAGACCCTTGACATGCCAAGGGCAGTTGGAGCAGTCAGGCCAAGCCAATCAGACCTGTTCCCTGTTCTTTAGGATCCATGGGGCTCTGCAGGGTCACAGACGTGGTGTCATACTGGATCCTTTGTTTTGTCAGGCCCAGATGTGTCACACTGGCCTCTTGTTTCCATGGGGCTTCACAGTGTCACAATGGTCCCTTGCTTCCATGAGGCCTGGCAGTGTCACAGGGGTCTCCTTGGGGCTGCAGTGTCACAATGGTCCCTTGGTTCCATGGGGACTCACAGTGTCAGAAGGGTCTCCTTGGTTCCATGAGGCCCTGCAGAGCCCCTTGATTCAATGAGGCCTCCAAGTGTCATCATGGCCTTCATGATTCCATGAGGCCCCACAATGTCACAATGGACCTTTGGTTCCATGCGGTCATACACTGATCCATGGATCCTTAGTTCCATGGGGCCCTGGAGAGTCACAATGGACTTCTTGGTTTCATGGTGCCACACAGTGTGACAACTGCCCCTTGGCCTGCCAAGACTCCAGAGTGTCACAATGGTTCCTTGCTTCCATGACATCTGGAGTGTCACAATGGTCTCCATGATGCCATAAGGCCTTGCAGCGTCACAACAGACTATTGGTTTCATGGAGCCCCACAGTGTCACTATGGTCCCCTTGGCACCACAGGGCCCTGAAGTGCCACAATGGCCCTTTGGTTCCACGAGGCCTCCAAGTGTAAAAATGACCTCCAGGTTCTATGACGCCCTGCTGTGTCACAATGGACCTTGGATTCCATGATGCCCCAGAGTGTCACAATGGAATCCTTGGTCCCAGGGTGTCAGAATGGACCCTTCATTCCATGGACACCCACAGTGTTCACTGCAGTGCCCTTGATTACACCAGGCCCTGCCATGCTCTAATGGCCCCGTGCTTCCAGTGGGTCCCAAAGGGCCAGAACAGTCTCCATTGTTCCATGAGGCCCCACAATGTCTCTATGCTCCCCTTGGTTCCCCAGGGCCCCACAGTGGAACAATGGATTCTTGGTTCCATGAGGTTCCTCAGTCCCAATGGTCTCCTTGGATCTGCAGTGTCACAGCGGCCCCTTGGCTCCATGTGGCCACGCTGTGTCACAATGGCTCATGGTTCCATGAGGCCACACAGTTTAACAAGGGACCCTTGGTTCCATCAGGCCTTACTGTGTCACAATGGACTTGTGGTTCCATGAGCTCTCACACTGCCAGCAGCAGTCTCCTTGGTTCTGAGGTGTCACCATGGACCCTTTCTTCCATGAGGTTCCGCAGTAGAACATGGTCACCTTGGTTCCGTGAGGTTCTGCAGTGTCACAATGGACCCAAGGTTCCACCAGGCCTTGCTGTGTCACAATGGCCCCTTGGTTCCACGAGGTTGCTCAGGGTCACAATGGTCTCCTAGGATCTGCATATCACCAGCTCTCACCCAGGGGGCTCTTACAGCACTGGCCCCTGCAGCCATGCCACCAAAGCAGGCAGCAAACCTTCAGCCACCCTTCCTGCTGCAGCCACAGGGACTCCTGGGCCCAGAGCCGCCAGCAGGCCACAGCCTTGCAAAATCCACCTGCACATTCTCAAGGCCACCACAGCCTTGGCAACTGGGCCACCAGCATCTGGGCTGCTGCAGGGGCTGATCTTTAAGCCTTGGAGCCTCCAGAGGCCCTGGGCTCTGCTTCCCAGCCTGCTCTGCACTGCCCTGAGCCCGCATTGTTCCAGAGACAAAAGCCAAGCCAGGCCATCCTCACCCTGCCCGCATTCCTGCCTGGAATGGCACTGTACCTCCACTGGCACAGCAGTGCACATCCTGCTGGGATCGGTGCTCCAGAGCAGGCAGCAGGAAAAGCCCAGGCAGCAGCAACACCTCAGCAGTCAGGGGCAGAGCACACAGCAAGTGGCAACTGATGCTTGGCAGCCGGTGAAGTGCCTGCTCTGCTCGTTTCCAGGTCCTGGACGTTCCACCTGGAACCCTCTGGGAGCTGTGATGTCACTGAAATTTCAGGGCTGCTGCGCAGTGGGAGATGGAGATGGCAGAATGATCAAATCCTTGAATGGTAGGCCTTGGATGTTCCTGGAGATGGGGCAGACACAGCCTCTCTGCACTGGTCCCTGCGTCAGGGACAAGAACCCTGAGAGTAAAGAACTTCTTTCCATCATCAAATCTCTTCCACCTCATGCAGTTTGATGCCATTCCCCCTTGTCCTGTTGCTACACTTCCTGACAA
The DNA here is from genome assembly GCF_047830755.1 of Zonotrichia albicollis. Classification (NCBI taxonomy): domain Eukaryota; kingdom Metazoa; phylum Chordata; class Aves; order Passeriformes; family Passerellidae; genus Zonotrichia; species Zonotrichia albicollis. Next base: position 1,815,452 of record NC_133855.1, read on the forward strand.
AGAGTCCTCTCCCACATTCCTGTGTGTCACGCTGTTCCTGCAGGGTCACATGTGTGGTTGAACCTGCAGACAGGAGAGAGAGAAGCCAAGTTCCCAGACAGAAAAAATGGGGAAAGTGGCATGAGAGGTGAGATAAGAAGGAAAAAGTAGAGACATGCAAGGCATTGGTTTGGGTGGGCTGTGGGATTCATGTCTTGTATTAGAGGCCAGGTTCCCTGGTGCACTCAGTTCCTGTGTTGCAGCCTCCCTACAGCCAGCATCTGTGAGCAAACGGCACACCCAGAGTTGGGAGCACACTTGCTTAAACTACTGTTGAACGAGGCTATAGAGGGATCTTTGTGTGGAATTCTAAACCCTGTGGATTGCGCTGAAGAGTGTCCAGGGAGGGAGACAAAATGGGGATGGGGACACAGGGTTTTATATGGGGTGGGAAAGCAGCAGAGCATTGCAGTAAGCCATGACCAATAGGGGACTAGAGAGGGGAGAACATTCTAGAAGGAGTATATATAAGGAAAAAACAGCAGTTGAACTGGGTGATGCCAACAAAAACTGCTGCATCACCATGAGCCTGCAAATGCCCATGGGTGACACCATTGCATTCAGAGGGATGTCTCTCTTTTACCTTGGTGACTTTGCCCTGAGGTATTACAGTTCCAATGGTAGGCTTCTGGGTCCTCACAACTCCACCCTTTTTGTTTTCTATAAAGAAGGCTCCTGCCATAGAGGTTTGAAGGAATTTAGCAAAAAAAGGATACAATAACCAACACAATGAATACAATAAACAAAGCCCACAAAACAGTCTTAACTAGAGATGAAAGCCAGCCTTTCATCCCCCATGTTTGAAAAGTCCACTGAACCAGTCGCTGTTGCCTTCTGTCTGGATCTTGTTTCCGTGATCCTTTAGCAGCTGGATGCTCTGGTATACTGACTCCCTATGTGACAGCAGGTTGAAAAAACACATGCCTTCAAATGCCTGATAGCCATGGCCATGGACAAGAACTTGTGGCTTGTCTGTGGAAGGACCCAGCTGAAGGCATGCAGCTCAGTGAGGAGCATCCAGATTCCTGCTGCAGCGACAACAAACGGCAGCATCCTCTGACTTGAGCTAATTTAGTATCTGGAGGCTTGGGTGGCCTAAAAGTAAAGAGATAAAGAGAGTAGAAGGTGAAACGTAAGTTGTGGTCCCACTAAACTTTCTCTTCTGTAAGCCAGGGGTGTGAACAAAGCTTATTAGAAGGATCATATATCAATGCTAAAATATAGCTTTTACAAATTTTAAGTGAAATATTGTTGTGGTTTGAGAGGAAGTGAGGTTTTTGGGATGGTGTCGTCACACCAATGGGTGTTCAGATTTTTATATTGGCACCTGGTGTGGCCACTGGGGACATGGATACGCCTCTGAGAACACAGGAGTTAAAAGCAGAGAACTCCCAGGGGAAGCTCTCTTGGGTTCTGTCAGGGAAAAAAGGTCAGACCTCCCCTGCCATCTGGGCGGGGGAGGGGAAGCCATGCAGCCAGGTGAGGAAGGTCTGGCCCCGAGGATGGAAGGGTGGAAGAGCGGAAGAGCACCGAGAGGCATCGGGCAGCCCCCCCACCCCCAGGAGAGAGAGAGCGAGAGAGAGAGAGAGAGAGAGAGAGAGAGCCAGCCTGTGTCTGTGACTGTGCTACCTTGAAACTTGATAACGTGTGCCCGCAGCACGGATGAGAAGGAGAAGGGAGGGAGGGGGGGATGCAGCAAGAAGGTGTCTGGCCACTGTGGGAGTTCTGGGCGGGCTGAGCCCGAGATTTTAACCCTTATTTTGGACAATGAAAACTTTGCAGAACAATAACCTTCCTAGAAGAGAGATAGAGATGGAACAGAGGAAGAAATGGGCAAGTGTGATGAAAATTCCTGCAAGTGAAAGATGTCAGAAGAGTGGGGAAGAATCTTAGGTGAGAAGAGATGATGGAGTGGCCTTAGCTGGACTTTTCTCGTATAGCCCTGGACAGAACCATGTTTCCTGTGACACAGAGACTGCATCCAGGGGGAGGCAATGGCTCAAAGCCAAGAGGGTTAAGTTTTGAGACACCTCGGCCCCAGGGGGTGAAATTTGGGGGGGGCAGGTGTCCCGAAAGTGAGACATTGTGCTCTTTTTGGAACGGGACAAAGCATCCTTAAAAGGAAAACCCTAGAAGCAGCTCTGGTCTGTGTGCAGTGGTGAGAGCACTGGACATGGAAGGAAGAGGTCACGATGGCAGATGTTCTCCAGGCGGTGCCACGAGTGACATGGAAACACATGTGTGGGAATCCATAAAAATCAGAGAGTTTTAGGAAGGTTGTAAAAAGGACAGGCCACAGAAACAGCAAGAATTGTGAAGTGCTAAAGCAGCAGAAAAAGATATATAAGCTGTAGTGAAGACAATAGGGCTGTGTAATGGGCCTTCTAAGTTGCAACAAGTTTATTTAGTATATATCTAGGAGGTTATGCTGATGAATATAGCTTTATTCGTTGTCTCTTATAAACGAGCCATTGTGTTGGAGAATCGGCTGCTATTGTTTTAACCAAAGCTACATGTGTTTAAGATGATTGGATAGAACTACTGTCGGTATGCTTTTGCTCTATGTAATTGGCTTAGATGCATTTATGTTATGTGGAAACATTAAGTTTCTTTGGTCTGCTGCCTGGTCAGCGAGCTGTATGCATCTTTCCATTGTCATAACCATGTAATGAGACTGATGCTGAAAACATAAAAAGCTCTAGATGCTGATCAAAGCAGCCCCATCCTGTTTGCGTCTGTATATAAACTGCCAGCGTACCAAACACGAGGTTTTGACGGTGTTTCCTGGGGAAACCTATGGCACAAAAAGGACTCCTCTCCTCTTGATGAACAGAGAATTGATTGTCTAAAGGGTCATGATGCACTGAGAGTTGGTGATCTGAAGGATGGATATATTGGAAATTTGGTGGGGGGAGTAGGAAATGTTTTTGGAAGGTTTTCATTTTCCCTGTGTATTTCTTTTTACTTGTAGTGTCGTTAATAAAGTTTTCTTTTCTTTATTTCTAAGTGGGGGCCTGCTTTACTTATTCCTGGTCACATCTCACAGCAGAAAACAGGGAGAGTGTATTTTCATGGGGGCACTGGCTTTGTGCCAATGTCAAACCATGACAAATATATATAATAAAATAATAAATCAAGCCTTCTGAAATATGGAGTCAAATCCTCGTCCCTTCCCACATGCAAAGACCCCTTTGACCACCGTCACATATGCCCTGGCTGGCTGCAGGCTGGGCACACGTCCTGCCCTCCTGCTCTGTGCCAAAGGCAGCAGGGATGGGCAGCTCTGGGCACCGCTCTGAGCATGGCCTGGGCACCACGGGCAGCTGGGACAAGGGCACAGGAGCCCTCAGCTCACGGGCGGTTTCTGCTTTCTCTCCTTGCAGCCGGGCTCGGCGGGTGCTGAGGCTGCTCTGGGCTCTGCCAGGGCTCTGCTGGAGCTCAGCACCGGGCCAGAATCAGCCAAAGAAGAAATGGTGTGACCTGCAGCACTTGCTTGAGCATTTTGGCAGCACATCTCAAGTTTGCAGAGTGTACACCTCCAAGGGAAAACATGACACCCCCCCCCCAAAAAAAAATTGTTCAATAACTTCTGAAAGGAAATCAATCTGGCATGACCCCAAATGACATTTCTCAGTTTGCTCAAGCTGTAGCTCAGCCCTTCTCCGAACAGTTCTCTCTCCCACCCTCCTTTTACTTCCCAACTGCTCCCTCTTTTCCCCCAGTGAGTTCCCAGCCCATCGCAGTCTCTATCACACTGTTGCCTTCCTTGGTGCTCCTCACCACAAGGAAGGCTGAGCCCCAGACTTAGGGACTCATCCTGTCAGTGGTTGAGGAGCAGCAATGTCTCAGAGGTCCAGTGGGATTTTAGTGTCATTCAGAGCCACTCTCCAGCCCTCAGCTCTCCTCGCTGCTGAGCTCCCACTCCCTTTTCCTCATCCTTGCTGCAGGATGAGCTCTGTGAATCCTCTTGAGCCTCCCCACTCTTCCCAGCCCACGAACCCCCCTCAGTTAGGGTGAAGCTAAAGCTTCTCTGTCTCCTGTGGCACAACAGTCCAGTGCCCTGTGCAGGGAGCCCCAGCCCCAGAGCACAGCACACAACAGTGCAGTCCGGGCTGGAGCAGCTGCCCTGCAGCCCTGGCTTGGCTGTTTGTGGCAAGGCAATGCTCCCTGTTCCCAGCTGTCCCTGCAGGATGGCCCCAGGGCAGAGCCCAGCCGGGCTCCCACTGCAGCCCCTGGAGCTTGGGGCAGACAGTGCTCCCAGAGCTGAGGTTCCTGGGGAGCACCTGGAGCTGTGCCTTGCACTCTGTGGCCATGTGTCACAGTGCAGGCTGGCTCGGGCTGTGTGAATGTACCAGCCCTGGTTTGACTGCCAGGGGCCTCGCGCAGTCACATCTCTTCCAGGGCTGCAGCATTTCACTGGGCAGAATCTGACAATGCATGGATATCAGAGCAATGAAATTATCCAGCCTGGGTTTTTCAAAGGCCCTTTAGCAGGAAGGGCTTAAGAATAAATGCTCTCTGTTTGCAACATGAACATAGGGGTGAGTACTCTCTCTGTCTCCAACCCACTACCCCCAGCCAACGTTACAGCCACCACTCCCTCACACATCCCCATCGTGCCTTCCCACTGCTGTGTCCTGTCAGGGTTTCCCAGCCCGTCCTCCCTTCATGGCCCCGTCCCCTCAGGCTCTGCCCCAGCACAGCCAAGCTGCCCGGCAGCAGCGCCGCAGCCCCACAGCAGCTCCAGAGCAGCCCCATCCAGGGGCACCTGGGAGCCCTCAGCAAGGCAGCCAGCAGCACACGGGCAGGAGGACACGGATGGCGCTTCCTGCCTGGCACAGGGCTTGTGGCCATCTTTGGGCACCGCTCTGGCAGGGATCCCCGCAGCCCCGGCCCCTGCCCAGCCGCTCTGTCACCAGCACAAAGGCTTCAGCAGAACCACCATAGGCCAAGGGGCTTCTGGCCATTTCCTCTGCAACACTGCACACCTGGGCATCTTGCTGAGCCATGGCACCCTTTTCCCCCTCTTCCCCTATGCCATGCAGACCCTGCGCAGCAAAAGAAAGCTCCTGGGAGTCTGTGTATTATAACACACTCTATATTCATATACTAATGAAAAAACAAAAAAAAGAAAAGAACAATCTCAAAGAAATGGAAAATTCCCGCTGACTCGGGTGGCCTCAGCAGAAAGAGGCATCAGCACTCAGCAGAGCTCCAGCAGCGCAGCCAGCCGAGCCTGGACAGACGAGGCCATGTCCTCCATGCCCAGCGGAGATGTTCTTGCACCCTCTGGAAGATGGAATATCGCTCCCTCTGCAGTGCCTGGAGGACATACAATGTTTGATGTGCCAGATCCGACACAGCACTGCTGGTGTCCTCTGTCAGGTGTTCAAGGGCTGAAAGAGAAAGGTGACAAAGGAAGGAGACCAGGACATCCATTGATCATCACAGGCCCAATTTTATTGATCAGTACGGCGGGTTAAATGCAGTTCATAATGAACTTCATGCATATTGGAAAAGTTGAGCTCAGGATTGGTTAGTTACATATCAGCAGCTACACCTACTTCTGCATTCCTATGGTTCTACTTTTGATACTTTCTACATATTCTCAGGATATATTCAGGAATAATCTCTACTCCCTATCCTCATGTTGCAGCAAGTTCACTGATTGCTAATTGCTGACATCTCCTTTCAGCTTGCTGACTGCTGACTTCCTCTCTCAGCTTAACCAGCGGAATTATGTCAGCATGGCCTTTCTCAACTAACCAACTATTAATAAAACCCTCCACATTTCCCCCGTTTTCTTCTTGAGCAAGGAGATTAGTTTGCCAGGTTTTTGCTATTGTACGGCTGACCATGTTTTGAATACAATTAAAGATACAAGGCAAAATAAGCAAAAACAGTAAAATTACACCCAGCAGTCCTATAGCATAGATCACAAGGTTCCTCAGCCATGGCCCAAGTCCTAAGCTTTTAAGTCATTCGTCAATTCCTAAACCTTCTTCTTCCTTGAGATTGTGAAGTCCCTGTTGCAGTTCTTTTATCTTAGTGTGAATGGACACCGAATGATCAGACAGATTCATGCAACACATTCCTTCAAACTCTTCACATCCATGTCCTTGTGCTAGGAGCAAAAAATCTATGGCAGCTGTATTTTGCAAAAGAGCATGGTTAACACTCTGCACATCTGCGGTTAGCATGTCTAGAATTTGTGATGTCTTGTTCAGCTCATCCTTTGCCCAGCACCCTAATTGCTTTGCTAAATTCATAGCCTTATTGGCAGATCCTCCCGGCAAGATAGTTGAAACAACCACCTGTTTGAATGTGCCCCAAAACTGTGGATCTCCTATCGAGCTGCAGTCTAAATCATGTATGTCACATCTCTTTCTGTTTGAATTTTGACTCAGCTGCATTAGCAAGGACACATTAGGGTGAAACAATGACAATTTTCCCAAATAACAGGGTCCACCCTGTGGTCTAGCTGGTATACCATTCCATGCCCTGTCTCCACAAATTAAAAATATTCCTGTAGGTAATTTCATTGGTGCCGTGATTTTTGTGCTGTTACATTTACTGTAATGCTGCGGAGAGATTTCACTCACATTCAGGAATGAATCTAGGGTGGCCCATGTTTCTTTCGGTCGGTTTGAAAATCTGAAGCTAAACCATCCACCAGCTGTAGTGTTAGACAAACTGGCGTTTGTACTGCCAAAATAGTCCAATTCCTCAGGAGGAGAATGCAAAGAGGTGTTGAGTGATTGGATTAGTAAACATTGACGATAGCCATCACTCTGACCTGCAGTATATCCTTGTTGCCCTGGCAATTTGATGTTTGGCATGTTAGGCATACATAAGGTTTGATTTTTTATCAAACTGCAAAATTCTCCAGGAGACCACACCGGAAGTCCCACCAGGCATGTTTGAAATGGGTTAGTGACTCCTCCAAGACTAAGACAAAGCGATGATTGGTTAATTTGATTAGCAAGCGTCACCCATAAATTTTCTCTTGGCTGACTAAAACGTGTTATTCCTACTACTTCACTTGCTACAGCATTGAGCAATATAACAAGAACAAACCTCATCTTTCCTTCTGCTTGCTTTGTTTTTCCTTTCTTCGCTGTCTTTTCCCTGGTTTGCTAGATTGTCTATTGTAAGGCTGAATCAATTTTTGAATACACTGATCTAATTCTAAATCAGCATCTTTGATTACAGGTATAGCGTAAGATAAGTTTGAAGGCAAATCAGCTTTACAGCGAGCTGTTATGATGCGTGAGGCTTTATTAATTTCAAATATTCTAAGTGTTTCCTGCAACTTCCACCTAAGATATGCTATAATTACTTGTTCTGCACTCTCAAAAAGCTGTAATCCTGTCCGTCCTGGCAGGCCAGTACTTTGTTCAGGAGCTCTAACCCAGATAAAATTTCGAATCCACTTTCCAAAACAAGGTATACACCATAAATATCCTGCTGACCTTTGTGAATACCAATAAACCTGATTACAATCTGCACAATGCAAAGCTACCCATGCATAGCACTTATCATTATCCCTTTTGCAAACATAACAAGGAAGTGAATGTAAGTAAAAACCAGTATAAAAGTCTGTCTCTTCAATCCAATGCAACCAATTCAATGGTGGTGATTGCAAAGCCTCTTTAGCTTTTTTACTATATGCGGCTAATAGCTCAAGGTCTTTCTTTAACGCAAGACGTATTTTATTTCGTAATCGTAGTTCTTGTTCATTATCTTCCTCAACAACTATATCCTCCCGAGGGTCCCACAACTGTAAAAGTGTCCTAATCATAGAAAATTAATTAGCAATCACCAATAGCCTTATTTAAACGAGGTCGTTCCCTTTTTTGCCTTCCTTTTCTTATCTATCTTCAATCTTGCTGCTCCTAGTTTTACTGGTCCTGCCACTTGCAAACTCAATTTCTGCAATTCTTCAATGCAGCAGTCTAGTGCCCTTTCAGGATTTCCCTTGAAGGGCCCTACAATTGAGCACTGTGTTAAAGGTACTACTTTCCTACACCTTACAGAGACTATGCGTGATTTACTTTGAACCTTAATTCTATTCACGAGACATTGTACTTCCCATCGATAATAAGCAAGAATTTTTTGTTCAGGAGACTCATAAAGACTTAGAGCTATATACGCATTTTGCCCTGTTTGTCTCCTTAATTCATCTTGCCAACTTTTACCCCACCGGTGCTCGTGTTCACAAGTGTGACACCACAAATCCCACTATAATGATTGTTCTAACCAAAAAGTTCTATCATAACCCCCACAATGTAGGGCTATCCAGGCAGCACAGTGTGGATCGTGACAGTCAAGGCAATGTTCCTTTGCTGGATTTATTAAACGAAAAGTTGATAATGAGTCAATAAAACCAATCAGCTCCTGGGTTGTCTGACAGTAGTGTGTCAGTGCTCTGTCCACCGCTTTCGAGTATCCCTTCAGCTGTAGCAATAGCGGTTGTAGGACCAGAAGCAGTTTCTTCCCCAGTCGCTCCTTGTCCTCCTCCATGAGGCGATCCACCAAAGGCTGCATTAAAAGCAGGTTTAGTCCACTTAGCAGGCACCCACAGAGGCCCTGTAGGTGAGGAAACACAAAGATACCCCCGACCCCAATATAATACTTTTGCAGGTTTTTTCCATAATCCTGTACTGGGGTTCTTATACTTAACCCAGACCTCTGTTTCCTTAGTATTTTCCTGACCTGACCTTGGATGATGTTTAATTGCAGGAGGGGTATCATCTTCCCCAAAAATACATAAATGATTAATTACATACAACACCTTAGCCAAACATGCTTGTGGATCTCTCAAATCTTGATGTTTTTCAATATATTGCTTAAGGGTACCGTTTGCTCTTTCCACTATTGCCTGTCCAGTAGGGGAGTGTGGAATACCTGTCACATGCTTAACTGACCACTGATTCAAAAATTTCTGAACCCTAGCACTCACATAAGCTGGAGCATTATCCGTTTTGATACTTTTTGGAACTCCCATGACAGCGAAGCAACTTAACAGGTGTCTGATAACATGTATACCTTTCTCTCCTGCTTGAGCCGTAGCCCATATGTAATGACTATACGTGTCTATAGTGACGTGCACACACTTGACTTTACCAAATCTAGCGATATGTGTAACATCCATTTGCCACTTCTCATTTATTTCTAAACCCTGAGGATTAACTCCAATACCTAAACCTATTCCACCATTGTGATAACTACATGTTGGACATGCTCTAACAATAGCTTTAGCTTCTGACAAACTCAATTCAAAGTGCTTTGCTAATCCTTTTGCATTTTGATGATATTTACTATGTGCTTCTCTGGCCAATGTATGCTTATCGATAGGACTAGAGTTATCAATGGGTAGGGTAACCAATTTATCTGCACATTCATTTCCTTCTCCTAAACCTTCAGACCATTTATGGCTCCTGATATGAATCACAGAATACGCTGCATTTCTCTCCCATAGAGCTTTCCTTAATTGTACCAACAACTCATACAATCGTTTATTATTCACTTCCTTAATTGCTGCTTCCTCTATTCGTTTGGCTACTCCTGCAACATACATAGAGTCTGTAACCACATTTAAAGGTCCCTGTAAGTTGGATACTGCCCATACTACTGCCAACAGTTCCAAAGTTTGTAAACTATCCGCAGGGTCTGCTGTGATGATTTGATGTTTCCATTGTCCTTTTTCTTGCCAAGTGACAGCAGCACGCCTTGATTTCTTTCCTGCACCGGTAAAGGCTGTAACAGCTCCTTCCATAGGGCGTTCTTCTCTCAAGGGTCGAGTAATCCAGTTCCATTTTGTCATCCATTGCAGAACTCTAGGCACTAATTTGCTGGTATCTACTTTAGCAGACGATGTCAATAATGCTTCCTGTAAATCCTTTGAATTAATCAGGTACCAGTCCAAGGTTTCTTTTTCCATAGGCAGTCTAATGGTAGCAGGTTCTCTACCATCCACTTCAAGAATTCTGAGACGCCCCTTTTTGATTAATGCAGCCAATTGTTCAATTTTTGAACATATTGTTTTCTTATGCTGTAATGGTGGAGACAACCATTCCAACATCCGTATCTCCCCCGTTTTCTCTTGTTGTTGAGAGAGAGCACCAAGCAGGTGGCAAGGGCTATTCCAGATAGTAAGGTCAATAGGGTGGTAAAGTTGTCGACGAGACACATACCCCTGTTGTACACAGTCACTGATTTGCTGCAAGGCAAGACGATGCTCCTTTGTCAGGCATACAGGGGTAGTAGGGTCAACACCCTTTAATAAAGGCCTTCGGGCTTCTAACAAATGATTCGGTATTCCCACAATAGGTTTTAGCCACTGTAAATCTCCCAGCAACTTCTGTGCATCATGTAAAGTCTTAATGTCCAATTGTAATTCCAATTTTTGAGGTATCACTATTTGATCCATCAAAGTCCATCCCAAATATTTCCAGGGCCTTGTAGTTTGAATTTTCTCTGAAGCAATAACAAGTGAATATGCAGCAAGAGTATTTTTAATAATGTCAATCTGCAAAGAGGAAAATGGTTGTTGCTGTGCAAACAAAATATCGTCCATGTAATGATATATTATAGTCGCTGGCCATCTGCGACGTAGTGGCTGTAATGCTGCATCAACATAAAGCTGACATAAAATCGGGGAATTCCGCATGCCCTGTGGAAGAGATATCCATTCAAATCTTTTATCTGGTTCTCCACGATTTATTGCTGGTAAAGTAAAGGCAAATCTCTTCGTATCATTAGGATGCAGGGCAATGGTGAAGAAACAATCCTTTAGGTCAATAATTAAGAGTGGCCAGTGTTCTGGAATCATAGCTGGATTTGAAAGACCAGGCTGTAAGGCCCCCATAGGTTCCATTTGATCATTTACAGCCCGCAAATCATGTATTAAACGATATTTTCCTGATTTCTTTTTGATCACAAAAATAGGTGTATTCCAGGGGCTCGTGGAAAGTTGTAAATGTCCCTTTGAATATTGTTCCTCCACTAATTCATGAGCATGCATAAGGCTTTCCCCTTTTAGTGGCCATTGCTTAACCATCACCGGTGTATCCGTCTTCCAGGTGAGTGGAATGGGGAAAGTCCAAGCAATGGCAATTACCCCAAAGGGTGCTGATTAGTTAACACCACTCCCAATTGTGTTAAAATGTCCCTTCCAATTAAACAGGAGACTGTAGGAGGCAGTTGCACAATTGAAAGCACAGGAGATATTTGTTGATCCTCAATGCACACAGACAAAGAAGGTGACCTGCTTGCCAATGTAAATCCTCCTACTCCTGTGAGCATGTTTGCTGATGGGAATAAAGGCCAATGTTGTGGCCATGCTTCTGGAGAAATAATGCTGGTATCTGCTCCTGTATCCAATAATCCATAAAGGGTTATGCTTTGATGCCCATAAGTAATTTTAACCTTTTGCTTTGGTCTATTTTGTAAATCCACAGTTAAAAGTGTAACACCAGTAGAGCCAAAACCTTTTTCATCCCGTGCTTGCCCAGTAAATGGTTGTATTCCCGATGTCATTTGTGATAGTGGTACCAATTGTGCAATACGTTGTCCTTTTGTTATTTTAATTGGAGGATAAAGGGTGTAAGCCATGATTTGTATTTCCCCTGTAAAGTCTGCATCAATAACTCCAGGCAAAACAAATAATCCCAACATAGTTGTAGAAGAGTGTCCTAATAATAATGCTCCACATGTTTGTCCATTTAATATAAGAGGACCCTTTACTCCAGTTGGTATTTTCTCAGGCCGATTTGTCATTAGTATGACGTCTACTGCTGCTGATAAGTCCAAACCGAGGCTCCCTGTTGTTGCGGGTTGCAGACAGGAGGTGGCAGCAATGTTGCGGCAGCTGGTTTCTCCGGTGTCACGGCGGCAACTTGTATCTGGGCGCGGCCCCCTTGAAGCGCGCTCTGCTGATGGTTTCCCGACCGGTGCCTGCAAGCCGTAGTGTTGTGGGAGCTGGATCGGCAGTGTTGACACCAAATTCCAGTCGCTCGGCAAGCTCGGTGTGTGTGTCCCTCATTGCCGCACCGGTAACACTTGATAAATGGCTTTGAACCTCCTTGCGTGAATGAGCCACTTCGGAGAGGAGCAAGGGCAGCTAACACCCGATTCTGATTAGACTCTGCCTGCTTTTGTAACCCCAATCCTAATTCCTTTAGAGCCTCTACTATGAATGCCTGTGAAGCCGTTGGTATTAATGCCATTCGCTCTAATGCTTCCTCAATGGTCCAATTTGCTCCCAAAGTAGCTAACACTCTTTGGGTTGCTGGATTACTATTTTGCAAGGCACACTGCTTCAATAGCGCCCCCTTAAGATAATCTGCCACACCGGCCGGATCTATAGCCGTAGCTACCCTATCGATAAAATTTCCAAATGATTCTTCTCTACCTTGCTTAATACCCATATAAGCTGGTAACCCTCCTGGCTCTTTAACCATATCTATTGCCGTACGCACTAATCGCATAGCCTCTCTAAGCTTATCCGGTCCCGATACCATCTGTGCCTCCGTACGCAAATATGCCCCTAAGCCCATGAGCTCATCCATTGTTACCCCATGCAATGGGTCTCCCTGAGCCCGTTGTACAGCAACTGATTCATTTACTAACGCTTGACAATGTGCATTAAACAATAACTGTTGATGTTGAGTGAATATTAAACGCACTATTCCTCTTAAATCATTTGGGCATAGAATCTGAGTGTTAAAGACATAATCTAACATTTGCTTAACAGGTTCACTTTTTACTCCAAACTGACTAACCGTGGAACGTAGCTGGGTTAACAACTTCCAATCTAAGGGAGAATATGCTGCTATATTATGCGTAAGGTTGCCCTGTGCATCATACTGTGGTGTGTATATAACCGGACATGCAAGGCTAGAAGCTATTTCCACTGCCTCGCCATCCCCCATTTGCATTAATTCTTTTGCTACAGCAGACCAAGCTTCCCTCCTTTGATTAGCCATTTCCCCCCATAGATCACGGTGTGCCCCTGGGATGGGAGCTGGCTCTTTGGGGGTGCTATGCTGCCGGCATTTCGGTGCGGACACTGAGTTTTCGCACGGGGAAGGCGGTGAAGCAGAGGCTGGCTCGCGTGGGGGAAGCGACCTCCCCGCCGGAGCTGACAGTGAAACCGGAGCTGGCTCGAGTGAAGCCGGCTCGCGCGGGGGAAGCAACCACCCCGCTGGAGCTGTAACCAGAGCCGGCCTGCTCGGGGTAGCGGCGGAGGCAAAGCTGGCGGCCGTGGCGAAGCTGGCTTGCTCCCACCCCCACCATCCGACCCGCCTGAAGCCGGCGGTGGAGGCAAAGCTGGTTTGCTCTTAGCTCCCCCATCCGACTCGCCTTCCCCCTCAGACAAGGGGGGTGCAGACGGTTCCACTATGTCTATAGGCAAATCCTCCACACCAGTATACTGGGGACTTTTAGGCATAAGTATCCTAGTTACAGAGGGTGCTAAGGGATCATCCTCACGACCATATCCTATATTCCTCTCATGAGCTTCTGTCGCCCTTTCTGCTGCCTTTCTCTCAGAAACGTGCTGAAGTAACGTATAATACACCACCCGCCATAACTTCCTGAATTTTTTAGCTGACTTATCACCGTCTAACATTGTATCCATCAATATTTTCCCAAACTTTTTCCACTCTGATAGCTCATGAACTGTGTGCGGGTTAATAAATATACCTTTAGTATGGCCGTAAGCTAATAACCCCGGTAATTCCTTTTTTAAATCTGTCTCTTTTTCTCCTCGTTTTTCTAAATATGAGGAGAAGAGATTGTATGCCGCTTGCCTATCCATACCTATTAATCAGCGCGCACTGTTGCAGCCCTTCCAGGCTCCTGCGGCACGTAGAGACTTGAGTCACTGTTGTGATCCTCAAGGGTGCTTTTAAAATCCGGCACCGTCCCGGCTGCAAGGACTCTCACCCAACTTCCTCGACCGTGGCAACCGTGGCAAGTTCCTTTTTCCTTTTAATCTGAGAAAAAAGGACAGAGATTCAGCGTTGGCCGCATAGGTTCCGCGTTGCCCGCTCTGCGTTGGCCGCATAAATTCAGCGTTGCCCGCATTCTCCACCATTTGTTGCCATTTGTCGACGGAAGGAGACCAGGACATCCATTGATCATCACAGGCCCAATTTTATTGATCAGTACGGCGGGTTAAATGCAGTTCATAATGAACTTCATGCATATTGGAAAAGTTGAGCTCAGGATTGGTTAGTTACATATCAGCAACTACACCTACTTCTGCATTCCTATGGTTCTACTTTTGATACTTTCTACATATTATTAGGAGATATTCAGGAATAATCTCAACTCCCTATCCCCATGTTGCAGCAAGGTCACTGATTGCTAATTGCTGACATTTTCCTTTCAGCTTGCTGACTGCTGACTTCCCTCTCTCAGCTTAACCAGCGGCATTATGTCAGTATGGCCTTTCTCAGCTAGCCAACTATTAATAAAACTCTCCACACTGCTGTCCCTCAGTCCCTGCAGGTCCCTTTCTGCCTGGCTGTCCAGCCCCTCTGGCACCTTGTTGAGGGAGGGAGGCAGGGTGGGAATGGGTCCAGATCCAGTCCTTCCTGAAATGTGGTGTTTGCTGGCACTGCCAGTTCCCAGATCTTGATATTTCCCTATTCTGGTACAGCCCAAGTGCAGCAACTTGCTGGCAAAGAAAGCCAAAACCAAGCAAAGACCTGGTACCTACAGCAACCCAATCTCGGGTTTGCTGACACCGCTAGTACCCAGATCGGGAATGTTTCAGATGCCTGCACAGCCTCATTCCAGCAGTTTGCTGGCACAGAAAATTAGCATCTGGAAATTTCTCAGTGTCAGCAAAATCTAAATGCAGCAATTTTCGGGCAAAGAAAGCCAGAACCCGGCAGCTTCCCAGTGCTGGCATAGCCCAAGTGCAGCAATTTGCTGGCACAGAAAGCCAAAATCCGGCAGTCTCCTGATGCCAATACAGGTGCCCAGACCTGGTGTTTGCTGCCACTGCCAGTGCTCATATCTGCATATTTCCCTGTTCTGGCAGAGCCAAGTCCAGCAATTTTCTGGTAAAGAAAGTCACAATCTGGCAATTCCCTGCTACCGTCATTGGCAATGCCAAGATCCGGTGTTTGCTGGCACCACCAGTGCCCAGATGCGGGAATTTCCCAGTGCCAGCACAGCCCAAATCAAGTACTTTCTGGCAAAGAAAGCCAAAACCTTGCAAATACCTGGTACCTAGAGCAACCCAATCTTGTGTTTGCTGACACCATAAGTGCCCAGATCCAGAATTTTTCAGGTTCCTGTACAGCATATTTCCAGCAATATGCTGGCATTGCAAGTTAACATTTGGCAATTTCCTGGTGCTGGCACATTCCTCACCCAGATCTGGTGTGTGCTGACCCTGCCAGTGCCCACCTCTGGCAATTTCCCTCTTCTGGCACCACCCATGTCCAGAATTTGCTGGCAAAGAAAGCTAAAACCTGGCAATTTCCCCTTGCCAGTACCACCCAATCTGGAGTTTGCTGGCAGCAGGATCCCAAGAAAGAAGGAAAGAAAGAGGGAAAGAAAAGAGGAAGGCATCCAGATCCAGTCCTTCCTGGAGCCTGGAGCCTGAAATGGGCTGTTTGCTGGCACTGCTAGTGCCCAGACCTGGAAATTTCCCTATTCTGCCACAGCCCAAGTGCAGCAATTTGCTGGCACAGAAATCCAAAACTTGTGTCAGCTTCCTCCTACTGGGTCTGGCTCCACCCACATCTTGTGTTTCCTGCACCAGAACCCAGATTTGGAAATTTCCCAGTGCCAGCAGAGCCCAAATCTGGCAGATTTCTGTCACTGGCAATGACACCACCCAGATCTGGTGTTTGCTGGCAGCACCAGCGCCCAGATCTGAAAACTTCCTGGTGCTGGCACAGCCCAAGTCCAGTGATTTGCTGGCACAGAAAGCCAAAGTTTGGAAATCTGCAGGTTCTGGCTCCGGCACCATCCAGCTCTGGTGTTTGCTGGGACCGCCAGTGCCCAGATTTGGAAATTTCCTGATGCCTTCACAGCCCAGGTCTAGCAAATTGGTTTTAGCTATCTTAGGAAGAGAAGTTCCTCAGACTGTGACCTTCCTTTTTCTTGGAACTGTTTAAACCTGCTCTGCACTGAAAACCCAGAAAAACACCTGCAGCAGCTCACACCTGTGGCTCACCGAGCTCTGGGACGCTGCATTCCAGCACCAGAGGGACTTAGAAGAGACCAAGTGAGCCAACTACAACCCACAAAAAGGACTTTATGAATTTGCCATCTCTTCAGCAGTGTCAGAGGTTTTATTTAATATTATTCATTTTTCATGCTTGTGAATACTTTATTTGTTAAATAAACTGGGTTTTTTTTCACTTTTCTCAAGGGAAGTCTTTTCCTGAACTAGTAGGGGGAGGGGACACTTGAACTTGCTTTCTAGATGGACCCCTTTTGGAGATTTCCTCCCAAAATTTGCCCTAAGCCAGCACAAACAGTCATCATGAAAATTTCACCAGTGGCATAATTTCCTGGTGGCAAATCTTGTGACAGAAGCTTGACCTTGTTCTCCATGAGAGATTCTTGGGAAGAGCAGACAGGAGAAGATTCCTGAAAAACTGAAACAGCTTTCCAGAAGTGAAATGAAAATGAAACAAACAATCCAATATGTTTTCTGCTATTAATTTCCATGCACCCCTTTTTTATGTTGCACTACGTCTCCATCCCAGTAATTCAAGATGCACAGCGCCTCTAAGATCGGTGACTTAGGGATTTTTAGACACTCTAAAATACCATAAGCCACACACAGTTTTCCTTCCCCTGTTTTTACTGGAAAGCAACACTGGAGATGTAAGTGCAGTCCTGGGGTCAGGTAGGAATCCTACCCCAAGGGAAGGTGGCCCAACAGCGTTTGACCCTCAGCAAGGACGATGCACAGCAGCGAGCGAGGGGATCGCTGTGCCAGTGTGCAGGAGTCAGGGCTCTGCATGTGGGCTCAAGGCTGCAAAGTTCCCGTGTTTGGGCAGACGGAGGGGCTGTCCCCAGGGCGCGCGGGGCTCGAACGTGGGGCTCGTGGGTTGAGAGGGGAACGGACACGGGGACGAATGGCCCCGGTGCTTCAGTTGCAGCGGCGGCAGCGGCGGCAGCAGCAGCAGCGGCAGCAGCAGCGGCGGCGGCAGCAGCAGCGGCGGCAGCAAAGAGATAATTTTGAATACTCTTTCGCTCTTTTTCTTTCTCTCTTTCTTTCTTTTTCTCTCCATTTCCCACGGTCGGGCACCTTTCTCTCGGGGTCCCTCGCCCGGCTTCCCTCTCCTCTCCCCGCCTCCCTCTCCCCGTGATGGGTCGGGCCATGCCCCCGGCCCGCCCCCGGCCCCGGGCGGGGCTGCCCCGTGCTCGGCCCCGGCCGTCCCGCCGCGGTCTCTCCTCGGCCCGGCTCTGGCCGTACTGGCGATGGCGCTGCCGGGCGGGCATCAGTGCCTGGGGCTGGGGCGGCATCGCCGCCCTTCGGCTCCGCCTGGCCCGAACCCGGCCCCGGACCTGAGGCAGGGTCCAGTCCCGGCCCCGGCCCCGTCCCAGGCTCCTCCCGGGGCCCGCGGAGGACGCAGGCGGAGCGGCCGCTCCCGCCGCCTCCGCTGCGGCTTCCCCGGCCCGAGCTCCGCCGCTCGGCAGCCCGGCCGCCGGCCCCGAGCCTCCCGTGCCGCGTTCCGAAGATGGAACGCCTGGGCATGGCCGGTCCGGGGCGGGTGAAGAGCGCTCAGGGGCCGTTGCTGGCCCTGAGCCGAGCGCTGACAGCCGCGTCTCGCCCGCAGGCACGGCGCAGGAGGCCCTGCAGGAGCGGCGCCGGCTGCGTTCGGTGCTGGGGAGCCAGAGAGCCTCGCGAGTGCCCAAGCTGGCCACTGTGGAGGAGGAGGAAGAAGGCCCTGGAGCTGCCGCAGCAAAGGACACGGAAGAGGCGGTTCCATTCCATCCACCGCAGGAGGGTGAGTGGCAGAGCTGGGGTGCAGGGCTGGAGCCGCCTGGCAACCTGGCCCCGTCCCATGCCATGCCATGCCATGCCATGCCATGCCATGCCATGCCATGCCATGCCATGCCATGCCATGCCATGCCATGCCGTGTCATCCCCTGGGGAAATGCCCAAGGACAGGATGGAAGAGGGGCCAGGCAGACACCCCACAGGGGCTCTGCTCCATCCCCCTGGAGCATCCCGGGGCTGTCCCTGCCTGGAGAGTGCAGGACTGGGCTGTGTTCTCCGGCCTCTCCCACAGCCCCTCAGCTCTGGTTGCGCTCGCTCTTTGCCAGATGCAGCCGTGGAGCTCACAAAAGAGAAGGAACGCACCCGTGGCCGCTTCCAAAGAACAGCGCAGGTACCTGCAGCCACCCCCACCTGGGCTGGGCCTGCTGTCCCTGCTCAGCCCAGCACCGTGTGTGCAGCACTGCATGCAACATCCCCGGCTTCTTGCCCTTCTGCTACAGATGGTGTGCAAATTCATGAAGAGGATTCGGGAGGAAGAGACCAGCGTCATGGGCACTGTGGTCAGAGCGTACCCTCCCATCTTCAAAACCAACACCTGTGCTGCCCTGCTGGATATGCTTGTGGAGGAGGGTCCTTCCAGTCCAAAGCAAGTAAGCAGCCTGTGGCCTGGCGTCCATCCTCCCAGCAATTGCTTGACCTCCCAAGCCACACCTGCTGCCCACTGTAAGCCCTGAGGCCATGGCAGTGTGGTGGCAAGGGAAGCACTTCTCTGGGGCAGCTGGGCACATGACTCCCTCTAGCAGCTTTCCAAGTCTCCCCGGCCTTCTGCAGGTGCCCGCCATGGTCAGGTACATCCACCAGTGGTTCGTGGCCAACGAGTTTCCTGAGTATAACCTGTACAGGCCCCTTCTGGATCTGACAGAGGCACAGCCTGCTGATGTGGTGATGGCTCTCCTGCATGTGGCCCCATCATGTGACAGGTACAGGGCCCATGTGCCCACAAGGCTCAGGGCTCAGCAGCCCATCACCCTGTACAGCCTGTCGCAGTGGTCTGACACACAGAGAATTCCAGGGCCCTCTGGCTCCTCCCTTTGCCAGTCCCCAGTGTGCTGCCATGCTCGCTCCCTGCTCCTCAGGGGCCAGTACCCACGGGGCTGGGCTGCCTGTGTGCTGACGGCCAGTGGGCAGAGGCAGAGCTGGCAGCCAGCTCAGCTCCCCACTACAGCCCAGGCCACAGTGCTGTGTCCCAAATGCACTGAGACAGAGCTCTAACCCCACAGAGCTGCTTTGACCATGTGGAAGACCATCATGTGCTCATGCAGGACTGCAGAGACGGCCATGCTCGTACTCCTTGATGTGCTGGCCAGCTGGCCAGAGCACAGCACGTGCACATCCGATGGGGACCACACGGCTGTCCTTGCCCTGGCTGTGAGTTTCTGCAACTGGCCTTTGCTCAGCCCAAGCTCACCTCTCCATCAGGTCTCCATCCTCCCTCCACCACGGTGTCTTGCTGCCTCTCCTTGCTGGGCTGAAACCTGGCCCATGGGCAGCTTCAGAGCCACCAGGTGCTCCCCCTGCATCTCCACTGGCCTCTCCCTGCCACGCTTGGGCTCTGCCACATGGACACCTCCGCACTGAGCTCGGGCTGCTCTGTCCTTTGCAGGCAACTGTGGTGATGTGGAAGATCCTCCAGATGCCCTGCGTCCCACATGTGGTGACCGTGCATTTCCCCCATCTCTTTGTGTATCTGCTCTTCCAAATGCTCTTCAGCACCTTAGATATGCCAGAGGTGGCCAATACCTTCTGGAAGGGATGTCAGCAGCAACACAGCCTTGCCACCAGCCCCAACAGGTGCTCCATGCAAGTCCTCCTGTCCCTGCCATGTGCCCAGGGCAGGAGCCAGTGCTCCCAGCGTGACCTGGGCTTTTCTCTGCACACAGCTTTGCAGAGCAGACCCTGAAGACCCTGCTCTGCCAACTGCACTATGAGGATGTGGTGGTGGCAATGGAAGACAAGCATGGCTGGGACATGCTGCTCTGTGCTGACACCCACCACTGTGCTGTGGGCATGCTGGCCAGGTGAGACCCCTTGCTCCCCACTGCCTCTGACATTTGTGCCCTGTGCCTGGGGTGCCCCTCACAGTGGGGCCCCATGGTCGTGGGCCGCAAGGCCTTGTCACCAAGGGACGGCCAAGGAGACTGCAAAAGGCTGGGAGAGGGGCGTGCCCAAGAGCAGCCACTTCTCAGAGGGCTCGGCTCCCCCTTGCTGGGTGCTGGAGAAAGGCCAGACTTCTTTGAGTCAGTCGAGAGCTTTAGCCCTGCTGCCTCAGGGTTTTGCTTGCGATTTCCTCCTATCAGAGAAATGCACCACACATCTGAAGCCTTGTGTTCCGCGATTGCATTCCACCTGCTCGGGCTGCTCAGCAAAGACATACCATGCCACGATTTGGCTGCCATGGCGTTCCTTGTGGAGGTGAGGCTGAAGGCCAGCGCTGCCTGGCTGAGCTGTCTCCCGGCTCTGTGCCCTCTCGTGGCTGCAGCTGCCCGGGACGGTGCCCACACCCTGTGCTGCTGCCTGGGCCCGGCCCTGTGCATCTCCCCCATCACTGGCCTTGTGCCTTTCAGACCCTGGACTGCCTGGACTTGAGTGAATGCCGTGACAGCATCCTGGAGGTCATGTCCAAGAAGCTGCAGAGCGAGTGCAGGGAGATGCGTCGCTTGGCCCTCAGAGGCCTCCTGGTGCTCGGCACCAGTGTCTCGGTGAGAAGAGGGCAGCGGCTGAAGCCATGCTGCCGGTGTGGGGCTGGGCAAGGCAGTCGCTTGGCCTTGCCTGGCCTTGGGGCACAGCTGAGGCAGCTGCTCCCAGCCCTCCTGCCTCTTGCTCCAGGTGCTCCAGTGCTTTGGCACAGGCCTTTGGCCTCTGAGCCCTGTGGCAGCAGGATGCCTTTCACACACTCATGTTCCACACAGGCTGCAATAAGAATGTGGAGCTTGGATGAAAGGCTCGTGGAGCTGCTGCAGGAAAATGACAGCAACGTGCTTAGGATGACCGTGGTTCTCCTCAGCCGTTTGTTCCTGTGCAATGGTGCCCCGCTAGCCAGCCCCATCGCCCTGCAGCTGGCTGGGGCGCTCCTGCCACTCTTTGACAATGTAAGGCTCTGCGCCTCTAGCCACAGCCACCAGCTGCTGCCTGCAAACTTTGTGCCCTGTGCATTTTCAGGCTTGTACCCAGATGGGTGTGAAGCAGCCAATACTGAGGTCTCTTTTTCTTTCTTTCATACAGGATGATAGCCAGGTGCAGGTGTGTTCCATGTTCATCTTCCGAAAGATGCTGTATTTTTGGCCGGAAGAGGAAAAAAAGGCCCTGAAGTCACATGTGCGCCAGAGCCTGCTCCCATTGTTCTTCCACTGCCATGACGAGAACCAGTGTGTGGCAGAGGTGAGGACTCAGCAGCTGCTGCTGGCTCCCTGGCTGGGGGGCTTGGCTGCCTCCTGCTCCGGGACCTCGTGAGCTGCAGCCTCCTCCTGGCCTTGGTACAGGGACCTGTGCGGGTCCTGTGCCCTGGGCTCTGGTGCCATCTCCAGGTCTCTGCTGCTCTCCAGGACTCCCGGGAAACACTGCATTCTTCAGCCACATTCCTGCACAGGAAGGATCTCCAACACATGCTGCAGGTGGATCAGACCTGGAGGTTCGCCGAGGCCCTGGTAAGGACGGCCTGCAAGCCCCCAGCCTCAGGCTGGAGAAGCCCCCCGACTGCGCTGCTCAGCGAGTGCGGCCGGCAGCTGCGCCCTTGCCCAGTGCTGCACCCAGGGCCGCCAGCCTGCGCCCCACACGCCGCTGCCTTCCCTGGGCCACGCGGGCTCTGCTCCAGGCTCCCGTGGGCCCGAAGCTGGTTGCCCATGGACCCCCGGCCCGGCGGGGCTGCGGGCCAGCACCGCGGCTCCCCGGGCAGCAGCCGGCCCTCTGCTCTCTCCCCTCGGGAGCCCTTGGCCAGCGGCTGCTGGCCGCACCTCAGGGCTGTGCGGGCAGGGGAGGCTGCGGCTGGGCGCAGGCAGCGCTCGGCCCAGGGGCTGAGCCCGCGCCAACCCTTCCCTCCTGCCGCTCTCTGCAGCTGGCAGAGGCTAGGAGCCGAGCGGCCGAGCACCTGCGCCAGGCCCTGCGCTACGTGGAGAGCCCACAGGAGCCCCTGCGAGAGGCGGCCATCAGGTTTATGGGTGAGTCCCGAGCCCGGGCTGCCCTTTCCCTCCCCGGCCAGCCTCAGCTCCACCCCAGCCCTGCCTGCTGCCCGGCCCGGCGCCGTGGAGCGCCGCCTGGCCTGGGCATTGCTGCTGCCGCCCTCTGGCAGCCGTGCCCTGGGGCGGCAGCGTGCGGCAAGGGCCGGGCTGAGCCCTTCCGGGCCAGCAGCCCGTGTGGCCACAGCGCCGGCAGCGCCGCTGGCAGGGAGCTGTGCCGCTGGGGCCGTGACAGGCTCTGTGTTCACAGGCATGGCCGGGCGGCGCCTGAGGGGGAAGAAGGAAGAGTTCCAGCTGATCTGCAGCGGTGAGTGAGGGCAGCAGGCTGACAGCAGGGACTGCCAGGGGGAGCTGCAAGCCCTGCCCCGGCTGCGCAGGGCTCTGCTCCTGTGGGCAGAGCACACTGAGATTTCAGGGCCGTATGGGCCATTGGTGGCCAGGAGCTTTGGGCTGATCCCCTTGCTCCCTGCTCCCTCCTGGCCATGGCAAGAGCCGGCTGGGATGGCCCTTGCAGGGGGCTCTCCTGGGCTCCCTGCAGATCCGGCTCTGACCGTGCCTCTGTTCCTCTCTCTTGCAGCCCTGGAACGCCTGACGGAGGACATGAGCAGTGCCGTGTCACAGCTGGCACTTGAAACACTGCATGTCCTCCTGGCAATACAGTATGGGCAATATTCCACCGTCCAGAGGATGCACGATCAGCTGCGCAGGGCATGGAGGACTCGGCCTCGCCTGTCGGGGCTCGGGTGCCTGCTGTGCCGGATGACTTAGGAAGAGAGCTGATCCTGGAGGCTGTCTTTGCTGGGGCAACCCGCGCCAGGGGTAATTTTCCTTAAGATTTTTCTTTTCTTCATTTCCCAGCTATGGTCTGGGCTTTGGCCTAGCTGTGTCCCCTGCTGATTGTGAAGTGTGCCATCAGCTGCAGGGCTTTCTGGGCTAAAAATATCATCAAATCACTTGGACTTGCTCTTTTTGGCCTCTAAAAGCTGGACCCAATTTTGGGGCAAATTTGGAGACCTCATCTATGGATGGAGCACCTAGGATTTTCCCAATTGCTGGGAATGGTTCTCCAGGTCCCTGGAGTATCCAGGGCCCTGGTAAGTTCCAGCTCCACACATGCCTTGGCAATGAGAAGCAAAGGAACCCAGCCCTTTTTGTGCTGCCTGTGTCACTGCACCGGGGTCATGGGATGGGAACACACAGCCCTTGTGCTGGAGCTGAGCTGCTCTGCCCAGCACTGGTGGCCGCCATCCAAGCTGGTTTTGCTCGTCCTGGTTCCCTGACAGCTGGGGCCCTGGGCAGAGCCCTGAGGGCCTGGTCTGCCCCCAGGGAAGGAGAAGGAGCCCCTGGAGAAGCTGTACCAGGTGGGGATGCTGCTGCTGCTGCTGCTGCTGCTGCTGGAGACGACGAGGGTGACATCAAGGATGACAAGCTCTTCCTCAGCCTGGCCACTGGAGGCTGAAGGTGATGGACTTTGATTCTGGCACCTTTTTCAAAGCCAAACTCCACAGGGGATTTCCAGATGAGTCCCCACCTGGGGAAATTCGGCCAGATTTGGGCATGGCCCAGCCTGGCTGGGAACCAAAGGCTCCCCCTTTGCTGGGGCAGATGCAACTCATTCTTCAGTCGCTGCCCAGCTGCTTTTGGCATGGCTGGGAGGATGGCCTGGGGTGGGTACGAAATGGGAGGGGGCTCCTGGCCCTGCCAACAGCCCCCAGCACCCACCGTGCCCCGGGCTGGGGCTGGGGCTGGGGCAGCCAGCCCGACACAAACAAACCCCATGGTGGGAGCAGAGGTGGGACTCCAGAACCTGTGCCCAGCTGCTTTGCTGTGCAGGCAAGGAAGGGCTTGGGCTGCTCCACTGCCCTTGTTTGCTTTGGGATCACCGTGATTTTGGAGGGCAGTGCAGGGGGGAAGAGAGAAAGTGTGGGCTTCCCTTACCCATGGCTGGGTTTTTCCCTACCATGTAGGAGTTGGGCCTTCCTCAAGGCCCTGACAGAGATAAGAGTTTTTACTGTTTTTCTTGTTTTCCCTTTTTGTCTCTAAACTCTTTTCAATAATGTGTTGTTTGTTTTTCCAGAGGAAGCGTTCCAGGTGGTCCAGTGTGGATGGGGAAGGGCTTGGGAGCAGCTGTGTGGATGGGCCGTGCCCTTGGAGGATGCTGAGGCCATGGATTGGGAGCAGCTTTTCTTCCAGCCATGGCTGGCGTGAGGTGGGTCCCTGTGTGCTTGGCAGGGTGGGATCAGAGCTTTTGGGAGATGGCAGCGAGCACAGGAGCATCGTGCTCTGGGCAGCTGCTGAGGGCTGGATGTGCCGTGGCTGGCTGCAGGCTGGGCACATGTGCTGCCCTCCTGTTCTGTGCCAAAGGCAGCAGGGATGGGCAGTTCTGGGCACAGCTCTGGGCACAGCCAGCATGGCCTGGGCACTGCAGGCCTTGGCACAAGGGCACAGGAGCCCTCAGCTGATGGGCACTTTCTGCTTTCTCTCCTTGCAGCCGGGCTTTGTGGGTGCTGAGGCTGCTCTGGGCTCTGCCAGGGCTCTGCTGGGCTCAGCCCTGGGCCCAGCTGGGCTGGCTCTGCCCTCACATTGCTCTGACAGCTCTGCATCAGACGAGCCCGTTGCGAGCACAGCGCCTGAGCTTTCTGCTTTGGCAGGTGAGTGAGACTCTGCTGCAGGCCCAGAGATTGCAGCTGGGGACACACATCCAACTGGCAAGGACCCAAACTCTCCACAGTCCCAGCTGAATGCCTGGATCTGCACAGGGTGTTTTGTCTGTCCCATTCTTCCTTCTTGATTGGCTGGAATTGTGCAATTGCACTTTCTTCCTCCTCTAGCAGTGCCACGGGTGGGCCAAAGCTGGCAAGTAGGCCATGCTCCTGAGGCAGTGCAGTCTGGACCTGGTGGATGGAGAATTGCCCTTCTGCACTGCCAAACCAGAGCAAAAAGCTGTAAGTGGGACTTAGTTTCTCTTTGAAATCCCTGACAGTTTCAAAAGGAATGTGCAGCACATTCCCAGGCTGAGAAGGAAGATCATCTTCTAAGGGATTTGGGCTTTGACAGAGTTTCCATTCCCAGTCCTTCTTGGAGCTGGAAGGGCACAAAAAAAAATTTCCTCTTGCTTCGACCACAATTTCAAATACCAGTGTTAGAAACAAAGCCCAAAATCTTTTAAGAGATTGCTGAGGTCAGTAAGATGGATCCATGCCATCAGCACATTTACAATGGAAATAACTGAGTTCTCTTTTTCAAAAGATCATTTACTTCTTAATGCAAAGAATGTAACTTTGCATTTATGTTTTGGTTTTTTTCACTAACATTATGTTATGTTTCTTCACTAAAACTTGGATTTTATTCTTAATTTTACAATTAACCTAATTTCTTCCTTTTTTCTCCATTTAATAGAAAACATGTCTGATCAAAAGAATGTCCATTGCTCCTGTTTCCCGTGTGGAGCAGCTCCCTTCCTGCTGGCTGAGCTGCTCAGGCAGAGCCCGGCAGCTCCTGGCCCTGCAGGGCTGAGGCTTTTCCCCGTTGCTGGGCACAGACTGATGGAGCAGCACTGCCGAACACAGGCACACAGAGGGACCAGCAGCAGCTGCCTTTGGCCACCTGAGGCTCCAAGGCCCAAACTCTGAGCAGCCAGGGCTGGAAGAGACTGGCAGGATCTGATCCCTGACTCTGGGCCAGGGCTGCACAAATGACCCCACAGCAGCAGCAGCAGCAGCAGATGGAGCTGACTTTGAGCACAGCCCCTGCCCCTCTTCCCTCCCATGTGCAGCGGTGTCACAGCAGCCTGAGGCACCTGGGAGCCCCCAGTGCCAGCAGGGACTGGAGATGGCAGCCCTGGGCTCCTGGAGGCTGTGCAAGGAACGGAGCTGGGCACTCCCTGTCCATGGGGAGCTTCCAGATGGAAGAGGCTGCTGTGCCCAGGCAGCTCCAAGGGCACAGAAAGGAGGCTCTGGAGCACTGGATCTGTGCCAATGCCACAGTCCTGGGCAGCAGCCAGCGAGCCCTGGGGGAAAAGAGGGCTCAGCAAGAGGGACAGAACCAGGCAAGGGCAGAGACTGGGAAGAGCCAGGCCCAGGAGCAGGAACAGCTGCTCCATTGCACTCTTGGAGAAAGCTCTTGGCTGGTTCAAAGCGCTGAAAGGCTTGAAGGGCAGAGAGAAGGCCACAGCAAACACTGCTCCTGTTTGCACAGCCTCCCCTCTCCGTGTCCCAGAAGGAATTGCATGGACTGGATTCATCTCTCTGAGTTGTCTCGTTCAGCATGAGCAGCTCAGCACCAGGAGCTGAAGGAGCTGAAGCCTCAGGCCACAGGAGCTGGGCAAGAGGGAACTTTTGGAGCAAAGGAATGCTGATAAAATAGACCTCGCGGAATGCAGTGGATAGAATCATGGAATCACAGAATCCTTTCTGTTGGAAAAGCCCTCTGAGCTCACCCAGTGCAGCCACTCACCCAGCAGTGCCAAGCCCAGCACTAAACCACGTCCCTGAAGTGCCAAGGCCTGGACACCAGCCCTGAGTGAGGCCTGGACAGCAGGCCCTGAGCCAAAGGTGGCCTCTGGATGAACCTTCCAACCAAAGGTTATCTTTGTATCTGCTTTTTGATGAAATATGCATGGCTATTAGCACTCTGATGGATGTAGCCACTCATTAGTGAAACATGGATTGACCTTTGTGTATTTAGAAGCCAGACAAGGCCATGAAATCTGACATCTGGCCTTGTTTGGGGCTGAAGGATCAAAGTCACCTCCCTTGGTTCCTCCTTGAGCCCTGGCCAGGCTCTGGGAGGGACCCAAGAGGAGGATGAAAGCAGATGTGGCCACGCTAGCAGTGCTGGCAGTTTGTTCATTCAGCACTGTCAGAGCTGGGCCCTCTCCCAGCGGGGTTAGAGCCTCACTTTGTGGGTTTAGGCAGACAAAGATGAATTTGTTAAGAGTACATTGGAAACAGCACCTTCAGAAGTAACAATTATTGTTGGAATGCTCCCACATGGAGCAAGAGAAGAAGGTTCTAATCTTCAGCTCAGATGCATTTTTGCAAGTGAAATATTAATATAATAAATAACTATATATATATTTATAGGATAATAAGACCTTAATATATATATTTATGTTTTATATATGTCCATATCTATCTATATCTGCATTTCTCTATCACTGTCTACATATAAAATTATCATAATGGGAAATATTGCTGGCACTTCTAATTTGGTAGCTTTGGCTGCTCAGGGATGCAACACTAAATACCCTACAGAACAGGATTGGCCAGGACCTTAATGTCAGTGGCCAACTTTGTGAGACTGTATACAATGAAAAAGGAGGAAGGGATGAAATTGGCTATTTTTACAGTGTTTGCTGATTGTGTGGTGCAGAGTGCTTTGTCAGTTCCTGTGAAAAATACAGTGATTAAGCCTGCAGGCTTTTTCATGTACCACACTATGCACAAGCTGCAGGACTGGTTGAACAGGTTGTTAAAAGAGCAGTTGAAAAAATGAGGAGATGGAACCTTAGCCCATGGAGAACCCATCTCCCAGATGTGCTCCATGCCCTTAACAATGGCCCACTGGGGAAATGAAACCCCCTGGCTGTGCACGGCTGCCCCCAATTTGCAAATCCAACCACGGGCAGTGAGACTTGGTCTGCCTGGGAAATTGTTCTGGCTGTGATGGCCCCCAGCAGGGCCAGCCCAGAGGCTGCAGGGCTGGGCCTTCATGCATTGGAATTCATTAGGAGAAATTCAAAGCAAATGAGAGCTGTCAATACAGAAACAGGAATTCAGATTCCTCCAGGACACTTTGCTTTGGTAACTGCTCCCTTGGAGCTTGGCCTTGCAAAGTGTTCCTGTCAAGGCAGGAGGAATTGATGCAGAATATCAAGGAGAAATTACAGTAATTCTGTTAAACAATAAATAACAAGATTGGATTATTCAACCCCATGACAGGGTAGCACAATTATTGATCTTGAAGTTTTAAGAACGATTGTGAAAAAGGAGATCCACCTCCAGTCACCACCGTTTGTGGAGATAAAGGGTTTGGATCCATCAGCCCTAATAATGGAGCCAGAGTGTGGGTCCGGAGGCCAAATGGCACTCCTGAGGCAGCTGAAGGAGCAGCTCCTAGGAAAGACAACTCTGAGTCCTGAAACCTGGGCAGCAACAATGGGAATGTGTCCCTGCAGCCAAGGAGTCTGTGTCAGGAGAAGCTGACAGGATATTGCTTTAGGCATCCTGCCAGACCAGATCTCCCTGTTTGCCCCAAGGTCTCCTTTGGAAAATGCTCTGATCCACGGGGCTCCATGTGAAGGCTGCTGTGACACTGAGGGACTTGCACAGGAATTCCATCCAGGAGCCTGGGTGCCCCTCAGGGACTGGGACCCGGCCACTTCCAGCCAGAGGGGAAAGGGCCCCCCAGGCCTTGTTAGCCCAGACAGCATGGGAAAGCTGAACAGCAAAGGGCCTGGGGGCATTATTCTGGAATTAAAAAGGTGCCAGCTCCAGGGACAACAGAATTCTTGTTCCTAATTCGAATGAGATTGAGAAAAAATAATGAAGAATGGTGTCACTAAAGTACTACTGATGTCTGTAAGGTGTACTTTGATAGTCAGCCAGAATCTTTGTCTGCCACAAACACCTCTAGTGTTTCACCAAGGGATTGGTCATCAAAATGTAATGATGGGTTATGATGGATTGCTGAGCTTCTTTTGTAATTCTTTGCTAATGATGATGTGCTTTGGTGAGCTTATCCTTTTGTAACTCTTTGCAGCTGTGCACGATATAAATGACACAATTCTTTAAGTTGGTGTCTGTGTCTTTGGTAGTGACCCTGCCCACGGGTGAAACAGGGCCCCCTCTTGCCTAAGTGTTCCCTGGGAAGGCAAAAGCCCTCCCTCCAAAATTCCCCCCTTCCTTCTTGTTCCCCCCTTCATACCCTGAGCATGATGTGCTCTGGTCTGGGGTGTGTTCCAGGGTCAATTGGGGTCCCCTGTCCTGGCTGTGTCCCCTGCCCAGCTCCCCCGCAGCCCCAGCCCCTCCCCAGCGTGGCTGCCGAGGGGCAGGACAGGCCTTGGCTGTGCTGCAGCTCAGCAAGGACAAAACCATCTCTGCGTGCTCAGCCCGGTGCTCAGCACCCGGCCCAGCAATGTCTCATTGCCAGGGGCTGTGCCCTCAGTCCCTGCCAGGGCTTTCCATGGCAACTGCCAGGCCAGGTGACCCAGGTGTCCCCCCAGTGCCGGTTGCCATGGAAACAGTGCCCAGCCCTGCCCCTTTCTGTCTGGCTGACCTGGCCTTTGGCCCTGGCAGTGCCGTTGGCTGCTGGTTCCTGGTGCCTGAGCGGCCAGCACGGCACAGGGCAGGTGGCCATGGCACAGCCCCCAGCAAGGGATGCCCTCTGGCTCTGGGCACTGACACCGGCCCTGAGCAAGGGGCCAGGTCAGCTTTCCATGGCCACCAACCATCACAACGGCTCTGGGCATTGGTTGCTATGGCACCAAACCAAGAAACGGGTCCCCGTGGCCGTTGCCATGGCACCTGGTGGCACCAACGAGTGTACCTGGAACAGCCCTGGCACCGCTTTGTCCTGAGCATTGCCATGGCAGCTGAGGGCAGCAGCAGCTGGTGCTCTGCAAGGGCCCTGGGGCAGACGGGAAGGAGCAGCAGAGCAGGGGCTGATCCATCCCCAATGCGCTGGACAGCCCAGGGCAGCGTCCCAGAGCGTCCTCGTGGAGCTGCCAACAACATCCCCTCACTGCAGCCCTGGCCTCTACCCCAGCTCACACATGTGCTCCATCCTTGCAGGCACAGACACGGCAGCACTGGCTCAGGAGCCCCTGTTTGCATTGCACACAGCAGGGGAGCACCCCCATGCTGTTGCTGTGGGGACATGAACCTGAGGGAGCACAAATGCCATCAGCCCCTGGG
This sequence comes from Zonotrichia albicollis, assembly GCF_047830755.1. Lineage (NCBI taxonomy): Eukaryota > Metazoa > Chordata > Aves > Passeriformes > Passerellidae > Zonotrichia > Zonotrichia albicollis. The sequence goes on from NC_133855.1 coordinate 1,845,622, forward strand.
GCCAGCAAGGGCTGCGGGATGGCAAGGAAACCACCCAGATTTGTCCTGGCCTCTGCAGTCAGCCAGAAAGTTTGTTCCCATCAGCTGGGAGTGCCCTGTGAGTGCCATCCTGTGGGTGCCCTGTGATGGCACTCAGGATGATCTGTTCCATAACCTTGCTGGGCACCCAGGTCAGGCTGACAGGCCTGGAGGTCCCCAGATCCTCCTTCCAGCCCTTCTTGGGGATGGGCTCACACTGGCACCTCCAGTCCTCTGCGAGCTCCCTGCTGAGCCAGGACTGATGGTAAATGATGGAGCGCAGCCTCGGGAGCTCATCTACAGCTCCCTCATTGGCCTAGGATGGATCCTGTCTGATCCCATTCACCTGTGAGCATCTGAGTGGCTCAGCAGGTCACCCACTGCTTCCTCCTGGATTGCAGGGCCTGTTCTGCTCCCTGTGCCCATCTACCAGCTCAGGAGAACACTTGTCCTGAGGATATCCTCTCCTAATATTGAAAATTGAAACAAACTAGGGGTAAAGTAGCTCAGCCTTTTCCTTATCTTTTGTTACTATATTCTCCACTGCATCCAATAAAGAGTAGATGTTCTCCTATTCCTCCTCCTTTTTGCTATTTTTTTCTATTAAAACATTTTTATTCTTTTTGCAGAACCCTCCAGGTTAAGTTTTAATAGAGTTTTCAACTCTCAGCTTTTCTTTCTGTATGACCCAGCAACATCCTTAAAGACTTCCTGAGTTGCTGGTCGTTTTTACACTCCTGAGTCTCCAGAAAAGCTCCATGGGCAGCCAGGCCAGTCATTTTCCTCACTAGCTCATCTTTTGCCACACTGGGACAGGCTGCTTCTTCCCCCTTATGATTACTGTCTTGAAATGTGTCCATCCTTCCAGGACCCCTTTGTTTTTAAGGGCTGTTTCCTTTAAAGCAATCAGTACCTGATTAGGTACTCCCCAAATCTGCAGCCTAACCAGGCCAAAGTCTGCCCTTCCTATTTCCAGGGCAGAAGTTTTGTTGCTGCCCCTCCCTCCTTCACAGAACATTGAACACTTCATTATTTCATGGTCACTGTGCCCCAGGCAGCCTCTGAGCCCCACATCTGCCCCCAGCCCTTCTCTGTTTGTGAACAGCAGCAGACAGAGCTTTCCTTGGCAGTGGGAGTGTTACCAAAAATTTAGTAAAACAGAAAATTCCTTAACCCCAATGTAGCATTAAGAAGCAGCATTCTTTATTCAGCTGGATGCATGGGAGGAGCTCCTCCCAAAGCTGTGCATGCTGAGTACAGGAGAGTTTCTCTTTATTTTCTGTATTTTGCATACATATTCATTGATTGTCCTGGACTAAAAATACATATGATAATCATTTCCCCAAAATCATTAATATATTTCCCCTCCCATTTACCCATGCATTCTCCTGTCCTGGGGGTCTCCCTGGTGGTCCCTGGTGGTCATGGACCCCAATGTTCCTGTGGGCCTGGCTGAGCTGGCAGGACAGTGAGGCTGCTGAACTTCCAGTTCCCTTCTCACACAATGGGCACTGTGTGGTTTCCACTGTCCTGGGGTTGTGGAGAACAAGCTCCAGGTGTGAGCTCACCTGGTGAAGACAATTTATCATCTGGTACCATGTGGTCACAGAGTGGGCTATGACATCACAGAGTGGGTTAGGTGAGGTCATCGAGCAGCCATGGCATCATAGTCTGCCTCTGTGACATCAGAGATCCAGCTGTGACATCACAGGGCAGAGGCCTGACATCACAGTACAGACTGTGGCATCACAGACTCTGGTGTGACATCAGAGACCAGCTGTGTGACATTGGAGAATGCTCTGTGACATCACAGAACAGGGTGTGACAACCCAGAGGGGCTGTGTGACATCCCAGAGGGGCTTTGTGACATCCCAGCAGGGCTGTGTCAGGTCACTGGGTTGGTCACTCTGCCCCAGCTCCCCCTCACAGTTTCTCCCAACAACTCCAATGCTGTCCATGCCCAGCAGGGTCCCTGTCCCCCGGGATCCCCCCGGCCCACCTGGAGCCACAGCCTCCACCAAAGGATGTTCCACAGGATCCATCCCAGAGCCTGACAGGGGACAAGGGGCCAGGGCTGTGTGACCAGGACAGCAAGGACGGGGATTATCCAGGTCACTGTGGCCTGGGTTGGGTTGCCCAGGGCAGGAAAGATGTCTGGCAGCTGGAGCAGGGTCTGGGAAGGGCCTCCAAGGTGGGGCTGGAGCCCTTGGGCCGTGAGCAGAGGCTGAGGGAGCTGGGCTGGTCAGCCTGGAGCAGGGAAGGCTGAGGGGCTCCTCATGCCAGCCTGGCAGTGCCAGCCAGGAGGGGATGGAGAACACAGAGTCAGGCTCTTCACAGGGGGGGGGTGCTGGTGGGAGACAAAAGCCAATGGGTGGAAGGGGAAAGAGGGGAGATCAGCCAGGGCATGAGCAGATGAAATGAGTCAGGCTGCTTTCAGCATTTCCTCAACACCAAGAGCAGCCTGACCTCCCTTCTCCATCCACCACTGATAGATTTGCAAATCAGGAATTGTTTGAGCTGTTCTGTCCTCAGTCCAGGACAAGAATCCCGATACAAGAACTTAATTGTGTTTATATCTATCACAGAACCACATTAGTCAAAAATTAATTTTAGTATGCAAATCACTTATGAACAGTGGACTCATCAGACATGCTGGGACATTGCACATAGCTCAGGGAAGAGTTTGTAATTGTGTGATTGTTATTTTAATGGTGTAATTTTTTTAACTTATATCCTGTTCAACTGTGGTCTGGTGGCTAGGTCCAGTGTGGGCTGGAGGGAGCTCAGATTTGCACAAGGCTGCTCTGAGTGCCAGCCTTGGAGGGGGAAAATGGTGGAGTGGGGGTGGGGACAGAGTCTGATTGATTGTCAGCCATGAAAGGTCTTGATTTTCATACCCAGTCAAACTGCATGAGGAGGTACTTGGATTCAATGTCAATTGGAGATTGCACATTTCAATGAATTACTAGTAAAAAAAAATTACAGGACCTAAAAAAATATTTTCTTGCTGTTTTTTTTTTAAATTCAGGGTATTCACATTGAATTGGCTTCTGAAATCTGACTAATTAACCACACATTTGATTTGAACACTTAAATCAAATTATTCCCAGAGGCTTAGCTTGTTAAGGTGTTCTGAATGTTAATGAGCCCTGGGACACTGAATTCCTGCACTCAAGAGCTGAAGGCTGAACAAGCTTCTGGAGCAGGAAAATTCAGCAGCAGCCTCCAAGGTTCTGAGGATGTCAGCAGCCCCCACTGAGGCCATCCCTGCCCAGAGACTGTGGGGGAATGGGCAGACAAGGAGAGCGTCCCTGGGGCTGGGGCAGCACAACTCAGAGGCACCAGCGGCTCCAGCTGGGAAATGGAGTGTGGAACGGGGCTGGGAAAGCCCTGCCTGGGCTGGGCCAAGCAGGACAGACAAGCTCTGACTTCCATCCAGTAGAAAACTCTGTCAAGGAGATATTTAAAAGGAATTACAATTGTTTCTGTATTTTGAATTGGACTCCCTGGAGAAATACCAACAGGAGAACCTCAGGATCTCAAAACAAAAAAACAGTCTTTACTGGTAACTTTAGAAAATCAGAGAATTTTTGGCAAAAGAATAAATATGATATTCAATCAACACAGAACACTTCTTAAAGCACTGACTTGGCCCATTCAACTTCACAAACTCTAAGCTATTTGAAATTTACATTACTCAAATTTGCAAAAGGACCGAAATAGAAGAAAAGGACAGAAAGAGAGAGAGGCAAAAAGGATACAGAGGAGCATACACAGAGGTACCGCCTCCTGGATTTCAGCAGTGTTTAGATGGAAATTCCAAGAGGAGGTAGGGCCAAGATGTGTGCTTGCCTTGTGGTCAGCCTTCAATCCCCCTTGGTCTTCCTGGGCTCTTCCCCCAGCTGGGTCTTGGGCTCATTTGGTCCCTCAGGAGCTGGGCTGGGGCTGCAGAGGTGGCTGTGGAACATTGCCTTTGCTGTGCCAGGGATTGGCAGACACTGCTGGGCTGGCATAGAGGCTCTGGGGGAATTGGGGTTCCAGGGCAGGGCAAGGCTGGACCTGCCCCTTCCTCCCCTATTGGAATAAGATCCCAATATTACCAGGTAGATTGTGCCTGGGCTCTTCTGACCCCTGCTCCTGGACCAAAGGCAGCAACTGTGGTGTTTCACCTCAGAGACACTTTTGGCTGGCTGGATGGTGCAGCTGAGCGCCGAAACAAGTCCAGGCTTGTAGAAACTCAGTTTGCCTCTGGTGGGAAGGCTTCAGGCTAAGGTGAGGAGGAAAAGGAGACAGATTCTGCCAGAGGGTTAATATCAAGAGTTTATTCCATGGTCACAGACATCTGAATCTTAGGTAACAGCTCCAACAGAATCCCGACCGCATGGCCTGAGTGACTTTTTAAGCTCCGGGGGGAGGGGGAAGGAAGGGACAGGTGAGCCACCAAGCAGGTGGGAGGGATAGGTTTTAAGGTGTGGTAAATAGGTATGATTCGTGCTGATAAAAATTGAAACAGTAATCAATATTGATACAGTAATTAATATTTGAGAATAATAAAATAGTTAATAGTTAAAAGTTGTAATGCCAAAGAAGAGAGGGAAAGGAGGGGCTCCACTCACTCCCCCTTCCCAGCAGATGTTCTCAAGGACCACAGGAAAGAAGCTGAAGATACAGTTGATAAAAATGACCAAGAACCTGGTTGGGTCCAAGAAAATGCTAATTATAAGAGACTTATTGCTTTGATATGTAGATGCAGTGATACGTTAGTCTTGGCTTAGATTGTACTGGCTTGGTGCGCATGTGTAACCCAAAGGTGAATTAAAAGACAACGAAGAAGACTCCAGGGCCTTCATCAGTGACGACCCCCAAAGACTTGTGCGACCACCAAACAGAGTGGCGGCGCATGCGTGGTAGAGGTGGTAATGAAGGCGGAGACAGAAAAGTGACGAACCGAAAATAGGAGATGGCATTGACACATGGCATATAAGGGGTGACTTTCACTTGGCAAGATTGTACGTGAAGTGGCAAGGGTCAAGAACCCTTCCCTCCGTACCCCGCGGTTGTTTTTGCTTATGCGCTATTATTTGAACCAAATTGTCCCTTATTTATATATTTTCTAAATTATTCAATTAAAATTGTTGCTTTCTTAAATATTGTTTGGTTTTTTTGATGGGATAATTGGGCAAACATAACACAGGGAACGATGACACCCAAACAGACCAATGACCTCTGGGCACAGGGGCATCTTTTTAACCAGACCAACCACAGGATGGCCTTGCTGGAATGTTAATACTGATTGACAGCCCAGCAGGGGGCAAGGGGGAAGGGGAAGAGAGATATTGCCATAGCTGGGAAGGGGCTGGGAAGTTTAAAACAGGAAATTGCAACACACTGCAACACTCCCCACATATGAAATGTCTTGAGCCAAGAAACTCCTCCACTCTGTCACAATAGGGAATACTGGAGGTGAAATCCCAATTCTGGCTATGGGCACCTAGATAAGAAGAACAGTTCTTTTCCTTAGGAATGAAAGCCCTGGTTCTCAGTAAATTTCTGGTTTGATTGTTTGGATTCTGTTTCGTTTTGTTGTTGCTTTGTTTCCTTGGTGTGCCTGAAGTGTCCACTCAGGAGCAGAGTGACTCTTGCCAAGGAACTTTGTGTTGCTGTCCCTTAATATTCAATCTGGTTTTTGCTGCTCCCTTGCTGGGGATTTTTTCAGCGCTCTCAAGGCCTCGTTGGTAGCAGGGTGAAGGAGCCCTGGTCCAGGCTCTGGCCCTGGGGGACACGGGGACGCTGCCGGGGGGTCCCTGTCCCCCTGTGCCACCCCCAGGGCCCCGGCCCCCCGTCCCCATATCAGGCTCTGGGGTCGATCTCGTGGAACATCCTCTGCGGGAGGCTGTGGGGCCGGGGGTGGGGGGACCCACGGGGACAGGGGACCCCGCTGTGCATGAGCAGGGTTGGACTGCTCTGGGGGGAGCTGTGAGGGGGGCCGGGGCAGAGTGACCTCCCCAGTGACCTCACACAGCCCCTGTGATGTCACACTGCCCTGTGATGTCACACAGCCCCTGTGATGTCACACAGATCCCTGTGATGCAGCACTGCCCCATGATGTCACACAGTCCCCATGATGTCACAGCCCACTCTGGGTTGTCCCAGAGCCAACTCTGAGAAGTCACCATATGATGTGATACAGCTGCTCTGTGATGTCACAGACGTCTCTGTGATGTCAGAAAGTCACTCTATGATTGTACAATCTCTACTGTGATGTCACAGCATGCTCTATGATGTTACACAGCCACCCAGTGTTGTCACAGCCCACTCCCTGATGTCACAGAGCCACCTTCTATGATGGCAGAATCTGCTCTATGGCCTCACACCCGACTCTATGATGTCACAGCCAGCTCTGTGATGTAACAACCTCCCTCAGTGATGTCACAAAACCCGCTCTGTGATGTCATACTGACACTCTGTAAGGTCACAGCACATACTTTGACCTCATTGCCAGCTCTATGATGTCATGCAGCCATGCCATGATCTCACAGCTTGTTCTGTGATGTCACACAGTCCCGTCTATAACGCTGTAGCTGCTCAGTGACCTCACACAACCTACTCTGTGCTGTCACACAGCCCCTGGCTGACATCCCAGCTGCTCTGTGGCTCTGTGACACAGCCACAGAGGTGCTGCTGTGACACAGCCCCTACTGGGACATCCCACGGCCCCTCCCAATGCTGAGCCCCTGTGAGCTCTGTCTGTGCCCTGCTGGTGTCCCTGAGGGGCCCTGGCAGTGCCCCAGCCCTGCTGGGCTGTGCACAGGAGCTGCTCCTGGCCAGAGCTGTCTCTCTGCAGCGCTGCCCTTGCCAGGAGCTGCCTCTGGGCCAGGAGCCCTGCCCAGCTCAGCAGCACAGACACAGCACAGGGACTTTAATGAGCCTCTGGGGCTTTGGTGCTCTTTGCATCAGACTCAGTCCCTCACAATGTGCTCAAAAACTTCTCAAAAACTCAAAAATAAATTGAAGCACAGAAGTTTTCTTGAAGGGTTAATAGGTCCCATTGAAGGACAGGATGGAGAAAGTGTCAGCAGGTTCCAGGCAGAGCAGAACACTGGTGGCAGTGATGACAGGTGGGGACAAGCAAGGGAATGGTGTCTCTGGTGCTGAGAAAACCTGCTCCTCTGTCCCTGCAGGCTGTTGGCATCCCCCGGCTGCCCCACCTGGCTGGGCCCTTCCTTTGCTCACAGCTCTGCCTCCTGCCTGCCCCTGCCTGCCCACACAGAACCTTGGGCTGCTCCAGGCTCCTGCTGGGGACGTGCTGCACCACAGCCCTGCCCTGCCAGGGAAATTCCTTTCTGCTGCTGCCCAGGCTGGGCCTCTCCAGCTGCCCTTGGTGCCATTATTTCCTTCTCATGCTTATATCCTCTGGGAAGAAATGCTCCAGTCTGACATTGCCATTCAATCCCTCCCAGGCTATTCCCTTTCAGTCCTCAGTCTCTACTCCACTGACCACAGAGGCCGCAGACTCTCCCTGCTGGTTTTGTGATGAGGCCTCCAAACCCCATTCTGGGAGATTTTTGAGTTCTCTCCAAGGTCTCTGAAAAGGGAAAAATAGCATTCCAAGTTATTTTCAACTAAACCATACAGTGACAGAAAACAGGTCAGTATCTTTAAACTGAATGGGGACAAATTAACATTTGTTAGAGGGAGGAAATATTTTACAATTAATTGTAAAATAACATTGGAAACTGCAGCTGTTTTTCCAGAGAAGTGGATTCCCCATCCCAGGAATTGTCCAAGAGCAGGAGATTTGTGCAGCCTTGCCCATTGAGACACTCTCATCCCCAGTGACAGAATTCCTGTTGTGTGGCTTCTCTGATGTGCTGAGTGCCCTCACAACGCTTCTGGCCAGAATGTCTGCTGAGGGCAGCCAGGCTGCTGCAGGGGCAGTGACCTCACAGCCATCACCATGGCAGCCCTGTCCCCTGGGCCTGGCTCTCCCCTTTCCTCTGCCCCTGCCTTGGCTCTGCTGGCATGAAGAGTTTTGTCATTAATATCTTGTCCCCAAGGTGCTGGGGCCAATGGCTTCCCAGTCAGGCTCCTGGAGCAGAAGTGGCTTTTCAGAGCCCAGCCAGGAATGAGCCCTGAGGCAGCAGCTCTGCAGTGGTGGCCACCAGGCCGGGCTGCCAAGGGAGGCTTCTGGCCATGGCCTGCAAGCAGCTGCTGCTGCCAAGGTGCCTTTAGTGCCTCAGGCTCTCCCTGGCCCAGCTCCCAGCACGACACTCTGCCCTTGTGCCCGAGCCCTTCCCTGTGCTGGGGCTGGCCTGGGGCTTTTCCTGCAGCGGGACCTGCCCTGCTCATGGCACAGGAAAGGCAGTTCCTGCTGGAGCAGGAGGCTCTGCCTACAATGGTCTCCAACAACTCCAGCAGGGCCCTGTTTGCAAAGCCGCCCATGGGAAATGAAGGACGGAGGTCACACTGCTTTTGGGGTGAGTCATGCTGAAACCAGCCTGACTCCTCCATCCCAAAGTTCAACATCCTCAGAGGGAGCTGAAGCTGTGGCAGAGCTGAAAAATCCCCAGAGAAAGGAACAACCAAGTGACACCACTGAGAGCTTCTGCAGAGCTGCTGAGCTGGCCCAGCCTGGGCACATCTGACTGACAGGGCAGCACCTCAGACGGGAAAGGCCCCATCCCAAATTTTAATGGCAGCATCTCCTGACATTTCCTTTCTTGAGGGGTGTGGGGATTCCTCCCAGTGGTGGGGACACCCTCAAGGTCACTGCTCCAGGCTGAGCCAAAGGGAATTGCCCATGGTCATTGGTCTGGGGGAGTGACATCAATCTCTGCTTAATTACAGGTTTTGCTTAACACAGTTGTGTCGGATCTCAAGATCTCAGTCCTGAGGTACTGAGCCTCCGAGACCACCTTGGGGGTCTCGGGAGTCCTGGAATGTTGCCAGAAGTGTCTGGTGGCAGGACTTTAACCCTGCGCAGGAGACGACAAGGATGAGGGCTTCACCGGGTGAATGGTGAAGGGATTAGTTAATTAGAGAGTGAGACACAAGGTTTAGGATTTATGTACAGGGGGGTTTAGAGGAGTAAGATGGAGGAATTGGGGTGTGTCCTGTCCTCCTTCTTCTTCCTCCTCTCCTCCATCTTCTTTGGCCACGGTGGCACCTTTCTATTGGTTATTACTAAGAGTACACCGAGTTATAAGAATAGATGGTATTGGGGAAAAATGATAAATATTGTACACGTCACAATGGGTATAAAGATAGGTGCCTGCCCGGGAGGGAGAGACAGTGTGCCCATGGCTGACTGCTGAGCAGATCTTTGTTAGGCTGAAAGAACATCTTTTAGATAAACAATTAATAAACATATAACCAGAAAGAAGAACTGAAGCTTCTTCTCGTCCTTCGACATGCGGGCTGCCCCAAGGCCACCCCCGGGCCTTCCAGGCCCCTCAAACAGCCGAGATAAACCGGACATTTGGCTTCCACTGGGTGAGCTCTGACCACCACAACCTTTCGGGGAGGGCACCACCACCACCTTCAAAGCCCTGAAGAAAAAGAGAGAGAAGAAGAAAACAAAAAGCCAACAGAGACTGCAAAAAAAAAAAAAAAACAGCAGTCACTGAGAATTCCACCTCTCAGTTTCTGCCGAAGACAATCGTAGCAGAACAGCCCGGACTGGAACCAGAAGGCGCCCTGGGTCCACCTCTCGTGATCTGCTGGACAGTGACCGAGACGTCCAGACTGCTCTGACAAGAGATTTGGCAAGAAAGCCTGAAAAATAAGAACATGGGGGCACACCTTCCCAGGAACAACGGGAAATTTTGTCCACCTTATAAGGTGTGACACAAACATACACAAAAAAAAAAAAAAAAAAAAATTAGCTCTGGCCTTAAAAGGCCAGGAAGGAAGATCCCGAGACGCAGCAGACGTCCGGGGGGGGGCCTCAAAAGAGGGGGGAGCAAGACTCCGGAAAAGATTAGCTCTGGCCTTAAAAGGCCGAGAGGAAAATACTCTTGGAAAAAAAGAGCAAGAAATATTATTAAAATACCCGGTCCCAAAACCCAGAAACCCCGGAAACTCCCAAAAGCGTCCTGAAAGCCCAGAGAGCATGGAGGACTCAGGAGCGGAGGGGGAGCAGGGGGGGGGAGAGAGGGGACCGGGGGAGGCGCTTTCTCGCGGCAGCCAGGCAGCGGCGGAGCAGGCGGGGAGCGCGGGTAAAGAAAAAACAAAAGACGCATGTTCAGATACGGCTTTGCTAAGCTCAGGGCCGGGGGGTGCAGCGGCCCCGGGGGCCGGCAAGGTAGCAGAAACGCGCGCGGCGGACAAAACTCGCAAGAACCCGGGGGAGAAGTCACATGCCAGCTCAGCAGGGGCGTCCGACATGGGCAGCGGCATGGGGGAAATTGCGCAATCCCAGAAAGCTGCGGTGAGACGCAGGGGGCGCGCGGTTGTGACGCAAAAAACCCGGAGCGAGTCGCGGCAGGCGCGGGTGCCGGCGGGGGCGGCCGCACACACTGACGAAAGGCCACACACACACAGCATCGGAGGAGGAGGAGACAGTCAGGGGCAGACCGAGGGGGAAAATTCAGAGGCGGAATAAAAAGGGAGAGGAAAAAATTACCTCGGGAGAGACAGAGGGCGGCTCGGAAAGCACGCATGCGCAGAGTAAAGAGCGCGGGCGGGGGCGGGCCAGACCCACGGTGACGTCTCAGGCGAGGAGGGGCCCTCTCCAGACTTGGTGCCTTTGGTAAAAAACCCTCGTGGAGTCCAAGCCTCTCCCCTCCTGGGGAAGCTTGTGTGTTCTAACCCTATTGTCAGTTGAATCAAAAACTAGGTAACCCCGGTCTCAAGTAAGCTTGCAAACAGCAACAATCGGCGGAACAAAGAGGCAGTTGTGTTCATGCAGTCGTCCCAGCCACGGAGCCCGGTGACAGCGCCGCTCATGGGGGAATGACCGAAGTGCATGACATGCCAGATCAGTTCAGCAGAGATACAGCATCATTTCGTAACGACTCTGCAACTATGCAGCGATTTTCCTCAACAAGATATAAGAAGAAACGAATACTCAGACAAAAGTCGGGACTCAGACTGCAAAGGACAACTCAGAAGAGAAACAAGAGAAACTAAAGACTCTGGGGGGTTTTTTCTCTTTGGGGTCTTGAATATTTCTGTATAAGAACGAAAGACTGGGAGGTTTTCTCCTTGGGATCTTGAATTGCAATAGGCAATGGGGTAAATTTACCTATTACAGGGAAAACTGACAAAGGATCATATATTGATCAGCTGGTAGATTTCTTTGACATTTCTCCCATTTGGAGAAGAATTTTAAGGGCAGATTTCTTTTGACATTTCTCCCATTTGGAGAGAAATTTTAAGGGCAGATTTCTTTGACATTTCTCCCATTTGGAGAAGAATTTTAAGGGTAGGATTTTATGTTTTAATAGTTTAGGATTTTATATTGTAATAGCTCTCCTAGTCCTCATCCATGTCGTCCCAGATGCCATGAATCGGATTGTAAAAGAGGTTTTCTTGGGGCAAACAGAAGGGGGAGATGTCGGATCTCAAGATCTCAGTCCTGAGGTACTGAGCCTCCGAGACCACCTTGGGGGTCTCGGGAGTCCTGGAATGTTGCCAGAAGTGTCTGGTGGCAGGACTTTAACCCTGCGCAGGAGACGACAAGGATGAGGGCTTCACCGGGTGAATGGTGAAGGGATTAGTTAATTAGAGAGTGAGACACAAGGTTTAGGATTTATGTACAGGGGGGTTTAGAGGAGTAAGATGGAGGAATTGGGGTGTGTCCTGTCCTCCTTCTTCTTCCTCCTCTCCTCCATCTTCTTTGGCCACGGTGGCACCTTTCTATTGGTTATTACTAAGAGTACACCGAGTTATAAGAATAGATGGTATTGGGGAAAAATGATAAATATTGTACACGTCACAATGGGTATAAAGATAGGTGCCTGCCCGGGAGGGAGAGACAGTGTGCCCATGGCTGACTGCTGAGCAGATCTTTGTTAGGCTGAAAGAACATCTTTTAGATAAACAATTAATAAACATATAACCAGAAAGAAGAACTGAAGCTTCTTCTCGTCCTTCGACACGCGGGCTGCCCCAAGGCCACCCCCGGGCCTTCCAGGCCCCTCAAACAGCCGAGATAAACCGGACACAGTTGCTGTGAAATAATTTCCTAGTGCTCTGTATAATATATTTTACATCTCTTACATCCTGGCATAAATATTTCTGATTAAGGCAATTTTGTCTAATCATTACCATAAGAGAGAATACATATTTATATAAATATACCTGCCCATGACAGGAACCCTGTGAGTGTCTGGGACATCCTGGCTCTTTGGCAGCCTGGGGACTCCTGGGATGTCACCGTGGAGCCCCCATGAGTGCCTGTGACAGATCGGTGCCTTTGCAGCACAAGGTCCCCTGGGATGTCACCATGGAATGGCTGAGACTGCCTCTGACCACAGGGCTCTTTACCATCCCCAGAAAGCCCTGGGAGGTCTCCATGGAGCCCCTGTCTGTGCCTGTGACATTCCAGCTCTGGAACAGCCTTGAGACTCTTGGAAAGTCCCCATGGAACCCCTCTGATGACCTGTGAAAAACCTGATCCTTAGCAGGAAACCATCAGCAGCCCCTTATTGGTATGGTCAGTTTCCATGGCAACCATCACCAGCCCCTGTTGCTATGGTCAGTTTCCATGGCAACCATCACCAGCCCCCGTTGCTATGGTCAGTTTCCATGGCAACAATCATCAGCCCCTGTTGCTATGGTGGGTTTCCATGGCAACAATCATCAGCCCCTGTTGCTATGGTGGGTTTCCATGGCAACCATCACCAGCCCCCTGTTGCTATGCTCAGTTTCCATAGCAACCACTACCAGGCCCCTGTTGCTGTGCTCAGTCCCTCAGCAGCTCCATGGAGACCCCATGCCAGCGATGGTTGCCATGGACACCAGCTCAGGCCTGCAGCCACAGCCCGTTGCCATGGAAACCATTGACAGCCCCATCCCCAGGCTCATGGGATCCCAGAACCACACAATTGGCTGAGCTGCGAGGGAACCATCAGGATCCTCCAGTCCAACTGCTGGCCCTGCACAGGACACCCCAACAATGCCAGCCTGGGCCTGGTAGCGCTGTCCAAACGCTGCTGCAGCTCAGAGAGCCCTGGAGCTGGGACCCTTCCCTGGGGAACCTGGCCAGGGCCCCAGCAGCCTCTGGGCAAAAACCTTTTCCTGACATCCAACCTGAGCCTGCCCCAACTCAGCTGCAGCCGTTCCCTCCACTCCTGTCCCTGGGCACCAGAGGGAAGAGGTTCCCACAGCCCCAGCCAGGGACCCTCTCCCAAGGCTGTTGCCATGGCCACCAGGGCTGGGACCAGCTGGGATGCTCAGTTTCCATGGGCCGGGGTTCAGGAATGGGATTCCCCAATTTCCTGCTTCCACTAAAACCGCACTGCCCTCGCTGCCCTCCCACCTCCCATGGAAAGCACAAAAGGCAAAGATCCCAGGCTGGGATAAGAACAATTTATTGGGAACAGCAATGAGATAAGGAACAAACAGAAATAATAATCATAACAGAAGGGATAAGAAAAACTGTTTACAGGGAAAACTAATATATCAACAACAGGCTCTTCCTGACCATGCATTTCCCTGGCCTGGAAAGGACACCCTTCTCCTCAGAGGGAGAGAGTCCCTGTCTTGCCCCTGGCAATGACCTGAGGTGGGAGTAAATGTAATGACACGGCCATGACCAGACCCTCATGTTCTTCCATCCCACATCATGTCTTTGGCAAGGGCAGGAAAATGGACAGGTGTCTTCCCAGATGGATCACAGGGAAAACGGATGACCAGGGCTCTTCCCAATGTGGGCCCTCCAATGGAGGATGAAGCTGGAGTGGTGCATGAAGCTGTTCCTGCGTTTGTAGCATTTGCAAGGCTTCCCTTACCGGTGCCTCCGTTGGTGTCTGGTCAAGGCAGAGCTGGTGGTGAAGCTTTTCCCACACTGGGGACACTCATAGGGCCTCTCCCCAGTGTGGATGCGCCGGTGGATGATGAGGTGGGAGTTGTGCTTGAAGCTCTTCCCGCAGTCGGGGCAGCTGAAGGGCCTCTCCTTGGTGTGAATCCGCTAGTGCTGGAGGACATTGGAGCTGGTCTGAAACCTCTTCCCACACTGGGGACACTCATAGGGACTCTCTCCAGTGTGGATAAGTTGGTGGGTCACAAGGGCGGATCTGTAGCTGCAGCCCTTCCCACACTCCCCACACTTGTAGGGCCATTCCCCGGTGTGGATCATCTGGTGGCTGATCAGGTGGTGTCTCTGCCTGAAGCTCTTCCCACACTCCAAGCACTTGT